>NC_056744.1:1559143792-1559376292 GCF_019279795.1 Protopterus annectens
GCCTGTGTTACACCAGCTACTGCGCTCTGTCTTGCAGGGACATGTTGGCCAGAGGTCCTCCTACGAGCAGCACTGGCCACATGCCTGTGTGGGGCATCACCAGTCAGTTGGCTGATCCCATGGTGTGCAGGCACACCTTCCATAGCCTCCACACTTTCCTGTTCCAAGCTACCACATGCCAACTGTCCTTCCTCTATGGCCACTGGTGATGGGGTATGTGTTGGTGTGAGAACTGTGTGCGGGGATGAGGGGGATATAGGTGGAATGGCAACCAATGGCACAGATTCAGCCCCTGACAACCCTGCCTTTGCCTCAATCATATGTTCATCATCACTGCTAGAGTCTGTAGGGACACTAACATCAGATGGACCGCAGGAGAGGAATGCACCTACATCACCTGTGATGGCCAGACAAGAACTGTACATTACAATCTATACAACAGACACATACACAGACACACGCGCTATGGCACCCAACATGCATGTGATATGACAGAAGGCGTGCAACATGCATGTGATACGGCAGTCGGCATGCAGCTCAGACAATAATAGTAATAGTTATCATACATCCCTGGGTTGCACACAACAGCATACATGCATGTGTCATAGCAGAAGGCATGCAAATTACACAATCGTAGTAGTTAGCATACATCCCTGTGCTACACCATGTAGACCAGCACAGGTTAACAGTACACCTGCCTGATGTATGGCATACGACCTTGACAATCACATGTAGTATGACATGTGATCTGCTGACGTGTGCAATGACATGCATACATGTTTAACACAATGGTGTCCTGTCAAATATACAGTGGAGTAACGGTGTCTCAATGCAGTGTTGTCTGTCCGCCCTACAGATATACTACACATTTAGCTGATGTGCATGGCCATTGCAGGGAATCATGAGGCATCTCTATTGCTATGCAGTGTGAGTTACAGACACAGTTCATAGCCATGACTGTGTTCAGATACAATACATATATATACTGTGGAATGTGTCCCACATCACTGAGGTGTATACATACTAAACCATGATGTGGAATGTGTGACACAGGTCACTGAAGGGTATACGGATGACACACCTGCACATTTGCAACCATATTGCTGTTGCCTGGCAACTATGGCCAGACATGGCAAACTCGTCAGTACACCATGTCCCACATGACATCTGTGTACCACACACACACACACACACACACACACACACACGAGGAGCAAGGATGACAGTGCTGTCCGACACCAGCAAGGGGAAAGTACTGTATCTGTGGGCTGATGTGGTTGTCTGTGTATGTATGTGGATACTGTACAGGTGACTGCTGTCATGTCGTGACACACTCAACATGTTCAACACATCTTATGTGGTGGATTGATGTCACGCCTACACAAGATGTGCACAGGCCTGTAGGATATCTAGTGTTCCACATCTGCAATATAATCATTACACAAAGGCCATAGTTGGACCATGTGGAGCCAATGTACAACAGGGTGTACACACAAGCACATCACATCTACTGTGTGTGTTGCTTCATGTCTTTGGCCATCCTCCATGGCCATGTGTGAAGATATGTTGGCCAAATGGTTGTGACGGGCATCTAGGTGTTGTCCCATATGACATACACCCATAGATGTCATATGCTCCACTGACGACAGGGTTATACAGACAAAGGGTTGTATGTTTGGTATGTGGGATATGTTTTTCAAGATAGGCAGTGTTGCAGCCAGCCCACTAGATGTCATGGAAATGTCAGATAGCACATCACATTGTGTGACATTCATAGCAGGGGTATAATTCACACTGGTGAATCCTGTGGGCTGGCCATACCCCAGCTCACTGTGTAGTACTGTTTGTATTCCCCACATGTGTAGTTCTGATCTGTAGTACATGTCCCTACAGTGAGCAACACCTCCACCATTGTATGCACAGCTGTCCACACATCTGACAATGACAGTTTGTGAGGTTTCATGTCGGTGTTTCGCATAGTTTGCAAGTATTGCACATGGGTAGCCACTGTGATGCATTGCAGGTCCGACCTGTATATTGTGACAGGACCATACATTATGTGTACATGTGGTAAATGGCCACATGGCAGATAGATCTGTGCATTAACATGCCTGATAAATAGTAACAGTCTCACCTGCAATGGGCTGCTGTTGCAGTGGAATGCCAGAGGTACCTAAATAGTAGTGACACAGCAGTATAATCATTATCTACACCTGTATGAAAGCTACAGGGTGCAATGTGCATGTTAACACATACGTCAGTATAATAGACTATACTATGGAGTATGCACATGTGTGCATACACAGAGTAGCACACTATAGTATGCCGCATGTGTGGATGTATGCCTTGCATATCATGCTACATTACATATTGTACAGTGACACATGTAACTATGTGGAATATAGTTGTTATATGTGCAGTAGTGACTTACCAGGCAACTCCAGGCTCGGTGGTTGAGAGACACCCACCTCCACGATATCAGCTAAGGGTTGTGGATGTTATTCTGCAGGTGTCCCCAGGTTTGCCAGTAGCTCCCCGGTATGTGTGAGTGGGTTGGTGGCCCACCACCTATTGCACCTTGTTCCCTGGTGATTGCATGTTTCACCCGTCTAATTAGGTCTGTACAGTGTCTGCGCACCTGCTGGTATGTGTGGTTGTGGCCACCCACATCATTAACCCTCCTGTGAAGTTCCTGACACAGGGCATCCCAGTGCTGTGCATCCTGTGGCACATGGCTGAACAGTACATGATAGTTATCATGTACGTATGGGATGAGGGCCTCATCCTCCAAGCAGGTATAAGGTGGTAGCCTTGCATGTGGCATACCTGGAAGACATAATGATGGAGACAGGCCACAGTAACTTACAGAGACGTACAGAGCTACAGCTGAACATACATGTGTATCACATCTATTACGATTAAATAGATGTCTTTGCAAATCTACATGACACTGACACCACTGACATGTTTGTGTCATACACATTTGACACTCAATGGTGATTGGATATTATCACCATATATGTGTGTGTGTCACCTGATTACATTGCTCGTACTTCATGTGGATGCTGTTTTGATGTGGGCATGTCTGTTTGCCTGTACTGGTTTTCTTAACTATCAGCACATGCCTGGATGTGTCCACATTAATGCAGTCAATCTTGATGCTGTGTATATGTCACATATAAAGACTTACACTGCCTTAACAGACATGCCCTGTGACCCTGCAGATTTCCTCACGGAAGGTTTTACATGTATGTGTTTTGCCATATACATCTACATGGCACTGTACAGCAGTTCAACATCCTGCCATGTATCACCTGTGTTGCACATGTGATACACATGGGGCACTAGCTAGCCTAATGATATTTGCAGGGATGGATATCAACTACAGCATGTACGGTCAAAGTCAACTAGTAGGCTATATGCCCTGGGCCATGTATGAGCCTAAAATGAAAGGTTACCTAGCTGTAGCCGACAGGTGGGTTTCTGGGGCCAGGTCAAGCAGTGCCACATAATTGATCCACAGGGTTAATGATACATTTACCATGCAGTCATCACACCATGTCTGAAAGAGGGGCCATGTGCAGCTTTGCTGGACAGGGATGCATAGTATGGCAGGGGTATGTAAAGTGTAGGGACAGGGATCTGTCCAGCATATGGTGACCCTTGTACTAGGAAGGTGGATGTCCATGAAGTATGTGTTTGAGATCAGGATGTGTACATGTAGCATGTCCAACATCACTGGGTTGGACATGGCTTTATTTGGGGTAGGCCAGTGGAGATGGGGATTGGGAAGGCTGGTGTAGGCCATCTGAACATGGCCAATATCCATTAAAGGAAATATGTGATCTGATATGCTTCACTTGAGTGTTGAGTATGGCTGAACAATGATCTCTGTATTCATGGATTGCACCCTGTCATGATTAGGGTTGCCACTTACGACTACCTGACAGGTGTGGTGACGTAACTATCACAGGAAAGACAACTGCCCAGCTGCATCCCCTACACACAGTGTCCATTATGTTGACTGCTGCCTAGGTGGTAGTTCATGGGTACAGGGTTACTAACATAGGGGTGACAATGCAATATGTAGCTGTTAGATTGTGGCCATATGTCACACACTTCACCCACAAAGCTCCTTCTGTATGTTGTCCACAACACTCTGAGTCAGTTATTGCTCCCAGGTCATAGTCTTTTGCATACTTCAGTAGGCAGATGCCTTCTTTTAGTCTGTGTGGTATAGACTACAATGAGGGGGAGTACAATGAATTAACCTTGTCTTACTGTAGTGGTGTGATGTGCATGTATTATTCAGACACCTTCTGTAGTATTGGTTCTGCCAGCAGTCCAGTTGCAAAACACTCCTGTGACATATGAATGTACATCTAGTATACTGAGTGTAGGTGGAACACAGTATGGGGGATGATGTCCTATGACCTGGCAAGGTTATGATATGAAGTGTGAAATCAACCTTACTGTCATCTACATCTGTACTGCTGACATCAAATAAATTGATCAAGGTTCATGGCCTTTCAGACCAGACTCAGCAGGGTAGTAGTGCAGTACTTCCCATTATCAGTGGTGTCTCCCCCTTTGTGGATTGTGTTAACTGTTGGTGTGCACCATTCATAGGTTCATAGGTTCCTACTAGGCTATCTGCCCTAGGGCATTTACAAGCCTAGCCAGAGTGTGTTTGGCTTTCGCCACGCATTTTAAAATGAATTTTGCTATGCCCTTTTCCGAGGTTAGTATACTGTGCCTCTGTCTAACAGTGACACAGAAGTGATACCCAGAGTAAATCTATGATCTCCCATCCTCTCATCAAGATTCCTCTTGAAGAGAGTCAATGAGGGACTCTGCCTAACCTGGACTGGGATTTTATTCCAGAGTGAAGGGAGCCTCTGGGTTATAAATCTGTCCCTCCAGCATGTCCTATTTATTTCAGTGCTGAGGTTCAAGTCTCTCGAGTGCGTAGCTCGATGGGATTTGGATTTTCTGAGGTGCAGCATGTCCATTAATTCTGTGTTGGACATGGCTTTATAAGTCAGGCACAGATCGCCTCTGAGCCACTGAGTAGAGCTGGAGTTTCTTTAACTGGGCAGCATATGGCATCTGTTTGAGCCCTTTGATCCTCTTGGTGAGGTACTTTTGGGGTCTTTCCAGTTGCTGCAGGTGTCTGGTAAGGTACATCCCAAAAGGGGCATTGTACTCAATTATGTGCCTGATGAGGGATGAGTAAAGAGGCACGATGGCCTCCCTGGATCTAGATGTGAATCCCTTCATGATTAGGTGGGCTATATAAAATGTTTTTATAACCACTTTCGCCACGTGGTTGTCGAATGAGAGATTGATATCAACTTGGGTCCCCAGGACCCTAATTACTTCTTCCGTACTTAATGGATTACCATCTATGTGGTAATTTGTGGGCACTTTGTTTTTGCTGAAGGGGATGACTATACACTTTTTGGCGTTTAGCTTGAGGCCATGGCTCTGGCACCAGTTGTCTGTTTCTATGAGGCCCTTTTGTAGGATGCTTGTGTCGGCTGGAGAGTCGATTATGGCACCCAGTTTGCAGTCATCTGCGAACTTGGTCAGCCACAGTCCTTCCGTGTTGGCCTGTACCTCCGAGAAATATATACCAAACAAGAGAGGTCCCAGGACTGAACCTTGTGGGACACCACTTGTAACGGGTTTGGAGTCTGACATGGCTCCAGCAATTCTAACCATGTGGGTTCTGTCCTTAAGCCAGTTTGCAACCCATATAGTGACATAGGGGTTTATATTTAAGCTGGTGAGCTTATCTATAATGCCCGAGTGGGGTATTGTATCGAAGGCTTTGAGGTCCAGGTAGGCTGTGTGGACCACCTTCCCCTCGTCAATGGCCTTGGTGACTGTTTCAAAGAAATCGACCAGGTTTAAGAGGCAGGATCTGCCCTTAACAAAGCCAAACTGGGTAGGATCCAGTGTCTGTAGGTCCCCAATATCTTTATTTATGAGGTCCATGATGATCCTTTCCATAGCTTTGCAGACCAAGCTAGTCAGGCTTATTGGCGATAGTTTCCAGGATCCGTTGAGGCACCACCTTTGTGGAGAGGGACCACTGTTGCTGTATGCCACTCTTTGGGTACATATCCTGTAGTAAGGCTGAGATTGAACAGTAGTTTTATGTTTGGGTTTAGTTCTTCTTGGAGTTCATGTAGGGCCTTGGCCAGGACACCGTCTGGTCCCATTGATGCTGTGTTTTTTTGCTTTGGAGGCTCTTACCTGAGCATCTGAGATGTCAGGGGGGGCAGCACTCTGCTGGGATAGATATTTGCCCTTTTGGTGGGGAAGGGGGTTGCTGAACCTGTCAGCTAGGATGTTGGCAATGTCTGTGGGTTTGGTGTATTTTTTGTCATTTTGGACTAATTCTGAGCATATCTGGGAATTCCCACCCAGGTTCCTAACATAACTAAAGAAAGCCTTGTGATTATCCTTAGTGTCCTGTGTAATTTTTCTCTCGAAGCTGGCCTTAGACGATTTTATGAGTGCCCGTAGTTTTTTGCTAGTACTGATCAGAGATGCCTTCCCTTTTTGGGATTTTGCTCTATCATGTAGTAGCTTCCTCCTTCTATTGTATAGTTTGTTTATGGCTGGGGTCCACCAGACAGGAGACGCCTGCCTTTGGAGGATTGGGTTTTGGTTTTGTTTGGGATTGCATGATCCATGCATTCCTGAAGGTGTTCATAGAATGCGTTTATAAAGGATTCTGCAGTCTGGGCCGTATTTTCTACAGGCCCGGGGGCTTTGAAGGATTCCACCTCGATTTTGAGGAGTGTGAAATTTGCTTTAGAGAAGTTTTTCACTGTGGTTTTCTGGGGAGGGGCTGGGGTCGGGATGTGAATATCTAGTGAGATTAGTTTATGTTCTGATCTTACCAGTGAGGGATACACTTCTGGTCTGGAGCATAGAGTCCCCATGTTGGTGATGATCAGGTCCAGTATGTTTTCCCCTCTTGTGGGAGTGATAACAAGTTGTTCCATTGCATTTGAGTTTATAAATTCTAGGAACCTTTGAGCTAGGGTGTTGGAACTAGAGTAATGCTCCCAGTCTATGTTTGGGTAGTTGAAGTCGCCCAATATAATGGTGTTTGGGGAGATCTTCATATTTTCCAGTGTTCTCAGGAAGGCCAAGTGGGGTTCCTGGGTTTGGGAGGGTGGTCTGTAGCAGGCTATAAACTGGAAGGCAGTTTTATCCACGGTTAGTTGCACATGGATAGTCTCTGATGCTTCGTGCTGTGCCACCAACCTGGAGGTGTGGGTATCTTTGACGAATATTGATACTCCCCCTCCTTTTGTGGTTCGGTCCAAGTTTTGGGGCCAAAAAGCATGGTATGAGGTATAACCTGGTAGTGCTGGGGTGCTCTCGGGAGCCTTGAACCAGGTTTCTTTTACTGCACAGATATCGATGTTCTCCATGCTAAGGAGAGTTTACGTGCATCTTGAGGTTTAGACTTCTGGCGTTGGTAGCATTACTCTAAGTTTCTTACCCTTGTGATACCTATGGAGGTGGGTTTGTCTTTGAGCCTTGCCTAAAAAGGCACTATGGGGTGGCAAGAGCCTTGCCAATATCCAAAGCCCAGGGTGACAGGTGCAAGCCGTCCCTAGCTGACATCGTGGCTTGTCGAGCATGTCATCCCAGGCTGACAGGCACTGGATCCCCTTTGAATGACACCAATACTTAAGGCAATTGTTGAAATTGATCATCTTGTCTTCATATTGTGGCATCATTCTTGGTGAGGGTAAGATGCTACTCAAGGTCAGGGTCATACTGGCCTGGGCTACATGCTCAGAGAGCTCCTCTATGTCTCTTTTCATGTAGTCCAGGGAGGTACGTCTCAGGTTATTCACACCAGCATGGACAATGACTGAGTCATATTTGTACTTGCCTTGGAGTGACCTGAGTGCTTGTGTTATGTGGCGGATCCTAGCACCTAACAAGCAGCTCACCGTAACCTTCTCCTTGGTCAGCCTGGTGAGCGGGATGTCAGTGTGCCTGATTATAGAGTCACATATTACAAGTGTATCAGGTGTGTTGTTTAGCCTTAAGGGCTGTGACTGTTCGGCACTGGCTTTGTGAGCTGTGTGTTGCACGTGGTTTGTTTTGGGGTAGCAGTTGCTTGGGTGCCTGCTTTGGAGGTCTCTGCTGCTTAGGCAGATTTTTATTTAGAGCCTCCGAGTATGTTTTTGTGTGTTTATGTGTTTGGTTTGCTGTCGTGGTAGGTCTATGTGAGACTGGAATTGTAGTGAGTGTGGTTTCCTTCTCCTCCTGAATGGTTACACCAGTACTGAGTTGAGAGAGCTTAGCCTCCAGTTTGGCTATATGGTTGCATATCTCACATGTGTTGGAATTTGTTGGGAGGAGGAGAGGGTTGTGTGTGTACATGAGGCAGTTGTAACATTGCCTCAAGATTCCCAGATTCACCAGCTGGACCGGAGAGGAGATTGACAACTGACCTTTGGACATGCTAGAATGGTTTTGAGAATTCCTTTATAATTGAAAAAAAGGGCCAATGGGGAACAAGGTACTCAAGGGGAGTTTGTGAGGGTGTGGTGCTTTTAATTATTTAGTGCTAACTTATATAATTGCATAAGTGAGCAAGTGCCAGACTTTAGAGTATGAACAGGGTGTTTATTATGACAACTAGATCAGTTCTAAGGAAAAAAGTGAAGAGCAGACTTTGTGGAGCCAAGAATGGTTTAACCCCAATTAAGCAGAGCTGCCCAATGCTGTGTTATGCGCAAAATTGCGCAAAGCCGCGCCAAGGCGGGTTTTATACAGGGGGACTTGAAAGAGCTAGAAATTGGCCCAAAACGGCCAATAGACTACCAGATTCTTGTGCTGGGAACACTCCTCCAGAGATAGATAGGCTGCTCTAAGCTCCCCACTGCCACTGGTGAACAAAGAAGCCTCCCTTTATCCAAGAAAGGAAATGGGCAACACAGGAACTTTCCAAAAGTCCAGAATACAGCAAAGCCTGTATTTAGACTACTCTAGGTCAGGAAAGATGGGAAAGAAGTCTAATTTTTTTTTTCTTTTTTGCAACAAACGGCAGGAAAATGCAATAAATATGTAACACAGGCTAGCGCACTTGAGTGTGTAGCCTCAACAGGTAAATGCAACAAACAGGACAAACTTTAAAAGTGCAGGTGCAAAAACAACTTAAACAGTTTAAAATAGTTCAAGAAGCAGAAATACTCTAGCCTCTTTTGCCTAACTTACTTAAATATTTTGTCTACCATCCACTATTACCCCATCATAGGTTTCCTAGCTTAAAACTACCAATCGTCCTCCTACCCACTTACACTTCTTCTACCCCAACATTACCCCTATACCTCTTCTTCACTCTATCCCCCCTTTTCTTTTCGCACACCTCTCATTCTCCTCCTCCTCATCCCTTTACCAACTTGTACTAGTTAAAATAAAGGTTTCTCTCTCCTTCCAGCTATTGAAAATATTGATTTATCTCCCATCCTTCCGTGCCCATATTCTGACTATTAACAAAAGTCTAGTCACTGGCTCTGTTCTGCGTATAAACATGTTCTTAATTGTAAACGTGTCCATCCGTAATCCCTGCATATTAACATACAAAATGCCTTGATTCATCAGCATGTAGCACTATCTGAGCTTACGCAGATGAAAACTGGAATAAGAATGCACATCCATTCCAGAAATAATACCTTGAACTACCCCACACTTTATGTAATGTTCGTATATTGAAGCACTGGAGTGCAACTTATTGTCATTGTTAAAAGATTACCTTTGTCCGGAGCTTTTCTCCCCATACCTCCTGAAAATGATTTCCATGCCAAACGAATTTCGACGGTAAACAAATGTAAAATAAAAAGAATAATACATACTTATTCGGGCTGCTCTTACCGGCGATGTCACTATGGGGGCGTGGTTAACAAAGTGGATTTTCTGGACCTCGACAAGAAGCTCCAGTATGGGTTATTTTACAGATTACTGCCTCGCAGGCGGTATTATAGCAATAACCCACGCCTGGGTGTGGGTAATGCTAAATTTACCCACGGTTGGCGTGGTTTGGTCCCGAGGGACCAAACAAAGCCAACCGGGTAATTTAGCATTACCCACACCCAGAAGTGGGTTATTGCTATTATACCATGACATTATTTAAGAAAAGAAACTGTTACTTTTCTTAAATAACGGCATAGTATAATGCCTGTTTACTGCCCTTCCGCAGATGTCTGGCATCCGCGGCAGTTCTGATGCACTGCACGCCTGCGCAGTACATCAGAGCTGTGTAAAGCGAGAAAGCAAGATCTCCGTTGCTTTTTTTTTAGTGTCTCGCTATGTTAAATGAGTTTAACATAGCGAGACAGCTTTAAAATAAGCAACGGACAGCTCCATTGCTTATTTTAAAACTGTCTCGCTATGTTAAACTCATTTAACATAGCGAGACACTAAAAAAAAGAAACGGAGATCTTGCTTTCTCCGTTGCTTTTTTTTTAAACACTGTCTCGCTATGTTAAATGGGTTTAACATAGCGAGACAGCTTTAAAATAAGCAACGGAGCTGTCCGTTGCTTATTTTAAAGCTGTCTCGCTATGTTAAACCCTTTTAACATAGCGAGACAGGTTTAAAAAAAACCGAGTTATGCTAATGGCAAAAAGTCCGGGCAACCGGACCTTTTTCCATTAGTATATCTCGATTTACAACGGGCACGCTGGCCAATCAGCGTGCACGTTTTGGGGGGGGGTCATGGTATAATACGCAGCTTTGGGCGTGTCTGGCACGATTGGTAGGTACTAATCTGTAAGACAACCCTAGTGGGTGTGGCACTGTCACTTCAACGAGGAGCACCCCAAACAAGTGGTTGTACTGCAAAATGTAGACCGCTCAGATCCGTGAAAGGTAAGTGTCACCATAAGGATTACACTGCCTTTCTGACAGCCCCTCCAAGTGCTTTACGGCTTCGAAAACACGTAACTATAAATAGTAGTACATGGAGCGGGTGAAGTAGAATTAGTACCATCAGTCGTCGATCTTAACTTTTTATTGCGTGGAATTTTAAGAAATTCACCTCTTGAGCAAATTTCTTGTTACCCATGTTTCGAACTCTTAATAAAAGTATTATGATCGACGGCCCGATCATAATCTTCTGTGTTATTGATGTTTTTAATACGATGAAACATCGCCAGCATCCGCTTTGTATTAGGCAGTTTAACAATTAGCGCAAGCAATAGCAGTGTTAACATTTTGTTGAATTAAGAGGACTCCATTATTTATTTGACATTTGTTCGCTGGGTCGGTCGTCCAACTGAGGCAGAGACCTATTTTCAGTGGAGAGTCGGAGACCACAGGAGAAAAACTCCAGTTATTGTATCTTTCGACTTCTTCACGGTTAAGGATCGGCACAGTGGAACTCCGGTCCGCTAATGGTTGGCAGTAAATTTTTACGTACCGACTTGCCGAGCGGCAGGCCTGACGCACAATCTTCAACGAGGGTACGCCCATGCACGCATGTCTCCACGCAGAAGAAGCTTTAGCTGAGACTCGAACAGGACAACCACAGCTTAAATGCAAAATTACATACATTTTAAAATTCGATTACAGAGACTAGCTAACGGTTGAGTTTAACAATTCATTACAAATAGTAATAAGCTAGCAACTGAGTTTAACAATTCAATAAAGAAAAAGAAAAACTGAAGGTGCATATGGCAGAGAAAGTAGTAACTGAGATAGAATCAGGTACAAGGAAGGTGTAAAAAAAGAATGTTGAGGATAAAAGAAAAAATATTATATGCAGATATTGTTACAAGCATTTCCACATGAGAGAGTACATAATACAGTTGTTTTTACAAGCAAATTACTATTAATATGAACAGATTAAATGGCTTATAGCTGTTAAAGTAGAGGATAAGATTTATAAATGCTGGAAATAGTGCAAAAGAGTACAAGCTGTATAGAGACTGAAAGTTGTGTGTCAAAGTTGAGGGGTACTATGTAGGGCCTTGGCAGTGGCAGGACCATGAGTTTAATAGGTAGCATTTTAGCTCTTTTTAAATGGTTTACTTGTGAGATGTTTTTTGTTCCAGGCCAGGGACACTGAGTGCTTGAATAGAAGTTTGCCAATGTTTTTATTGGGTTTATAGCTATCAAGGAGATGTTGGTCGGAGCTGTTGAGTAACCGATTAGGGGTGTAATATGATACTAGGGAAGAGAGGGAGGGGGCAGGCAGTAGGTTTGTAAAGTACAGAGTGTGTGATGTGTTGATGTTAAAGAATTCCCCCAAACAAATTCTAACCTATGCAGATTCTTTAGCGCAAGACAGTGGTGTGAGTTGTAAGGTTGGTTGGTGGTGAACCTAGCAATTGTACTGTTTGTTCAAGCTTGGTGAGTAATGTGGATTTTAAGTTAGTGGGCATAGGAGCAGCATAGAGTAGGGAAGGTAGTAGAAATTCCGGAGTCAGAATAAGTTTAGAGTCTGATGTAAGGAATTTTTTATTTCTATAGATTAGTCCAAGTTTTTGATGTTTTTTTTTTTTCTTTTTTGATACACTGTTGGATGTGCAGGTCAAATTTTAATTGATTGTCGATTATCGTGCCAAAAAGCTTAGTGTGAGATTCTGCTTTGATGGTGGTGTTAAGCGATGAGATGGTGAATGGATTTGAGATGGGGGAGAGATCTAGGAAGGAAGAGAAGGGGCTTACTTTTCTTTGGATTTAAGATGAGCTTTTTTTTCAGTAAGCCATCTTTCAAGGACTGAAATGAATTTTGGGTAAGTGTGTGCAGATGAGAGATGTTGCCAGAGAGGGAGATAAATGTCGAGTCGTTAGCATATTGTATAAGGGAGGAGTGGCTGCAGGATGTGTGGAGATTGTTAATAAAGATATTGAACAAAAGCAGCCCCAGTATAAAGCCCTGGGGGGGGTCTCCTGATTGGACAGGTAGGAAGGGGGAGCAGGCAGTGAGCCTTCTTCGGCCACCTAACCCGGACCGAAGCACTAAAGGTGGAGGCATGTCCATATTCATTAAGGATATCCACACCTCCAGGCTAGTTGCACAGCATAATGCATCAGAGATTATCCAAGTGCAACTAACTCTGGGCAAGACCGCAATCCAAATTGTAGCTTGCTACAGACCCTCCACCATGCCCCCAGGATTCCCACTCATTTCTTGATACACTGGAAAATATTAGGGTACAACCCAACACCCTAATAATGGGCGATTTCAACTACCCCACCATTAACTGGGAAAACTACTCATGTACCAACTCTTTTACTTAACAATTTCTGGAATTCATAAATTCCAACGCCTTGGATCAACTTATTCACACCCCCACCAGGGTCAGCAGTATCCTAGAGCTGGTCATTACCAACATGGGCGACAGGTGTTCCACACCAGAGGTCAATAATTCGTTGGTCAGATCCAACCACAGTCTAATCACCCTAGACATCCACATCCCGCCCCCACCCTCCATTGGGGGAACCACTGTGAAAAACTTCTCCAAAGCCAACTTCACACTTCTTAAGACAGAAGTGGCAAACTTCATGACACCCATGCAGATGGACAATAGAGGTATGACTGCTGAATCCTACACAAATGCACTTTATAAGCACTTACACGAGTGCATGGATCGTGCTATCCCTAACAGAACCAAGATGCTATCCTCCAAAAAAAGGAAGCCAATCTAGTGGTTTTCTGCCATAAACCAATTCTACAACAGAAGAAAGAAATTGTTTCAAAAAAGAGTAAAATCCCATGACTGGAGGAGCTCCCTGGTCATCGTCAGTAAGAAGCTGAGATCCCTCATAAAATCCTCCAAAGCTAGTTACAAAAACAAAATTGCCACTGACTCTAAAGACAACTACAAAGCATTCTATAGCTATGTCAAGAATCTCAATGGCAACACTCAGATCTGCTCTGAGTTACAGCACAATAGCACTAAATATACAGAACCAACTGATATTGCCAACATCCTGGCAGATAGGTTCAGTGCTAACTTTACCCCCTCTCACACCCTAGAGGGCCCATCTCTATACTGGAAGAACGCAAAGTTCCTGTAATCACGGCTGCACAGGTAAAAAAACACACTTTCCAAAGCCAAGAACACAGCATCCATGGGACCTGACAATATCCCAGGCTGCGTTCTACACGAACTACAGAACGAACTGGCACCCCACCTAAGTACCATGTTCAATCATAGCCTCACCTCAGGCTTTGTGCCCACTGAATGGTGCACTGCGATGGTTATCCCACTCCACAAAGGTGGAGCCACGATGGACCCCGTGAACTACTGCCCCATTAGTCTGATGAGCCTGGTCTGCAAGGCCATGAAATGTGTCATCATTGAACTCATAAACAAAGACATTGGTAATCTCCAAACTCTGGACCCCATCCAGTTCAGATTTGTAAAAGGCAGATCATGTCTCCTACACCTGATAGGCTTCTTTGAAGCAGTCACCAAAGCCATAGATAAGGGTAAGGTGGTTCACACAGCCTATCTAGATCTCACCAAGGCTTTCAACACCACCCCCCACTCTGGAATTATAGATAAACTCACTAAACTAGGTATAAATCCCTATGTCACAAGATGGTTTGCCAACTGTCTCACAGACAGAACCCACACTGTGAAAGTAGCAGACTCCAAATCCACCTTCAGACCAGTGACAAGTGGAGTACCACAGAGTTCAGTCCTGGGTCCTCTTCTGTTTGGTATCTACTTCTCTGAAGTACAGGCTAACACAGAAGGTCTTTGGCTAACGAAGTTTGCAGATGACTGTAAACTAGGAGCCATAATCGAAACTCCTAATGATGTGGACATCCTACAAAAGGGCCTCACTGAGACAGATGCCTGGTGTCAAAGCCATGACCTGAAGCTCAATGCCAAAAAGTGCATTGTCATCCCCTTTGGTAAAAACTCTGTACCCATGAACTACCACATAGGTGGTAGTCTACTTAACACCGAAAGTGTGATAAGAGACCTTGGGACACAGGTGGACAGTAGTCTCTCCTTTGATAATCACATTGCCACAGTGGTCAGGAAATCCTTCTACATGCTACACCTCATCACAAAAGGTTTCTCATCCAGAAAAAAAGAGGGCATTGTTCCCTTCTACTCATCACTCATTAGACCCATTATAGAGTACAGTGCCCCTTTTGGTATGTACCTCACAAGACATCTACAACAACTGGAGAGGCCACAGAAATACCTCACAAAGAGGATTACTGGCCTCAAACAGATGCCCTACGCAGACCGTCTCAAAAAACTCCAGCTTTACTTCGTCGCATATCACCTACTCGGAGGCAGTCTCTGCCTAACATACAAAGCTATGTCAAACCCAGAGCTGTTGGACATGCTCCACTTGAAAGAAATCCCAATCCCTCCGAGCTACACGCTGTAGGGACCTAAACCTTGTCACCACAATAAACAGAACATGCTGGAGGGATAGATTCCTGTCCCAGAGACTTCCCGTACTCTGGAACAGACTACCTATCTATGTCAAACAGAGCTCCTCATTAGCACTCTTCAGGAAAAATATTGATGATTGGATGGGAAGTAGGAAATTCACCCCTGGGATCACTTTTGTGTCTCTGCTTGACAGGGGCATAGGAAAATAATTTTCTTGGGTGGCAAAAGCCAGGGTACCCTTTTGGCTAGGCTTATATAGGCCTCAGGGCCAATAGCCTAGTACCTACCTATGAATCTGACAGACTGTAGTTTGGTGAGATAGGAGGAAAACCACTGAAGAGTAGAAGTTGATAGGTTGAGATCTAAGAGTTTTGCTAGAAGTTTAGAGTGAGATATTGTATCAAAGGCCTTAGAGAGATCAAGGAAGAGACATGATACAAGTTGGTATTTGTCTGTGGCCTCTGCTACAGAATGAGTAAAGGATAGGAAGGCGGCGGCAGTACTGTGGTTTGGCCAAAACCCATGTTGCATAGCAGTCAAAATGTTTTCTTGGATAAGTTGGCTGAGAAGTTGACAATGTATACATTTTTCTAGTATTTTTAGAGAGTGGGGAGAGAATGGCTATGGGTCTAAAATTGGAAGGGTCAGTGGAGTTACCTTCTTTGTGTAGAGGTATAGTATATAATGTTTTCCAGATCTCAGGACTGGTGGCTTCTTGAATTGATCTACTTAATAGAAACTGAGATAGGATAGGCTTGAGAAAGAGGGGAGGGAGGTTACTGGTACAGGGAGAACATGGCTTTAGTTTAAGTAAGAGTGATTTGATATAGGATGTGGGGACTGGTTTCAGTGTAAAAGGGTTTTATTGCTATGAATAGGAGAAGAGGTGGGTGAGTTGGGGCTCTGGCTGATCTGAGGGAGTTTTTGGATAGAGTCAATGAAATAGTTGTTGAGAATGGTGGTAGTTTCTTGATGAGTAAGGTTAGGGTAGGGGTTAGGAGTTGCTGGGATACCAATGTGAAGAATGTTATTGATGGTATTTCAGATTTTTTTGGGTTAGAGTGGTGATTGTTTTTTTTTTTATTGTAAAAATCTTTTTTGTCTTTGTTGATTTGTTTTTAGTAAGGTTTCTAAGTTGTTTGTAATTTTGGAGGTGTGAAAGCGATTTGGTTTTGAGCCAGGTTTTCTAAACACGGTCTCTTTTGGGCATAAGGGAATGAATGAATGTCTTTAAAAAGCCAAAGGGCATAGCTAGCATTTATCCTAATTTTCCTTAAGGGAGCTAATGAGTTTAGAATTTCAAGGCTTCATTAAGGAGAAGGTGAAGGAGGCAGGACCAGTTGATGGATGAGAGTGAAGCATTAAATGTTTCAGTGTTAAAGCTATTGAATTTTCAGCAAGCTCTATGTAAGTGACATCTAGGAGGTTGGTGAGAGTGTCTTTGAATATGAATGGGGAGTTGATCACTAATAGAGTCAAATTGGGTACAGGGGTTGTGGTAGAGATTAGGGTCAGTATTAGGGATCCAGTCTAGAATTGAGCTGGTATAGGTGTTACTAAGCGTGTGCGGATGTTATAAGTTGTTTGAAACTGTGAAGGTTAATGCTGAGATTTGACGACTCTGACATTAGTTTTGTCCAGTCTATATTTATGTCTCCTAGAATAACTGTTTCATAGGGTATATTGTGTGAGAACCATGAAAGTATGTGTTCAAGGATGGCAACATTGTTGTATGGTGGGATGTAAATGGAGACTATTGTAAATTTTTTATGGATGTTTAAATGACAGTTAAGTATTAATATCTCAGCTTGGTGAAAGTTGGGTAGGGGAGTAGGTAAGGGGGGAGAGGCTAAGTTGCTCAGAGTAGAAAATGGCAACACCACCCCCTTTTTGGGAGTTCTATCTGTACAGTATATGTTGTATCCAGTAGGTAAGATTTCATTCTTTGGGATATGTGGTTTTAGCTATGTTTTGGATAATGTTAGGATATGAGGAGTGTAGTGGATTATCCATGAATGGAGTTCAGTGGCTTTGTGTGTTCATTGCATATATGGATAGATTATTGGGGGTAGACTAGGTAGGGGGAGGGATTGGGTAAGGGAGAAGGGGGGGAAGGTTGAAGTGGAGGAAGGTTGGGGCTGAGTGTAGAGGAAAGTGGGCAAGGGTTGGGTGAATGTCTCCCCCTAGTAGAAGGGGGACTGTGAAAAAGGTAAGTTGCTGATGGTTAAGGTAATAGCAGTGGTGTTTTAGTTTAAAATTAGGGTAGAGAGAAGTACAGGGAAGTATTTTTGTTTTTAGGAGATGTATGTAGGAGAAGTTGTAAGATTCTGCGGTGGTACAGCGGTAGCATTGTTACCTCACAGCAAGAGGTTCTCCTGTTCGATTCTCGGCTTGGCTTGGGAGTGCCTTCTGTGTGGAGTCTGCATGTCCTCCCCACGGTTGGGTAGCGTTCGAAAGACATGCATGTGTAAATGGGCATGCCTTTGTTGAAGGTTGGGCATCGAGCTGGCACCTTGGCATTTCGTAAAAATCTACTGCCAATCATTAGCAGACCGGAGTTCCGCTGTGGCGACCCCTTACCGGGAAAAAGCCGAAAGACAAATGTAGGAGAAGTTGAAAAGAGATGGGGAGTTAATGTATGATTGGGTTAGTATTATTGTTAATGGTAAGGGTGAGTGTAGGAGAAGGTTTGATGTTTGAGAGTGTGGTACGATAAGAAGTTAATACATATGTATTTCTTCTTCTTTGTATAACTTCTTTGTAAGCACTTTATAAACACTATTAGATGATGAAGTTACAATTTATTGTAAAAACAAAGTTGTGCTTTTTTTCTTGATATTTTATTTTCATCAGTTGCCCATTTTGTCCATGTGGTTCATCCTTAGTGTGATACCATGGAAGGTATTGACAACAATTTTGCATACAGTAGCACAGCATTCTGGGTAATTAAAAATCAAAGTAGTTCCTCATAAGTGAAGTAGTTTATGAATGCTACAATTCTAGTACTACACAGATCGTATAGCCATTGTCAAAATCAGACAGTTTACTTGCAGTATTTACTTGACAACATATCCTTACAGCAGTTTGCAGCACCTGTGACTACAGTTAGCATAGAAATATAATAGACTGTGAACTTCTGGTTTAATGATTGCCATAGCAGCAGTGCTAATTGTAGAGTTCTTGGTAAATAAGTGGGGTTTTATTCATATCTGGGTGTTTGTTCATCTTGTCTACTTATAGCTGTCTAACCTGTTAATGAACATGTTAGCAAAGAAAGAAATCAGAAAAGTTAAGGTTAATCTTGAGTCTTGCTTAAGTAACATTACCCATGTGAATGGTCCTTCTAATTCTCAATCTCTGGGTGTAAAATACACACCAGCTCCTTTGAATGTAGATTGGAATCAGGACAGCTGATATTGTCTATAAAATAAACTCACTGTTTCTATGAACTCTTTTCAGTCTATGCGTATGCAAGCCATGGAAATTAAAGCAGGTGCTACTGAGGTAGCTGACTGCACTGCACATCTGGAAAGAGAAAACTCAAACTGGATACTTGCCAACAACTGGTACAGATCCACAAAAACCACCAGCTGCAGTAAAATATATCCACACATTTTTTAATCTTCTCTCGCTCTAGCGCCTCAGTGTGAACACCTTCACGGAGTATAAAAAATTACTCCAAAACAGGATATTTTATAGCAAAAACATACCATTAAACAATTAGAAACCTAATTAATTAACAAACTAATACAATTAAATAAAACATTTCCAATTTACTTCAGTGTTAAGTTCCAAAGGGACCAGCGTATCATATTTTAAAATATATACTGACTCTTTATATAAAAGTTTTTCTTTTAATAAAACATTTTCATGTGACAGTCTCACTTGTTCCAACACACAACCCTGAAGCAATGAAAAATTACTATCATGTTCATTTTTAAAATATACGGCAATTACGTTGTCTTCTCTCTGATTTCTGATGTCTCTGATGTGCTCCATAAATCTAACCCTAAATGTTCTTTTTGTTTCCCTATATAGAATAAATTACAGGGGCATTTTAGGGCATATACTACTCCCTTAGTATTACATGAAAAAACATCTCTTGGTATAAATTTAATATTATTAATCTATTCAAAACACCTCACTGTGTGCTGACATACTACACAGTTTCTACAACTTGTAGTATGCAAAAGACTAATATTTGTATTAATATTCATATTAGGTGAAATAAATTTGCTATGTACAAGCAAATCTTTCACATTTTTACCTCACTTGTAAGAAATTGAAGGTTGCCTTAGAAGTATATTACCGAAATCCCTGTCCTTAAGGAGAAAGTTCCAGTAATACTTATTTATATCTACAATTTCTTCACTTTCAATATCGTACGTGGAGACAAAATAAATCTTATCTCTTCCATTGTCATTATTTATAACACGGCCTCTCATAGAACTACCCCTTCTTTCGTCTAACCCAAAAAGTTTGTTCTCTGCTTCCCTTATAATCTCAAGACTGTAATCTCTATCTAAAACGTTTTTGTCGACTCAGCAATTTCCCTCTGTAAATTTAGCTGGTTATTACAAATTCTAGGCAGCCAAAAAAATTCTCCTTATGGCAGTGAGATTATGGTGTGAGGAGGGTGGCAGCTAAAGGCATGAAGATGTTGACTGCCATCTGTAAATTTTCTATGTTCTCCTGATGAAATAGTACTTATCTTCTAAACCCTCTAAAGTTACATCCAAATATGAAACCTTACTACCATACTGTAAACCATCAAATGAAAGGTTAAATTAATTCTGTTGTAAATCTCTAACTGAGATGAAAACTGAACCCATGGTTTTGTTAGTGATATTCACTGTATCAGTGAATTAGCAAGGCATGCAACAGAATCATTCAAGGGGACATGTTTCTAAAAGATGTGTTCTAGTGGACAAAACACGTGATAGCAAAAAAGAGAAATATACCGGAATGGATTTTAACCTGTGCTTTTGTTAGTGATATTCTCTGTACCAGTGCATTAGTAAGACAAGCCACAGAAGCATTCATGGGGAGGTTTTTGGAAAACATATTTCAGAAGAAGAGAACACTGGAGTGAATTTGGACCCATGCCTTTGTTAGTGATATTCTCTGCTCTGGTGCACTAGAAAGGTGTGCCACAGAAACATTTGTCAGGGAAGTTTCTGAAAAACACATTTTAGGAAGAAAGAACACATAATAGTAAGAAAAGAGAGCTGTACCAGAATTAATGTGAACCCAAGCTTTGGTTAGTGCTATTCTCTGTAGCAGTATATTGACAAGGCATGCCACTGCAACATTCACAGGGAATGTTTCTGGAAATCACATTTGGGGGGATAAAAGACATAATATGAAAGTAGAAGTACACCAGAAAGGACTGGAACACATGTTTGATCAAACTCTGCATACTGTTATCTCAGTATATCTCATCCTATCTTTGTCCAACTGACTTTCCTCTAATCCATGACATTTTTAAACCAATGTAACTTGGAAATGTGTCTCCTATACATCAGATAACTCAGTGCTCTTACAGTTACTCAGGGAGTAACTCTTCCTGCAATGGTTGTATGATGTGTCAATGATTACCTGTGACCTTTCTACTTATATAATTATAATATTCTGGGCTCTTATGTTGTGCATCTCTATGGAAGTCTTCAGCTGCGGCTTTTGCAGTATAACCACTTAACAATTGTATACATACATGTCCAATTATCACATGAAACCTGTTGATATCTGTGTGTGTGTGTGTGTTTCAATGTAATATATCTGTGGAGCTTTTCTTTCCATCTGAAAATGGGCACCTGTGCCTAGTCAGACTTTCCCTGTAAATAAATGCCTGTAAAAATAAATAAATTTAAATAAATAAAACTCACGTCTTTGTTAGTAATATTTTCTCTACAAGTGCATTAGCAAGGCATGCCACAGAGAAGCACTCATAGGAAAGGTGTCAAGACAAAACACATTTCATGAAAAAGAACATAGTTGTGGACTGAAAACTGATGTAAGAACAACATGTTACCCTCTGGGGATTAGAACACTGCACCAAGTACACATACATGTACAGATCAACTCTTGATTACACTGAGCCATTAAATCTATTACAGTGAAGGTAAAATGTTTACTTTATTTCATATTTGCTTGTGGTAATGTACACCAGGAATCAGCTTGTTTGCATTTTCGATAAGAATTTATTATTGTGTGATGTACATTTTTCCTAATTTTTCCATAGGACAAGATAGGCCGGTTGTCTTTGTTTATGTGTAGCAATCAACACTGCCTTGTGTAACCTGTCTTGTAATGTATGGCCGCAGAAAGATTATTTTGTTGTTTTATAAGCCTGCTTTGGGCATGTGTGTGGTTTGTTTATGTATTTTTTGAGAAGACTAAACGTTAGAAATGGGAGTATGGGGGTATAGGACAGAGATGAAAATGGAAAGCAACAAGAGGTTAGAACAGAAGGCGAGCGAATAAGGAATGGGCAGTGGTATACCTCTCGTCGTCTTAATTCAATCCCTGGCAAATAAGTGCCAAACTCCATGACAAAATTTATATATTCATGATTGGAATGCTTTTGTTTGTTTTCTTTTAATGTTACTGTGTTATAAAATTTGTTATTGTAATACTTTGTTGATATAATATTACTTACAGATGGGAAGCTGAGAGGTATAGGTTGGAGTTTTTTTTGTGGGACAAATGCCCTTTTATTTTGTATCAGAGAAGGGAAAGTTGGTGAAGAAAGTCAGGTAAGGAAGAGGTGGAGTTAAGGTAGCAGGGAAAGACATAGACAACTAACATGGTATGGAGTATCCCAATGAGGGTGGGGAGCACAGTGGTGAAGGAAACATCAGACAAATAAATGGAAGACAATGGTAAGGGAAGGATTACATAACATACAGAGGTGTCATGTACAAAAAGGGAAGGTAACACCAGGTTGGGCAATAGGACGGGTGTTCACAGATGCAGTCTCTGCCAGCCTAGACCCAGTGGGAGATTAATTGCCACCTTGGCTGATGTCTCCACTGGGTCCTACCTTGGATGGTGGAGACAGCAATGGGCAGCAAAGTGATGCAGTGAGTCACTAGAGCATGATCTCTGTATGGCCAGTGTGAACATCCAACCTCCTATCTGTTACCCCCCCCCAAGCTCTGCCAGCTCCTGACGGGTGACAAAAGTGTCACCCCCATTTGCATTGCTAACGATGAGTGCCACTGTACCACCCTCCAGTTCAGGGCTACCCGATGCAGGTGCTACAGGTAGGACAGAAAGTGTGGCAGCATTTGTGGCTGGTTGGACCCAAATGTGCTGTGTGCTTCTGTTGGTGGTGGTACTGCTACTGCCCTATATGGGGGGACCGACAGCCCTTGCTAATGGGATGGGTGCAGGTTTCTGAGCTGCTGCATTGTAATAGTAAAAGAAATGGAGAGAGACGGAAATAAATAAAATAAGTGTGTGTAACAGAAAGGATAGTGACAAAGAAGGCAGGGAAGAGCAGTACAAATACAATGAACAAGTGCAGTTCTAACTGTGTTGAAACAGAAACACTTCATCAGAATACCATTTGAATAGTAGTATTTAAACAGAAATTTCATCAACTGGTTTGTGTAAATATGACATTTGCATGTTGGGGGGTGGCTAAGCCAAAAGGCCTCCTCACTTGCAGTATGACATAATAAACTATTAACATGAGCTATTTATAAACACACTGTGGACAGTGCTTCCGTTTGTGTTTTGACAGTAATAAACATGTACATATAAATAATATATGTACACTGCCCACACAATACATATGTCTGTTAGAGCTAACAGACAAGGGGCAGCTAATGCTAGTGTATATTGTGAAAGGCCCAGAAATGTATTACTTATGGATGTGACATATGTGACCCATGAATTACTGCATTGCTGTTACTGAACCAAGAAGTAAAAGAGTTGTCCATGACAACATTTTTTTTTTTGCTGGGAGGGATGGAATTGACCTCACAATCATCCTAATAATATGAAGTATATAGACTTAACATGAGGTTCCACTTGAAACACCCATACAGGAGAATTCATGCAGAAGCGCGCTTCAAACATTACACATTCATACTAATGCACTTGAGCTATGTCAGTACTGACACATGATATTGTTGTACAGTGTTATTTTTAATGATTACAAAACAGTGCAATTCCGTATGATAGCATTTATATTCACACTAAATCTCTTCAGTCTGCCCCTGTCCATCTGCTTTTCCTTTTGATCTTTGTAGAGGCTGCATATAAGAGGAGGCCCTCTGACTTCATGGTATTCATGGGCAGGATATTTAGTTAGCTGAAAGATTTTTTATTTGTAGTATGGAAGTGGTGACTGGTCCCTAATTTCAGCCCCCCATAAATAAAGGAGGTCAAGCTTATGTTGACTCATGTTACTGTAGTGATGACAGCACTGTTCCCCGTTATGTGTGTGATTCCAGTAACATGGATGACCACCTTGGCCAAACTATTCTACTTATCAGCCATATACTGTGTCCCAGTATAGCCTTCTTGAAGAAGCCTCCTGCTTTAATGCTTATGGAGTATGTCCAGAAAAATCTGTGACCTAAAAGGAGCACTATCCTCTCTAGCCATAATGTCTCTTCTTGAAAGATCTCAGGAAAAGTGGAAGAAAACTGGTGTCTGAAGTCGTTTCTGCATGTATCATCATTTGTGTTTCATTGAGATTGAAAGGGCACCTCATTTTCACAATGGATGGCAAAATAATAAACTGAGTACTGCATTTTTATGGTTAACAGGGCACTTTAAGGTGTGAAACATGGAATTTCTCCATCCCTCTGTATGCTGCTGGGAGTATATGTTATACAGTGACTCCATCTTCGGATAGTTAATTATGGGATGAAAATTTACATCCCCTAAACTAATGGGCTGATTGTGCATACACAGTTTGCCACAGGTGCTCAGACATGTGCATGGCATTGTGTAGAAAGCAACATAAATTTTATTAGGTTTGTTAATTGAGCAAATTGAGATATTCAGAAACAATAATGAGATGAGCCCTAGTTAGCATAATCATAACATCCGGTGGTGGGGGGGAGCATCTGCATAACATAAGCATGTTGAAAAGCACAGATCCTTATGGAAGAAAACAACAATGAATGGTGCTGGAATCCTGCATTCCTCAAATGTTTGCAGCTAAATAAGATATATGCTTACATAAAGTTAGTCCTTAGCTTTTTGTCTGCTGTTTGGTCATGTAAGGCCTACAAGTGATGCCAGTTTCAGTGCTCCTAAATGTACTGGCCTAATATGCCTTAAGGGTACTCTACAAGTGTAATGAATATAGTAGATGCAGACTTGTCACAGTAGGTTGCAGCAACAGTACTGTGCAATGCAACCATTTTACTGTTGTGTGTCTTTCACATATATGATTAGCCACAACATTTGTACCACTTCTATTGTAATGCTCATGTTGCACTTGTGTGCTTGTTTTGGGGCGGTGGAGTGCTCAGGGCATATACATGCCTTACATTCACATAATGATTGTAGATACAGATGTGTAAGTGTCTGGTCCATCTCCAGTGTACTAGATAGTGAATTAGAATAGTATTACTGTTCGGAGGTCTAAGGCCTATGTATGACCATGGCTGTTAATTCCACTGTTTTCTATACTAGCTGAGTTAGGCCTTAGAAACAGGCACAGAAAAAGCCACTGCATCTGCTCGTGCTTCCATGTCCACTTGCGAACCCAAGTTTAGGGATGCTGAAAATGAGGTGCTACCCATGTTCAGCCCTTCTGTGACCATGTCTGTCATGAAATTGTCAACAAAGTTAATGCTGTGAGTAGTCAGAATTGTAATCATAATATGGTCCACCACAAGATGCAGATAAGATCTGGCCTGCCACCCCCATAGCAGAGTCCCTACCAAGAGACCAGAAGGCAGCAAGTAGTGGGCCATCCACTGAACCACTCCTTACAGAAATGGAGATGTTCCTGGCCTCACTTAAAAGCAGTGCCACCTCCACAGAATAATGCTGGATGTCAGAGCAGAGCTGGATGGGGCCCCATGAATTTCAACTGAACATGCTTCAGGTAGTTTGTCCTATTATCAATATCTGCAATCTTTCTGTATTTTTTTATATGTAACAGTTTTGTAATAGCTTATAACATACAAGTACTTCTGGGGTCCAAACTCCATGTCTATCTGTGCAAGTTATTGGTAAGGGTTATTATTTGCTGTCATATTTTTATAGTGGAAAGGCTATCAGTTGCATGTGTAGTTGTGGTGCTGTGCCCTACATACACCCAATAAGTTTTGATTTTGTGCATTCATAGGCAGTTCTTTATCTGGCACTATCACTGTGGGACTGACCTTGTCTGATTTTGGAGGATCTGTAGCTTCTGACAATAACTGTGGGGATGAGCTGGCACAGTCAGGGGGGTACAGAGAGTGTGTGTGTGTTTGACACAGGAAATGTGTTCCCACATTCCCTACTCAGAATATGGACATATGCATGTCGATATCCAGGAGATATCATATGTTAAAGTTGACAGGTTGATGGGAACACTATAGAAAAGGAATGTCTAGTGGTTTCCACTAAAGAAGTATCTGCTTCTGTCCCTAGCACTCTTGGGAGTGGGGGGGTAGTAATGGTGCTTACCAGAGGCATGGCTGCCACCCTACCCCGAGGTTGGTGTGTCAGTAACTGGCACTCAGTGTATGTACAGTGCCATCATGGAGGCACAGGCTATTTCTAGTATAGCCTTAGCAGAGATAGTGAAGGTGATCTGGGCTCTGCATGGTGACCTGCAGGAGTGCATGACCCTTATGTGAGATTCAGTCCGTCCAGCAAATTGGACCATGAGAAGAGGGGCTGTCATCACTGCTGGTCATCTGCTACATCAACAATGTTAGCCAACCTGATCAGAGATTAGCAAAATCCTGCCCCCACAGTGCTATTGCTTCCACAGCAACATCAGTTGTGGAGGGGTCTATGCAGAGAAGGGGGCATTCCCGTGGTTGTGGCCGTGATCATGCTGGCACATCCTCCAGCAGACATTGGTCTTGGGTATCTCCAGCAGACATTGGTTTTGGGTAGGTAGCACATCAGCATCTAGCCTAGCTCATGGTATAGCTAGTGCAACTCCTGGCAGAGACAGCTTTCATGGGTGGGGGCGTGTATGGGAAGATGAACCCTCTGTTATGCATTCCCTGGACCTGTCCAGCAATAATGCCACAATGCTGCACCACATGTTGAGATTGTGTCCCTGTAGAGAGACACAGATACACACATACCCTGGCATATCCGACACCCTGGCACATTCTACACATTAACCAGCACCAATCCAGTTATCATTCTACTCACTGAAGCAGTTGTTCTTTCAGTACACCCCAGCACTCACACTCACACACTTCCCTGTGAAGGACGTGCACTCCTGTACTCCTTTGCCCACCTGTGCAAATGATAACTGTGCCTTGTCCTCTGAACATTGCTACTTGAATTGCCAATGCCTGATGCACAGTGAGGCCAGCCTATGCATGGGTAAGCAGTCTGGTATTTTTCCATGCATCACCTTTACTGTAGTGTATCTGCTTAAGTCTTGTATAGTTGTATTGTAAAGCTATGTGCAGTGCGCTACTATCACAATATACTTTGCAAGCCTCTGTCTGACATGGTCGTCTTCTACTGCTGGCACCTCCTCTGACTTCTCATGTTTCTCAGCTATTGTTGTTTGTGATGCTGGAACTACTTGCCCTGCAAGAGGCCACCATGCTGTAACTGCCTTCTAGCTGCAATATTATGTAATGTAGCACACATGGTCAGTATTTTGGCACATGTGAAGGAAGTATACTTTAGGACACCTTCAAATGTATCCAGACAGTGAAACTGTGCCAGACGTTTGCTCTGTAATGTTTCTGGTTTGGGATAGTGCATGACTTTACTCCTGGTCAGTTTGATTGTGTGGATTTCTGATGGGTATCTTGAGTCAGGACTCTAGGGTGTAGCCAGTATCACCAACAAGATGCTGCTGTGGGAAGTCACCCCTTACAAGGTCACGTGTGCTATATATGGAAATCGTGAAAACTGCCTGGATGACCTGCACATACATTATTCATGATACCTTGTACATTACAGACCACTTGGTAGTTGATGGAGTGACATCCTTTGTGATTCATGGACCGCCAATAGCATAACTAGAGTGAGGCGAGAGGAGCAACTGCCCCTGGTGCAAAGTGTTGGTTGGGTACCATCAGCCAATCTCAATCTCAGATGCAATACGAGATTTTAAAATCCAGTACTGCATTCACGGTAAAACCTGAGTGTTGTACCACTCTGTGCGTGGTCTAAATTGTAGCAACTACTTGCTACATTATAGCAAACAGTTTGCTACAATTTAAAAGTAAGAAAAAAATGTTTTTTTTTTCAACTAAAACCTGAGATCTGTAGCGCTTAGTGCAGTCAGGGTATAAACTGTAGCAACTGTTTGCAATGTAGCGATTGGCTCCTCACTACCAGGATTCTATGTTTTTGCTTCTTATCTCTTTTCTTGTTCACCAGGTGGGGCCTTTATTTCATTGTGGGTAGAGTCTATGGCCCCCAGTACTTCAGGAAAGTTGGCTGTATCATAGAAATTCCACATGGTATTTACTCTTCTCTGGTGAATATGAGAACAAAATATGCACTCGCACATGTTGAAGCTTGGCATTGAGGAACTGACTGACAATTGTGGTTGCAGATGCCTGGCTTAACCAACTGTGTCCTCAGTAGGTCACTGAAAGGTCCCTGTAGCTAATGTACAAAAGCCAAACATACGTTAGTAGCCACTGGATACTCTATGACCGCTATGGGCATATAGAATGGGGCTGACACATTTCCACAATCTCCTACATGGTAGTCCTGTCCACTGTGTTGGTGTTGTGTGTTAAATGTGGTCGTATGATCATGCCCCAGTGTTGTGCATCACCAGGCATAGCAACTGCAATGAGATCTTTTTGCAGATATACAGTTGCAATGGCTGTGACAGCCCTAAACATATTTAAGCAATGTACTCCTCTGAACACACACATCAGGCTGAGTACAAAGCTAAGGTGGGTACAGCATTGCTCAGTTGAATTTAAATGTTTATGAATCACTTCACCATCTTCTTTTGCTTCATCAGCATATGTAGCATTTTATTAAACAGTCATTAGCATGTAACATGGCCGACCACATTATTTGGCCTAGCCACATCTTGTAATTTTGTTTTTTTTTTTAAATGTACCCACCCTGATCATTGCTGATCATCCCACAAATTCGCTTAATGCAATGCAACGAATGTTTCTGAATCTGTGGTCTAGAGTCTGTTACTGAAATAATGTTTGAGAAGGCTTGTAGATCTTTAGTGCTGCCACTCCTACCAGGAACCAGACGCTGTTGATGGCCCATTTCCTATTCTCCTTTTCAGAGTGATGTGTGCTGAACTAGAGTTGATATATTGTGATCAAAGAGTACATTTTGAGAATTACCACTCCCTTCAACTATTTGAGAAACAGAAATTCTGTTGACCACTGATCCACTTCATGGCACTGAAAATTGGGTGGAAGATGCAGTGGCCCTTCTGAGTTGGAGAACCCTGTACTGTGCTGGATCTAGTGGAATGGTTAGCCCAGGGGGGAGACAAGCCAGTAGCAGATTCCTCAGATGCCTTCATCTTTCTCAGACCCCAAACATTCCAAGGCTGGTGTACTTGCATTCATTCTAGATGAAGGATTGGCACCAGCATGAACTGCGAGAGGAGGATGACATCTGTCATGTGCTATTTTTTTGTCCATGTCAACTCAGCAATTTAGGTCAGTCTTGGAGCACAGTTGAATTCATTTTGGCAGGAGTCCTTGGACCCTGTTTGATTTTTCCTTGGGAATGATAAAAAGACAGGAGTTCTTTGTGTATTTATTACATTTTAGCAGCTGCAGACAATATAAGTTACTGCAATTTGTATCTGTGTGGGTGCTTAATGGAACTTTTTAACTTTTCAAACATGATATGATGTTGGATATAGGCTCTAACTTCCATCACATCAGTCATGCAGCCTTTGACCTACTCTTTCTGCACGCTCAGGAACTGTGTTAGATGGGGTGTTATTCTATAACTATGCAGTAATTTAACATTATATTCCCATGTTTAAAAGGGATCTGTTTCTTTTATATATTTATTTAAGAGTTTTTTTATATAAATATAAATAGACTGTTCTAATTCTGTATGTAGTTGATTAAAACCACACATTTGCAGTTAATATGTTATTTCCTTGTCTGTGCTCCTACTTTTGAATATTCGCTTTATGCCCCTTTTTTCTGGGATGTTTTTACACAAGAGGTCTTGCAGTTGGATTGCCCAGTTGCTAGGAAATAGCTGATTAAATCTATATTCCAGTTTAAGCTAAGTAAAATACTAGGTGCAGGCAGGTTTCAAGGTGAGGTTTATAAGCATTTTCATTGTCTCACATTAAGATTATTTTGAACATGTTATTTTAGATAAAGATTTGTACATTTCCTATTTGAAAATGTCCAGAATTGCATTAATTCTAAAGCCTGCCAAGAAACGTTCTCTTCTAAATGGTTATATACCCATTTCCCTGGAGCATTTGTGCTTATTTGGGCAGTCTTGCAAATACCATGTCTGCTGAGTATTATTTAAATTAACCTAGCATGTTTTGATAAAGACAGATATATAGGTATACATACACAGAGAAGGACCTTGGATGGATGGCAGCAGGAGGCAGATATATAAGTATACATACGCAGAGAGGGACCATGGATGGAAGGTAGCTGAAGGCAGATAGAGAAGGGCCATAGATGGTGGATAGCAGGAGGCAGATATATAGGTGTACATACATAGAGAGGAACAGTGCTTGGAGCACATACGTAGAGAAGGACCGTGGATGGAGGGTAGCAGAAGGTAGCTATATAGGTATACATACATAGAGAGGGACTGTGGATGGAGGGTAGCAGAAGGCAGATATATAGGTATACATACATAGAGAGGGACCATGTATGGAGGGTAGCAGGAGGTTGTCAGATCATTGGGCCATTGTAGGTTTAGTTGCAGAAAAAGCACTCAGTTTTGTTTTGTGGCCTTATCTTTGCTGTACTTGTGTACTTTCACAGACCTGATCCAGTTCTTGTGGCCTTATGTGGCATATCTGTTGGTTCCATGGCTACAAGGCTAATCTGTTACATATCATAATCTTTTTGAATTCTAATGGGGGGTCTTGCAGGGCTACACATTATTCTGTCTGCTTTTTATCCTGACCATTGAAACCCCTAGCTGCTTATTTGAGATATTCCATCACTTTCTTGCATTCTGGTTGGGGTAAGCCAGGAAGTCAAGGGCAGCTGTCTCTCTCTGCTGATGATCTTAATCTTCTTCTGCACAACCATCTTGTTTTGTTATGTCAGGGTTAGAAGGTTCTAAGCCAGTGACAGGGATTTTCAAGATTTAAAGTAAATTTAACAAAGTTTGTCTTATTGTTTGTGAACAACTTATTTCCAGCTGCTTTTAAGACCTAATATAACTTTGCCTGAAACTCCCAGTGGATACCCAAGTTTAATCTTGGTTATAAAACCTTGCACTACAAAGGATTTAAATAAGGAAGTGCTTTTTTAACCCTTGCTTCTGTCTTGACTTAGTAGAAGAAATGGTACTTGCCTCTGGAATTAAAGCTACTTTTTAGTTAAACCAAGATTTTGTCCTTAATTCTGTGTGTCCACTATGCACCTCCATTCTGTTATCCTATTCAGTTCTTGCAGGTGGGACAGGGGAGGTTTTACTTTGCTATGGTTCTCTCAAAGGTCTCCTACATCTCTGGTCCTGCATTTATTTTAAAAATGAAGGTAGCTTGTGAATCCCTACCCTTGTTATTTGTTGTCATTCTACTGTACCTAATGTTGGTAGTCCTTGGTGGCAGTAGTCAAAACTTCATGCATGGATTACTCTCCACTTCAGTTCCTTTTGGCTTATCTGGTTCCTCCATATCTCTGCCTGCATCCCCCAAAGACTTTTATGCTTTTGGTCTTTTCTTTAGGAACCTCATAACCATCATACTTTTCAGTGTGTGACTACAGTCTTTGTGGTGCTTAAAGGTCTTTTACTGTCTATGGATCCAAATAACACTTTACCTTTTCTGCGGTTCCCTTTGCATTCCTGCACAGTTTTCAGCTAACCGTAGTAATATTCCTGTAATCAAATGCAAATGTTTTTAGAATAACTTGTCTTGAGGCAAAAATTGCATTAGATGTACAAATTATTTAGATACAGTATCCTTTTGGTGCAAAATCTTGCTTATCTGGCAACTCAAAGAATCTTGGGAGGCAACCAAAATGTGTGCATGCACACCAGGTAATTGTTTTGTGCAGACAGTAGGTTGGGTCCAAAGGTACCCACATCCCTTTCTCACTCACCCAATATAGCCTGATATTTATAGCTATATCATATAAATCCCCCATTTTCATTAAAGTTGTAAATAAGCACATCTCAATGTATTTTATAAAGTGCAGTGTGTATCTTTGTTTAATGTCCAGTATTTCATTCTTTGTTATAGATTTATTCTTCCAGTCTTATCTCATGTGATTTTATTTTTTCAGATAGTAAAACCTCCTTTCCTGAATTACAGAATGCCCACATTAAGATTGTGTGGTAATGACATCAATAATTTCTATCTTGCAGGGGTAATGATTAGTCTTTATGCTACTTGTTGTTGACACAGAAATATAAATTTTGGAACTTAAAGAAAAAGGCTGCTGATAACATCTGCTGTGAGACTACTGGTCTTGAAATATGTTGACATAATTTGGCTAAATGTTCATAAATTCTGTGAATTTACAATGCATAGTTGGTCTGTGGACCATAATTTCCTTGTCAGTAACCATTCTGGTAGGGCAGTCATGTAATCATCCATGCTTGACTTAAAGGAGGTGAGGGCATCATTCTGTTTTGTATATAAAAAAAGATTATTCCAGATATGAGGGAAGTATTAAGTGGTAAATCTGTCCTTCAAATATGTCTTATTTATTGATGGAGATTCAAATCTTTAGTTTAAGTACTTGTAGAGACATTTATTTTATGATGTGTAGGAGGTCAAGGAGCTTTGGTCAATTGGCATGGAATGGTAGATATTCATCACTGCACATAAAGAGTATAGGAACATACCTTCTGTGTTGGCAGCTGAGGGCCTTCAGTCCAGTGATATTTTTAGTTAGGAACCTCTCAGGTGTTTTCAGCTGCCTGATGTGTTTGAATAGTTGCATACTAAAGGGGGGGTCTGTTCTATAATTGGTCTGTCCAGGCTAGAGTGTAGAGGAATCATAACATGTTATGACCTAAATGAGATACCTTTAGTTATTGAATAGACTAGAGAGAAGAATTTTCTGAGTACTTATGCTAGACTGTGGTCAAAGAGTGGGGAGTTGTTTACAAGAGTATGGAGATTTTTAGCAACTCGTATTAGCCTGGAGTGGTATGCCAACTATGCTACAGTATGTCTTTAAGATTTGTTTACTAAAGGTGACAGTGCTGTACTTTCCTGCATTTTAATTTTTTTCTATTACTTTTTTGTTTTTTCTCTTGCTTTAGTACTACAATATTGGATGCTGAGTGAAGACAACAGTAAATTTGGTTAGCTGTATATCTATGTTAATGGTTTGGAGATCAGAGAAAAATATGCCAAACAGAAGGGGTCCCAGTAATTAGCCCTGAGGAATGACATCTGTTACCTTTTTGCTTTCTGAGGTGGCATCTGCTGCTTTCACTTTGTGGGTGCTGTTTGTCAGTCAGTTTGCTATGCATCTTACAACATAAGGGTCTGCATTTAGTCCTTTAGTCATGTTTACAATTCATGCATGGGGAATAGTGTTGAAGGCCTTGGTTTGATCCAGGTGTACTTTCTGAATTGCCCGGCTGTTATCTAAGTCTTCAGTGACTCTTTCAAAAGATGTTTATTAAATTAAGTAGGCACAGTCTTTCTCCCTGACAAAAGCATGTTGTTGTGAGTGCAGAGTGATATTTTATATTGAAGCATATAAAAGAAGATATAATCCCTTCTATGCTTTTACAAATTTGGCTTGTTAAGATAATGGGTATTTATTTCCTGGGATCTGAGTTCGGCCACCTTTGTGAAATGGCACAGTGACAGACATTTTGCCTGTGTTGGGAACATGCCCTGTGTCTGTGCTTAAGTTTACCAGTTTTAGGAGTGGTTCAGAGAGGGTGTGGTTGTTTTAAGTAAACAGGTGTATAGTCGAGAGCCTGTGGAGGTGGTATTTTTTATCTTTGGCGAGTGCAGTCAGGACACGGACATAGTAATCCTAGGGGGACTTGGAAATTTGTGGAACTTCAATGACTGCTTCTTTTGGGAAGTTTGTACTACATTTGCCTGCAGATATACTAGCAATATATTTAAGGTTAGCTTAGGTAATAGAATTAATTTAGGACATTGTTGTGTTATTTCTTGATCATTTGATGCAGTTAACGAAGAAAAGCAGTTATGATTATTTTTGGTTTGGATGTTAGGGAATTGAAACAGATTGCTAGGCTTTTCTTATGTATCTCACATGCATACCTGTAGACAGTTCAGAGTCAGCAGGTGATTCACCACATGGCTTTGAGATGTGTGAGGAAACTACAGAAGCTACAGAAATCTCACATAACAGATGGAGGGATATGCAGACTCCACACAGAAGGCATCCCTGGAGAGAAGTGAACTGGGTTACCTCTTTCTGTAAGGTGACAGTGCTTCTCACTGCTAAACAAGTGTGTTAGTACAAGGAAAATATTTATATGATTTGCCTAGCAGTAGTTTAAACATGTATTAAATATAGCAGTGTTAATTAAAATTAAAGCCAACAAAACTACCAAGTCTGTTATACATCTCACAGCTGTACCATAGTTTGGACATTGACTCAGTTGTATATCTCACAGCTGTACCATAGTTTGGACATTGAGTCAGTTATATATCTCACAGCTGTACCATAGTTTGGACATGGAGTCAGTTATATATCTCACAGCTGTACCGTAGTTTGGACATTGAGTCAGTTGTATATCTCACAGCTGTACCATAGTTTGGACATTGACTCAGTTGTATATCTCACAGCTGTACCATAGTCTGGACATTGACTCAGTTATACATCTCACAGCTGTACCATAGTCTGGACATTGACTCAGTTATATATCTCACAGTTGTACCATAGTCTGGACATTGACTCAGTTGTATATCTCACAGCTGTACCATAGTCTGGACATTGACTCAGTTGTATATCTCACAGCTGTACCATAGTCTGGACATTGACTCAGTTGTATATCTCACAGCTGTACCATAGTCTGGACATTGACTCAGTTGTATATCTCACAGCTGTACCATATTTTGGACGTTGAGTCAGTTATATATGTCACAGCTGTACCATATTTTGGACATTGAATCAGTTGTATATCTCACAGCTGTACCATAGTCTGGACATTGACTCGTTGAATATCTCACAGCTGTACCATAGTCTGGACATTGACTCAGTTGTATATCTCACAGCTGTACCATATTTTGGGCATTGACTCAGTTGTATATCTCACAGCTGTACCGTAGTTTGGAGTGATAGATCTGATACTAGAATAGGTAGGGTATCTTGTTTATTCCCAGAAAGAATATCCAAGCACAGCTGATCAGCATGAATGACACACAAGTAGTAAAGAAGACACCAACCTGCTAGCTGCTCAGCTACAGTTTGAGAGCTGTACTAAAACTGTGGATGGGAGATGCCTGTATTACCCTTCATTTCTTTGGACGACATATTTGTGCAATCCTGACAGATTATTACAAAAACATTTGCTTTCCATTGGGTAGCTTCAGTTTGAATTTGCAAGGCCCAAATATAAATTAGCTCAATAAATATTTGCCATTTGATGCTTTATCACTTTGTTTCTGCATGTTCTAGACCAACTCCCCATCTTGTAATAATATTTATATGAATGACCAACTCCCCATCTTGTAATAGTTATATGAATGACCAACTCCCCATCTTGTAATAATATTTATATGAATGACCAACTCCCCATCTTGTAATAATATTTATATGAATGACCAACTCCCCATCTTGTAATAGTTATATGAATGACCAACTCCCCATCTTGTAATAATATTTATATGAATGACCAACTCCCCATCTTGTAATAATATTTATATGAATGACCAACTCCCCATCTTGTAATAGTTATATGAATGACCAACTCCCCATCTTGTAATAATATTTATATGAATGACCAACTCCCCATCTTGTAATAGTTATATGAATGACCAACTCCCCATCTTGTAATAATATTTATATGAATGACCAACTCCCCATCTTGTAATAATATTTATATGAATGACCAACTCCCCATCTTGTAATAGTTATATGAATGACCAACTCCCCATCTTGTAATAATATTTATATGAATGACCAACTCCCCATCTTGTAATAGTTATATGAATGACCAACTCCCCATCTTGTAATAATATTTATATGGATGCTATCACCCAAATGTTTTTCAGAAATAATTTTTTTCAAGCATTGCTTATAACACAGATCATTACATCTTACTCTGTTGTGGAAATCCCTATGTTTGAACGGTAATCAGCAGAGTAAAAACAAAATCCGCAACCGGACCAGGCGCAACACTCAACCAGCTACTGTTCTCCCCTGACAGAAATTCCAAAGTTCCCTTTTACATCAGATGTTTTCATAACCTTCTACAATATACCACAGTGTCATCATAGAAATTTAGTGGAATGTCTATAAGAAAGTAGTTTAACAGTTCAGGCGCAGAAACATATTTACAAGACTTGTACACACAGCACAATGCACAAGAGTCAGTTTTATAGACATAATAGTCAGTTTTCTTGATTACTTTAACTCGTTAACGCCTATATGGTGTGGAAACTCAGTACTCTAGCAGCCTATACATATCCTTGCATTCCAGAGCATCTTCTGGAAAAACCTATCTGATACTAGAATAGGTAGGGTATCTTGTTTATTCCCAGAAAGAATATCCAAGCACAGCTAATCAGCATGAATGACACACAAGTAGTAAAGAAGACACCAACCTGCTAGCTGCTCATCTACAGTTTGAGAGCTGTACTAAAACTGTGGATGTGAGATGCTTGTATTACCCTTCATTTCTTTGGATGACATATTTGTGCAATCCTGCCAGAATATTACAAAAACATTTGCTTTCTGTTGGGTAGCTTCAGTTTGAATTTGCAAGGCCCAAATATAAATTAGCTCAATAAATATTTGGCTTTTGATGCTTTACCACTTTGTTTCTGCATGTTCTAGACCATCTCCTCGTCTTGTAATAATATTTATATGAATGACCAACTCCCCATCTTGTAATAGTTATATGAATGACCAACTCCCCATCTTGTAATAATATTTATATGAATGACCAACTCCCCATCTTGTAATAGTTATATGAATGACCAACTCCCCATCTTGTAATAATATTTATATGAATGACCAACTCCCCATCTTGTAATAGTTATATGAATGACCACTCCCCATCTTGTAATAATATTTATATGAATGACCAACTCCCCATCTTGTAATAGTTATATGAATGACCAACTCCCCATCTTGTAATAATATTTATATGAATGACCAACTCCCCATCTTGTAATAGTTATATGAATGACCAACTCCCCATCTTGTAATAATATTTATATGAATGACCAACTCCCCATCTTGTAATAGTTATATGAATGACCAACTCCCCATCTTGTAATAATATTTATATGAATGACCAACTCCCCATCTTGTAATAGTTATATGAATGACCAACTCCCATCTTGTAATAATATTTATATGAATGACCAACTCCCCATCTTGTAATAATATTTATATGAATGACCAACTCCCATCTTGTAATAGTTATATGAATGACCAACTCCCATCTTGTAATAATATTTATATGAATGACCAACTCCCCATCTTGTAATAGTTATATGAATGACCAACTCCCCATCTTGTAATAATATTTATATGAATGACCAACTCCCCATCTTGTAATAGTTATATGAATGACCAACTCCCCATCTTGTAATAATATTTATATGGATGCTATCACCCAAATGTTTTTCAGAAATAATTTTTTTCAAGCATTGCTTATAACACAGATCATTACATCTTACTCTGTTGTGGAAATCCCTATGTTTGAACGGTAATCAGCAGAGTAAAAACAAAATCCGCAACAGGACCAGGCGCAACACTCAACCAGCTACTGTTCTCCCCTGACAGAAATTCCAAAGTTCCCTTTTACATCAGATGTTTTCATAACCTTCTGCAATATACCACAGTGTCATCATAGAAATTTAGTGGAATGTCTATAAGAAAGTAGTTTAAACTAGTTCAGGAGCAGAAACATATTTACAAGACTTGTACACACAGCACAATGCACAAGAGTCAGTTTTATAGACATAATAGTCAGTTTTCTTGATTACTTTAACTCATTAACGCCTATATGGTGTGGAAACTCAGTACTCTAGCAGCCTATACATATCCTTGCATTCCAGAGCATCTTCTGGAAAATCAGCTTAACTCATTCCCTCCAGTACAGCTCTTTTGAGTGTGTACCTTTAACTCTCGGTGAGTGTGGCTTGAGCCTTTAAAAATGAAGTTATTACCTTAAGAGTTCAAACAAATATTCATATCTCTGGAACTGTAAGTGTTACTAGAAAATGGTAAATGGCAAAATATTCAGGATAAATTGATCTTTTTATCGGTGGTATTTATTCCATTTGATGCTTTAATCTGGATTTTATAAGCCAAAATAAATGCAGTCAATATTCATTTTGTATAATGTTGTTTAAACAGCTTATGATATCTCTGTAACTATTCAAGCAAGGCACATACTGCCAGCAGGATTTTCTTCATACAGCTGTGAGCTTTCATATGAGACTATACAGTTCTGTCTGTGTTATCTGAATGTTGAGATATTTAGAGGAATATGAAAATTATTACAATACAAATAAACAATATACAAATAATATTCAATATCTCTTTAGCTGCATTAGACAGAGGTCAAATATCAACACACTTGTATTTGCCATCATGTATGCTTTAAAAGGAAATCTTCTGACACCTTATATGCAGCATGGTTTTGGAATTATTAATGCAAATATAAACAAGCAGTATCTAATGCCTTGTGGTGTCAGTAGGGGTTAACTGCATTTGGTAACTAAATATTTTGTGAGCAGTAAAAGCTATTACAACTGTAAAAATAGCAACGGTGTCAGTAAGAAGTATTCTTTGCAGTGATAATAGTGCATTTATGGCCTTTTTCATAAATAATATATTATATGAACCTATAACGTATTTTGGTACTTTTCCATTATCGGGGCAACACTTCTAATCTTGGCCCGCCCTCACAAGGATCTCACAGCTGCTACTGATGTGGGTACTACACACACTTATTTTTCCTGTCACGATGCAGTAACGAGTGAAAGGCAAATATGTTTTGTTGTCATCAGCAGCAAAAATATGACATCGCTTGTTGAACTAATGAATATGTAGAGTTAACATATTCCGTATTATCCTGAGTAAAAGCTTTATGAACTTCGGTGATCCAAGTTAAACATCATCTTTCTTTTATTTATGTACTTGCGTGGTTTGTTGGTTATAGGTAAAAACTTCATTTGGGAACAGCATGTTGTATTCAAAAACAGAAAAATGGTTGGTCTGCTACATAAACACCAAGTAGCAAAGAAATCTTGCTATTCTCCCACACGTCATAATGAGGTGTATCATTCCAGTTGTAGCTGAGTTCACCTCAAATTCGAAACAATTTCCTCGGAATATTATTTTAGCAAGGCTAGCTTAGTTTGGCAGCATTTACCACCACTGATGTGAAAATGGAGGCTGCTCAAGCTAGTGTCTTCAGCTCAAATGTAGTGTCTACAATGCAATCCGCGCTTCTCTTTGTTAACCGCTTAAAGTTGCAATCCCACTTCAATGGTCTACATGTATTTCTTCCAAAGTGACATACACAAAGGCTGCTCACAAAACAGAGTGGTTGGATTTAAACTGCTATTTTTCTGCTCAGCCTCTAACATTATATGTTTAATTAAAACAAGGATATAAAATGCAATTTTACTAAGTACTAAATGCCTGTTAGAAAAGACGGCACTTTCCCGATGTTGCCCTGATAACGGAAAAGTACCCTGTACACAAATCCATAATTGTATTTTTGCTAAACTTTCATTAACAACTTGTCATAGCTTCGAAATTGCACTACATAGACATTGTTAGGACTATTTTGTTTACAAGGCATAAGCTGCCTGTTATTAGATGGTGAATCACTTAAAGAAGCCAGACCTAAAAAGGTCTTTTTGCCATTAAGAGCTGTGGGTGTTAACTGGAAGAATACAAAAATTGCACTGTAGGCTTGAATGAGAAGGTCACTGTTTATCAGAAGTTCACACTGTTCCCTGGGCACAGTAAACTCTCTGTTTCTTCTTATGGTGTTTCCTGAAGCAACAGAAATAGTTTAAATGTGAAATCTTATGCATACCAGGTTTCTTCCATAAAATATGGACATTTGAAATGTCCATTTTGTTTTAAGCTTGTGCTAGAATCAGAAGGCTGAAGAGACAAAAATGTTTTTGGCTGTTCAAGTCCCTTAACCCTCTTGTTACAAATAGGTGTAAAACATAGCACAGTGGGGAGAAGACATGAGGCTGGATTCACGGAGGCTTACACGGAGTCTTAGAGTAGAGTAAGACTCCATGCAGCCATCATGTCCGCCGAGCGATCCAGGAACAGCCGGTAGGGGCGTGCAACTGAGCTCTCCAAACTAGTCCTACACGGACAGGGCTGGGATATGCAAATTACCTCAATTGCAGGCGAAAGCTATGCAATGAGGTAAATTTGTGATCCAGGAAACCCGAACCTGTCCGAGTAAGAGTAGAGTTCTTTGCAGAAACGTACTCAGTTGATAACCGAGTACGGTTCTGCATATAGCAAAACGGAGCCGTGTCAGCTGGAAATAAAGCATGCATGTACAGGAGGAAGCATGCCAATGGCCAAAAATATAGCCATTAGCAACGGGAAGGGATGCAAATTAAAAATAAAATAACTTTTATTTTATCCCGATCTCCAGGGTTTAACTGTAGAGCAGTACCGCGCAAACGCACTGCGCCCTAAAAAGCAGAAAATTAATAATGAAGATCCACAAATGTCAATTTTATAGCTAGAAAGAATTTACAATGCAAGGGAATGGCAGGCTGAAGACAACTTGGCCACCGAGTAGAGGTTGCTAAGGGGGGAAGCTCAGTCTAAGAGATGTAACTAAGCATTAGTAGGCAATCCTATGCGAATGAGAGTTAGGATAGTGAATCGCAAGTTTACATAGGAAATGAGCACAGTCAGTAGAGTGTAGGAGTAGGATAATGGGAGTAACAGAGTAGAAGATAGGTGACATCACGAGGGGGGGTATGTATGAAAGGAGTGAAGCTCACTGGAGCAGAGTGTCATGTGTCAGCTTACATTCCCATAATAGTGAAAGAGGTGTGTCAACAGGTAGGCCAGGTAAAGTCAAGAAATCAAAGGTGTATGCCGTGGATAACACCAAAGTTTCTTGCTGGGCGTGCATGCGCATGTGTGCTTGCCAGTAAACCCGAGTAAGACAGTGTGCGCGTGTTTAACTGTGTGTGTGCGCCCGTGTAGGCTTGAGTAAGCATATGTAAGGCTTTGTAAACAGTTGTAACTGCGTTTGCGTGCGTTTTAATAAGAATAAGTCAAGTTTTAGTCCGTGTAAGCATGTGTGCTCACATGTTAGCTGCTGTGCGCGGTGCCCCCCCCCCCGAGGAAACAGAAAGGATAAAGGAAGAACACCAAAGAAGTTACCAGGGAGTACTAGCAGAGCTAGCAGGTGAAAACAATCAGAACAGGCAATTACCCAGGCAGAACACTAGTCCAGCCCAGCCCAGCCCAGCACTTAAAACTCTGCAAACAACAGTCCATTATGTTTCTCTTAAGAGACACCGTAACACTGCAGTAAGCTAATAGAAGTGAAAACTGAAAAAGCTTCACTGAGACAAAAAATGTTAGGGGCTGCCATTGCTGTTATAAGTCGACATATGCAACATGCATGGTGATAATGCAAATGCTGCTGGACAACCTACAGTGAGGAGACGGAGAAGAGTGTACAGGCCCAGGGTTACCTACCAGGGGCTACATGAGCTGGAGATAGTGGAGCGCTATAGAGTGGACAGAGACCTCTTGCAGCAAATTGTTGAGCTGTGCAGGCCACGCCTCACACACAGAACCAACAGAGGGGAACCCATCCCAGTGGAAACTAAGGTATGTGTTGGCCTAAGAATATTAGCAACAGGTACCTTCCAGAGACCAACTGCTGATATGATGGGGATATCACAGGCATCAGCATTCAGGGTACTGCACCAGTTCCTGGATGCCATGTCAGCACACGTCGGTGATCATGTATATTTCCCCAATTCCCGTGAGGTATTGGCTAGCAATATGCATCTCTTCCAGCAAATAGCAGAATACCCTGAGGTAGTGGGTGCAATAGACTGCATGCGCATATGCATCAAAGCAGCAGCCGGTGAGCGGGGTAGTGTCTACATCAACCGCAAGGGCTTCTCCTCCATGAACTGCCAGGTCGTGTGTGATGCCCAGGGCATAATACTGAATGTGTGTGCTGGCTGCCCTGGAAGCTACCATGATTCCCATATCTGGCATCTGACGCAGCTGTACCAGACATTTGCCAATGGGGACATCCCACATGGTCACCTAGTGGGGGATGCTGGCTATGCACTGGAGCCGTGGCTGATGACACCCATCAGAAACGCACACACACCTGAACAGGAACACCATAATGAGGCACACGCACAAACATGAAATGTAATCGAGCGTGTGTTTGGGCTGCTCAAGTCACGGTTCCGGTGCCTGGACACATCTGGTGGAGCCTTGCAGTACTCACCAACTACATGTACCAAAATTGTTATGGTATGTGCTATGCTACATAATATGATCCTGCGAAAACAGCTGCAGCAGGACCAGCTTAGGCCTGGGCCAAACAGCCCCCCACCATTGCCAAGGCCATCACAGGCAGAGCATGACTCGTAGGAGGAACAACCTGAGCTTGCCCCAGTAGGCAGAAGGAGGCGTGCCCAGTATGCTTTGGACTTGGCAAAGAGGCAATGCATAGCACATACACTGGCTCAGTAGGAACTCTGGAAGTGATACCTGCTCTGACCCACACATATAGTAAAAGGGATGCCTACATTGACACTACCTGCTTTCAGACATATATAGGGAGTGTAGTATGTGCATCCGACATAGGCAGCCCTGCATCAACACCTGAGGCATGATTGCCATGTGTTAAGCAGTATATAAAGCAGTGCTAAACAGCATTTACCATCATGAAGTATATGTAAACAAAATCGCACACACCAACTACTACAGATGTGGTCAATGTAGAGTAATATTGGCCAATGTCCAGCAATGATGGTTAATATTGAGCAATGTTTTACAAGCTGGGTCTAGGTAGGGCATAGCTGAACAAAAGCCAACATGCTCATATTTGCTCTACTGGCCCCTAAGCAGTCTGGTCTGCTCAGTATGAAAATATAAGCTGCGATAGGCCTCAAACCCAGGATACTATGCACTATAGTCATAGTACTGAACCACTAAACCATGACAGTATTGCAGTGGTTAGCTTGTATGAAGAAATGTCGATAAGTCTATGCAAAGTATTTCATGGAAACCCTGCAGGCACAGCATAATCCCTGTCGAGTTATGACACAAAGGTGAGTCCTGCAGTAAGAATAGAACCTGACTTTCAACACACATAGTACAAATGTTAATATTGGACATGTAGACATACATCAACAAATGTAGTGGACCTCAGACAGCAACATACTGAAAGGTCACACTGGGCATGCTCACACACGAATACATGAGACAAATGTCAGGCAACAGAACACTGACAGTCTGAACTGGGCATGCTCACACACTTAGGCCATGTTGGAGTACAGCATTGGGCCACACATAGCAGGCAGTTGCATGTGTTAACCCAGGAACCTCTCACTACCCAGCAATCTGCCCTGTGCACACACTGATATGACAACAGGCACGTAAATAATATAGTGGAACCCTGCCATAAGCAAATATGTTCTGCAGATACCTAAGCGGTTCATAGAAAGTGTGAAAGCAAAGGTGATAAAAACCTGCAAACAGTATCAGCAATAAACATTGTGCATCATGAAAATTATCATAGGTTCAGAGGTTGATACTAGGTTATCTGCCCTAGGGCATGTACAAGCATAGCCAGAGTGTGTTTGGCTTCTGCAACCCAGTCTAATCAGAACACTGTGCCTTTGAATAGTAGGTCACACAAGATAGCCCATTCATGTTGAGTGTATTGTGCCTCTGTCTAGCAGGGACCCAGAAGATATCCCATGGATAAACATGTGGTCACCTATCCACATGTCAAGATGTCACCTGTAGGTGGTCAGTGGGTAGCTCTGCCTATGCAAAACTGTGACTACACTCCGGAGTGAGTGGAGGTTTCTGATAATAATCTGTCCCCCCAACATGTCCTTTTAACATCAGTGCTGAGGTATATGTCCCTGGAGTGTGTAGCTCCAAGGGAGTCGGATATCCTGAGGTGGAGCATGTCCAGTAAGTCTGGGTCAGATATTGCCTGCAACTACAGCCACACAACACATCCGTGTAGGTGGTAAGTGACGGAGTATAGCTGGAGTTACTGTATTGGAACTGTGCAGGGCATCTGTGTGAGTCCCTACATCTGCTCGATGAGTAACATTTATGGCCATTACAGTTGCTGCAGGTGTCAGGTAAGGTACATCCCAAATGTGGCATAGTAACCAAGCATGGTCGTGAAGAGTATAGGGGCACAATGACCACACATGATCAACATGTGAAACCACGTGGGATATGGTGGGCTATGTAGATGTACTGTCTAACCACTATGGCAATAGGATTGTCAAAGTCAAGAGTACGAACAGGTTGTTTCTCCAAAACCGTAACAGCCACTACTGTATGTAATGGATTACAACCTATGTGGTAATGTGTGGGCATTTTGTCATCCTCAAAGGGGATCACTATGCAACTAATGGCATGTAGCTGTGGGCCATGGCTCAGGCAGCATTCAACCTATCTCTGTGAGACCCTGTATGAATATACATGTGCCAGCAGGAGAGCTGATTATGGCACGAGTTTGCAGTCATCTGCGAACATGGGCAGTCATAACCCTCCTGTGATAGCCTTTACATCACACAAATATATACTGAACAAGAAAGGTCCCAGGACTGAGCCTTGTGGGATGCCATATGTAATTGGTGTATAGTCAGACATGGCACCTGCAGCACTGATCATGTGGGTGCTATCCCTGATCCAGGTAGCAATCCATCGTGTCAGATATGTGTCGATATTGATGCTGGAGAACCTATGCATAATGGCCGAGCGGGGTATTGTGTTGAAGGGTTGTGCAAGGTCCAGGCAGGCTGTGTGGACAACTGTCCCAACACTGATGGACCTGGTAACTGTTGAAAGAATATGAACAGGTCCAACAGGCAAGATCTGCCCACAACAATGCTGTAATGTGTAGGACCCAGTGTCTGTAGGTTTCCCATGTCTATGTGCATGATTCACCATTACAATACACCCCATAGCTTTGCAGAACAGGCTAATTAGCCTTTTAGGCCGATATTGCCTGTGGTCTGTTGTGGCCGTATTCAGTGGAGCGGGACCACTATCGCTGTACGACATTCCATGGGTACATATGCTGCAGTAACTCTTATGTCGAACTGTGACGTAATGTGAGTGTTATGTCTGTCATGAAGGCTGTGTACGACACAGGCTGGGACACCGTCTGGTCCCATTGATGCTGTGTTGTCCACTGTGGGAAGGGCAGCACTCACCTGTTTACTCGTGATGTCTGGGAGGTTGCACTCTGATGGTATGGACAGTACCACCTTAGGGGGGATGTGGGGGACACATCTGCACTGAACCTGTTTGCCAGCATGATGGCAATGTCAGTGGGTTCAGGATATGTTTAGTCAGTATGCAGTAACACACAGCATATCAGTGAGTGTCCAGCCAGGCACCTGAATCGACTGAAGAAGGCCTTGTGAGTGTCTGATGTGTCTGGTGCAATTGTCCGTTAGAAGTGTGCCTGACATAATTACCCAAGTGATTGTAGCTGTCTGCTAGTACAGATCACAGATGCCGTCCCTGTCTGGGATTGTGCATTATCATGTAGTAGCTTCCTCCATTTGTTGTAAAGCTATGAATGGCTGGGGTCTACCACACAGGCCCACTGCCATTGCAGGAATGAGTCCAGTTGTTATTTTGGATGTAACGATCCATGCAGTATGCTAGGTGTCCATAGAATGTGTATGTAAAGGATACAGCAGTCTGAGCCATACTTACCACTGACCCAGGGTCTCTGAAGGATACAACCGTGGTTTGGAGGAGTGTGACGTTTTCCTATGGGAAATTCACCAACATTACCCAGGAAGGGTGTGGGGACGGGCTATGGATGTCCAGTGAGATGAAGTATGTTCTGCCCTTAGCAATGAGGGGTATATCGCAGGTGTGGAACATAGTCCCCATGTCGGTGATGATCATGTCCGATATGTCGTCCCCTCATGTGGGTGCGGTGACCGGTTGTGCCATAGCATATGAGTGTAGAAATAGTAGCAACTGTTGGTCGAGAGTGTTGTGGCCTGAGTACTATCCACAGGCAATGTGTGGGTATTTGACGTCACCCAATATAATGGTGTTTGGTGAGACCTTCATATTGTCCAGTGTTCCCAGGAAAGCGGAGTGAAGTTGCTGAGTTGGGGAGTGTGGTCTGTAGCAGGCAACAAACCAAAAGTCCGATTTGCACAATGTTATGTGCATATGTATGGTCTGTGATGCTTTGTGCAGTGCTACCAACCCGGAGGTATGTGTATATGTGATGTATATGGATACACCCCCTATTTGTGTTGGCCATTCCGAGTTATGTGGTCAGAAAGCATGGTACGAAATACAACCTGGTAGTGCTGGTGTGCATGTGGGAGCCTGAACCATGTGTCTATTAGTGCACAGATATTGCTATCCTCCATACTAAGGAGATTCCTGAGTGGGCGCAGTTTGAGGGTAATACATCTGGTGTTGAGCAGCATTACCCTCAGTGTCGTGTACTCTGTAATGTCTATGGAGGTGGTTCTGTCCTTTGAGCCCCGCTTAAATAAGGCACTATGGTGGCAGCAAGTGCCCTAGCCAGTATTCAAAAGTCCAAGGGTGACAGGTGCAAGCTGTCCATAGGGTAGCTACGTGGCATGTTGAGCATGTCACCCCAGGGTCACAGACACTGTTTCCCCTTTGAATAGCACCAATATGTTAGCCAACTGTTAAATATGATCAGTGTGTTGGTATACTGTGACATCATACTTGGTGAGTGTAAGATGCTAGACAAGGTCAGTGTAATACTGGGCTGGGCTACATGATCACAGAGTTCCTCTATGTTTCATGTCATGTGGTCCAGGGAGGAACGTCTGAGGTTGTACGCACCAGCTTGGACAATGATGGAGCCAGTCCTGGACTTGCTTTGAAGTGACCTGAGTGCATGTGTTGTGGCAGATCCTGGCACCTGAGAGCTCAAAGTGACTATTCCCTCGTTTGGCCTGGTGAGTGGGACGACAGTGTGTTTGACATTGTGTCACCTATAGCAAGTGTATCAGGTGTATTGTTTAGCCCAAAGGGCAGTGACTGTGTGGCACACTGACATTGTGAACTGTGTGACATGTGGGCATTGTAGTGGGGTAGCAGTTGTATGTGTGTCTGCTGTGGAGGTCTCTGTTGCTTAGGCAGAGTGTATGTAGAGCCTCTGAATATGTGTGTGTGTGATAATGTGGTTTGTGTGCTGTCACTATCGGTGTATGTGAGACTGATATGTGGTGTGTTTGGTCACCCTCACCACCTGATAGACTATGCCAGTCATGGGCGAGAGAGCTCAGCATCCTGTATGTCAATATTGTTACATCTCCCACATATATGTGAGTGTGATGTGAGGAGGAGAAGGTTGTCTGTGTACATGAGGCAGATGTGACATTGTGTCATAACCACAGTATTCACTAGCTGGACTGGAGAGTACACATTAAACCAACCCCTGGACATGCCAGTGTATTATGATGACATACTCTGTAGCCTGAGCACAAAGGATCAGTAGGGTGTTAAGTGTGTAAAAGAGTATAACCGGGATTAGTGCTCAGGTTTGCTGGTGTTTTGTAAAGAGTAGCTGAGAAGGAGTCCAGACTGAGAATCATGACACGTCCTTCAGCTATGTAATAAATAGTAATGTACATGCATATATGTGCTGAGTCAGGGACAACTGTACCTTACTGACATTGCCAACATCCTATCAGATAGGCCCATGTATACATACCCACCTCCCACAGACGATAGTCCCTGACATCATACCAGGAGATATCATGTGTAGAATGGCTGAACAGCTCCCCCCAAAGCCAAAAGCATGGCAGCAATTGGACTACATTGTTTCCCAATATGTGTCATGCATGCACTACAGAACAAACAGACCCTGCAGATGAACAGTCTGTTGAGCCTCACCCACTCCACAGGACCTGGAACTGTCAAATGTGTTACAGCAACATAAGGCACTCCCCACGTGTGTGGGTGCACAACACTCCATGGGAAGTATAGTCCAGTAAGCCTATAAAGTCTGATCTGCAGCGCCATGGAGTGCATCATGGCAGACGTGATAAACAGAGCTATTATAAACCGACAAACACACAACCCTACCAACTGTGGTATGTTCATGTGCAGATCATGGTTCCCAAGCATGCTACACCGTCTGCAAGGCAGCCACCCAGGACATACATCATGGAATAGAGCTACACATGTCCCACATAGACTTTGAACAGCTCTTCATCAACATCACAGACACATGTCGTATCCACAAAATCAACGATCTGTGCATAGATATGTGTTGACATATGAAGGGATGTCAGTGTGTCCACAGATAGATCACACAAGGTGAGACTCACAGGGTCCTATACAAGCTGTTGATACCTGCCAACCTACATGGATCATTCCTGGGATTGCAAAACAATTGTGTACACACATTACCATATCCAGTCTGATGATGTCATCATCCTACAAATATACCAGGAGAACAGAAATCACCCATTAAAGCATATAGCGCGCTGTGTTAATGTGTATCTCTCTAGTATCATAACATAGTTAGGTAGGGTTTTGAGTCCTGCAAATGCCAAGTGTGTGTGGGGGGGATGTGTGTATGTGTGTTGTTTCCTTTGAGAGCAGCAGCCTTTTTGGTGACTGGGAAAACACATTAAAAGAGGTACATCCGTCTTTGGAAAGTCTGATGATGTCAGCATCCTACAAATATTCAAGGAGAACATAAACCACCCAGTAATGCATGTAGCGTGCCGTGTTAATGCGTATCTCTCTAGTATCATAACATAGTTAGGTAGGGGTTTGAGTCCTGCAAATGCCAAGTGTGTGTGTGTGTGTGTGTACCACAGGTGGTCAGTGCAGTGTGGGTTTTGCTTTTACTACGGTATGACATATGTTTCCAACAGTATGTGCATTGCACACATCGGGTATCTGTGTGTCAAATATGTGTACATGTGGCCTCGATCAGTACATTGGTGTGAAGCCTGCATACGACATGAATATATTTGTAACCTTCGACAGATTGTGCCACTGCTTCACAAATCATAGGTCACATATGTATGTCTGTGTCAAGCCCGGCCAATGTGGTGACCCATGGCCAGGGACATCTCTGCCACACACACTCATGACACGTACTATAGAGTACTGTGAGTGAGGGTAATTGCCGGGGTATATGTCAGACATGTTCATACACAACAACGACTGGCAATAATGGACAGTCATTATAGGTGTACACCAGCCCTGTGGATATGCATGCAGGCCCCTAATGTGTTATGTGAAACACAGAGGGACCCCACAATACCTATGGATATGTGGATACCAAGGGACAGATGACATAACACGTGTCTGTACAAATTGGTACCCACCATACATGTTGAGGGCTACCACCTATGTGGTACTGTTGGGATAGTATGTATAGTAAATGTGGATGTATATGCCATAGACGGCTTACTGCTATACAGCATGTATTGGACAACAGGTATCTGTCTGTATGATACCCTTGTGTAGGATATGCGTCCCATCCAGGGAATGCAGTGTAGGCCAATGCATGCATTTCCAGATGTTGATGGACATATCCCTAGTGTATTTGCATGCACCTAAGAGGGCTATATGCCACAGGTGTGGTCTCAGGAACGTGTGGCGGTCAATACCACTGGTTACTATTATTGTATAGTACTGGAAGGATCCAACTGTTACTGAGTTCCCTACAACTGCGAGTCATTTGTCAGGACATCATCTAATGATTGGTTATAGTCATGCTGTTAAGATGGTGTATACTACCAGACTGCAGATCATTGACAGATATCAACAGTATCACCCACAACATAGTGCCAACCCATGTCATACACACGTGTACCCATGTTAGTACATATCTGTAGTAGAATGCATACTGGCCATTGAAAGATACCATGAGATGTTAAAAATGTGTAGAACAGGGTATGTCGTACATCCCAAGTGTCCACTATGCACGTACATGCATACAGTGCGTACACACCATGTTCACAGATGTATACCCACTAATTTGTAATGCACACGTCACACACGTACTGTCCACCCACCAACACATGCTGGCAACACTGTACACTTTAGCCAAGTGGCACATGGGTGGACGTTACATACTCGGGACAAACACTGGTGTAAACAATGCTACAATGACTATCACAGCTGTGATGCATAATGCCTGTTCAGGTATACCTACAAGGATATTATTACACTTTCCTGTTGTCAACTTGCTACTATTGCTACAATGCTATAATGTCACCCTGTGCATCAGAACCATGTTAGCCTGTTCCTGCATCAATGTTACAGATGCCAGGAGGTGGCACAGGTGTCATCATATGCACAGGGTGTGTTGTAGGTTTGCCAGAGCCCATTAACCCATCCAATCGGCATGTGTGTGTGTGTGTGTGTGTGTGTGTGTGTGTGTGTGTGTGTGTGTGTGTGTGTGTGTGTGTGTGTGTGTGTGTGAGGGACAACAGTACTGCATGGGCCAATGTTGATGTAATGTGTGTGTGTATGTGTGAGCCCTAGTTGTATGGTAAATGTGTGTGTGTCTGCATGCACACAACTCCACCATGTGGCTGCTATATATGGGCGGTTGTGGGACAGCCACAGACTGTACCTGCTAGGCCATACAGATCACTGTCTCCGGCCACGGACATGGTACCTGTGCCTAGTAGGGGTGCTACAGGCAGTATCGGGTACCAACCCTGACTGGGTGCTGTCATCAGAGGCAGAGGTATGATGACTGGACCCATGACCCTGCTGGGACTGGCCAGTGCCATGTGCACGTGGTCTAGTATGACGGTCAGTGGACAGGCCAGCCCCAGCATTGCTAGGGCTGGTACTGCCACTACGGGAGCGGCTGTAATCTGTGGTCCGTCTGCGACAACTTCCAGCTGATGCTGTTGCTGGCATGCATCCGCGTCTGCTTCTCATCTGTCCCGCACGGTCCTGGCTCATGGCTAACACATCGTGGAGGACATCTTATGTCTCCCTCCAATGGCTATCGGTGACCTCAGTGTAATTCCGGATGGCACTGGCAAGGTCACAGATGCTGTCAATGATAGCAGTGTAATGGGCCCTCTGCGCCCTTAGTCCCTGTCGGGTGTACCGTTCCATACGTGCCTGTGCCTACATTACAGCCCGGAACATACTGGAGGTTGTAATACCTCTGGGGCACATCTGCCAGGGGCAATACAACCAGTGGTGCTCCCCCGAGAACCCCTGGACATCCGCCTATGTGGTACCGTTCCAGTAATACGGTTATGGCTGCTGTGAGGGGCTGCACGTGCCATAGGTACCACACTCTCCTGGTCAATGGCAACTGTATGCAGTCCCTCAGCTAAGGCCATTGGTGACGAGGGATGTATTGGCAGTATGAGTGTGCACATAGATGGGGTTGACCGCTGTGTAGTGTCGATTGGTGGACCAACGACAGACCCTGTCAGACCTTCCTGTGCCACAATACATGTCTCATCATCTCCACTATTAGTGGCGGTGACATCAGGTTCCCTGCTGCATTCAGCCACCCCTAACTCAGTACCTGTGGAAGGAAGACAGGAAACACACTTTACAATCTGTACGTAATGTTAGCACACATGAACACATGCACACAGGAACACATGCACATAAACACACACACACACACACACACACACACACACACACACACACCAGCAATCCAACACATGCACAATAGTGGGTGATGTTGGGTGACAGTATCACAAGGCAAACAGTCATCACACACGTGTCAGCATGCAGAATATGTGTTGCTCAAGACCATGCAGTGCAAGTGTAGACAGCCCTATCTAATGACATTACACATGGCTTTGATGCATGTGTGTAGTTGTTCAGTGATTGGGTACACCCTGGAACAGAGTGTGTACATGGACACAACATTGGTGTGCAAGTATTATCTGCTCTGCAATGTCATGTGCACCATCACTCAATGGTATACATACCATGGCTGCATGTGTTATCTGTGTGACACATAGATTGCCATGTCTGATGACAGTGTCTGTGTCCATAGCACATAATAGTGGGCACAGGTGTAGCAAATGCATGCAATGTACAGACATGGGATGAGTGGTGCATGTAGTCGTGAAGGAATCCCAATGCTCGACATGGACATTGTACAGTGGTTATGGTGAGTGTGGGACATATTGCAGATATGTCAGTGCCAGCCACGACATGGCATGCTACATGACTGCAATATTAAACACCACACATACCCAATGTGTGTCATGTGACCTATACACCCAATAGCATTCCAGGACATATATGTGACTCTTTGTACAGATGGCGACTCGTGTGCAGAATGTGTAGACTAGCATATGTAAGCACACACACAACATGCTATGCATGGTGTGTATAGGTGCATATGTTTGCGTACACAGAACAATGACGTGCACAGCAAAGACTGCTATGTGTAGTACTGTGGTCACTGTAACCGGATGGGGTGTAGTACCATGTGCCGTCATCATCATGATGTATCTTGTGGTCACTGACGGCTACTACTGTGTGACAAACCACTGCCTGGCATGCTGTACCTGAAATGCAGTGCCGTGGATACGTTCACTATTACACAGCCACTTTGTACATGGGTGTATGAGGTGCCCAGTAGGGAGCATTGCCTCACATGACTGTGTTATGTGTTGAAGAGTGTTGCACAGCCCCATGATAGGCCTCTACCCCCGAGGTACGTCATGTGTGTCTGGATGACATGTGGGATACTGAAGTGTGACCTTACAGCGGGTGTATGGTTATGCCATATGTAGCATGACTTTGTGTAATGCATGTGATAAATGTGTTATGTTGTGCACAGGTGTTGCAACTATGCCTATCCAATGTGCAGTACAGGGTTCCCACATCTGTGTGTCATGCTCTGTGTATTACATGTCATTGAGGCAGCTAATGACATTACTGAGCTGTGCGTCTCACAGTAAACATGCACAGCATGCATTATGCGTAGGTGTGTTACCTGTACATGGCCTACACCTCACCTATGACATGCATATTTCATTACCAACATTGCAGGTATAACACACTCACCAGCATGGATCGGCTGCCCTGCCATCACACCAGAAGGACCTACGAGTATATGAGAGGGTTCGTCAGTGGCCACAACTGTGGCATTGCTACTGTGGGTATGCTAAACTGCAGTACAGCAACAGTCAACAGTCACAGGTGTAGAGATATTATTCAAACTATCCGTATTGCACAACACTAGGCAGCTGAACTGCTAAACGCACAGTACACATCTAACGTACACATAATCTAACAATACAGTTAACTGTAGTATACAGATTGGGCATGTTACCTGCTTGCTCCAGGTGGATGTGCTGGGTGGCTCCGGCCTCCATTACAACACATGTCAGTGGTTGCTGTAGCTGTTGTCCAGGAGCCACCACGCTTATGAGCAGCTCCTCATCTCTGGTGAGAGGGGGATGAATAGCTACCCCTCCACCTGTGGCAAGCTGCTGTCTTTGGATATCAGATGCATGCCGCCAGACTTGTCTAATGAAATCACTGCAGTGATGGCATACCTGCTTATATGTCCGGTTATGCATGCCTATGTCCTGTCACTGTGCAGTCCGCTCCCGCTGGTGCTGGCTGCTTCTGGAGAAGAGCATTGTGTACCACTGCAATACGCTGTCGAGTATCACCTCTTCCTCATCCGCTGTATATGCTGGGTTGCAGTGGTGGGCCATCTGGATGAAAAAGATATGAACAATGTGTGAGTGTGTCCTGTGTCACACTTTACACCTTTACCCACATATATCGCTTTACTGCCATATATACCATCCTATTGTCTGTCAGAGGTTGCACATGTTCAATACCACTTATTGGTTCTCAGGCCACAACTAACTAACACTGCCTGGCAGACTTTGTATATCACACCACTATACAACAGTACCCGACACAGTGTTTGTGACGCATTGCACAGCCTCAAGACAGGGGTGTATATCACACCGATGCACGAACAGAGATGTCCTCCATTGCAATGGATGTATAGTACAGGTACAGTAGTACCAATCAACCACCCTAATCATTGATGCCATAGCCCTGCCTAACAGATGTGTCCAGTTGTTACTATAGGTGGCATACTGCTGTAACAGACTATATATGTTGCTGGATACACACATTTACCCTGTAACACACATATGATTGCAGCCATTGTGCAGGCATAATCACACACACATCAGGCAAACATACAATGCACCACTGTATGCCAACACAGATGAGCATTACCTGTGTACCATATGGTACTGTGTGCCACTACGTACACACCCTTATGTCTGCATTCTGTCCTCTGTGGAGACTACAGGAAACACACATGGCAGTGTTTCCAAGCAATGTGAACACAAACCATACTGTGCTGTTTAGGCCTACAGCGTCAGGTAGTACTACAGTTCATATTGGTGATGGATTCACCAGCAGTACCACTCACTAAGTATAAATGTATTGCTTTAGCCTACAATGAGACACCACATTTGTCGCATCATCTGCCGTACTACTATGTCTACCTATCAGTACATTACACATCAGTTGCTGTCCTCACAGCTAGGATAGGCACTACCATGTCAGATACAACATCACACTAAGCTATCACACATTTACAGACCTTGCACACATTCAGCATTACACTTATGCAACCTCACATAGCAGCTATTGCATTAAGTACATGTGAGTGCATAGTGTCATAGGTAGGTAATATGCTATTGGCCCTAGGGCCTATGGCAGCCTAGCCATATGCTACCCTAGCCTTTGACACACATGTACTTTGATTTCACTTGCCCCTGCCAACCTGAACCACAGAAGTGTTTTTGGTTTTGGTTTGAGTCAGGAGGGACCGCTTGTTCTGTACACCGGAACCGGAGGTATGAGTACAACAGGGCAGGAGGATTCGGGCCAAACACGTAGACTAATCGGCCAGTTAACAGAGTTAATTGACCTGTTAACTCCTCTCTGTACTCATCTTATTCTTGGCAGCAAAAGTAACACGGATACGACCGAGGACACTGAGGAGCATGACGTTCATAGGGGGAAGCGGAAGAGACAGCTTATTGGCGATGACAACGGAGCCGGCGTTCTTCTTGATGGGACTCAATTCAACCCACACAATACCCCTGTTATGCTGCAAGATACTTCAAATGGAGATGAACCAAGCAATTGTCATGGAAGGGATAAGGGCGCTATCCCTAAAAGAAATGCAAATTTTACTGCTAGTTTGCAAGGTACTGTAAATTCTAAAGTTATTCATACAAACAAAACTACGGAGGAATGGCTTAAAAGGGACATTCAGTTTCATGTTAACAAACATAGTGTCAACAACCAAAACAATGTTGATAATGAAACATATGCCATGAAACTAGTTAAATTAGATAAAATGCTTATGAAATATAGAACTCTAAGTATTGAAAATGCATATTTACAGAAATGTTTGGAAAAGGGAATTGTCCCTAAAGGTTTAAGAGTTTATAAATTTCCGAACAATGTGCATATTGGGACTCATTTTCATGAAAGTTTACTTAAAGTTTTCAATGAATGTGGGTTGGAAGTTATTAAACTCATTATTGAAGAGAATAACAATATTCAAAAGGAACTAGGGATAGAAATTGCCAACCTTGATGCATGCATTACTACTGATTTAGTTCATAACATTAAGGAAGAAAATGACAAGTATTTTTCCATAAGAAGGAATATTGATATTAAATGTGAAGAAGTGATACAGAGAAAAATGGGGAAGTTACAAAGGGATATCAGGGAATATGAAACCCATACAAGTTATCCAAAGCCTAACAATCAGTTTAGTTATAACACACGTAATGGGACTAGGAAAAATTATAGAAGAAATGTACCATACAATAATAGACAAAAGTTCAATGATGAAAATTAATGTTTTACAACAGATTATGATGTTAATTTCCCTCCCTTAGTGAATAGGGGACATGCACAGGAAAACAACAATGAATATGGAGGAAATTTTCAGAGGTGGGGGGGGGTAAGAAGGCAGGGGAGATTTCAATAGATACCCTGGACTTGTTGGGTCATTCCAATGATGCTGATGTAACAATGAACAATATAGTCAAACACACTCATGATAATTTTACTATATACAATTTTAGTGCATTAAAATTAAATCCAAACCACTTTTCACTGTTAAGTAAAGGATTAAAATATATACCCAATAGAAAGGGAGATTTCACACGTACCATACTGGATGTCAAGTTATTTACTAGGAAGATCAATTTAGAAGTAATGGCCTCCAAAATGGGGTTCAATAAAGATAGAATGATTGACAATAAATTGAAGAGAAAATCTATATACAACCCACCCCTATACCCTCAGATCAGGAATTTTGAAAACATCATGGTCAATCTAGTGAGAAACAAACATCAAGGATATTGGGTCCATCATAACTTAAGTAAAGAGGAGAATCAAATATTAATGGAATTGAGCCAAAATGCCTCACTGAGGGTCATGAAACCTGACAAGGGGGGAGGGGTTGTTATAATGGAACAAATATTGTATGAAAGCAAAATGAATACTATCTTAAGGGACGAAACTAAGTATATAGAGGCTTCACATAATGAAATCAATATAGCACATTATAGGATTGATTCCATCCTGCAGGATTTAATGATAGAAAAAATTATTGATGAAACAACTCTGAAATATTTGGAAGTAAAGAAACCAAGGGTGGCCACTATATTCGGCATACCAAAGATACATAAGGATATGCTGAATCCACCCCTCAGACCTATAGTCACGGCTGAGGGATCCAAAACAGCCCCTTTAGCCAAGTTTATAGATGTTAAGACCAAACATATATGGATTAATAAGAAGTTAATTTTAAAAGACTCATGGGATTTCCTAGGTGAAATCAAACAGGATTTGTTTAGAGAGGACATCAGATTTATTACAATCGATGTTATAGACTTATTTGGAAGTATACCACATGCAGAGGGTATGGGTCTTTTTGAAGAAGCTGTGTTTGAAGATGTCGATATGAGTCACAATGACAAAATAGCAAGTGTGATTCTTATGGACACTGTGTTAAAATACAACTTCATTATGTTTGGCGGGGAATTTTACAAACAGAAGGCGGGGGTATCTATGGGGGCAGCGTGTGCCCCCACATTCGCCAACATAGTACTGTCAAAATGGGAAGAGCAGTTCATCATTAATTATTCAATTTGAGGTTTCGCTGCTATTTTGTTCAAAATATTGCTGCTATCTGGATGAGATCCTGCTGCTATCGTAATACCTTTTCAAGTGACTGGTTTTCTTGGTGCAATACTGTGTGGATACTTACAAGCGGACCTGGGCACTTTTTTTACATTATTGGTTGGTTTCGAGTGCCTACACCTTGTTTTTGGTTTTTGTTTTCTGGGGTGTATTACCAGTCTCCCACACAATCATCAGGGGGTATTTATAACAACTGCTAAGGAGGAGCCTTGTTTGCTATTGCTATGTGGTCTGTTCTGGTGTATGGCATATCTCTGAGATGGAAACCTATCCCTCCAGCATGTGCCATTTAGTGAGTTGACAAGGTTTAGGGCCCTAGAGCGTGTATCCCAGAGGGATTGTGATATGTTGCCATGGTGGTTGTCACCCAACTATGGGTGTGGCATTCCTCTGTATGTCTGGCAGAGGTCACCTCTGTGTGGCCAGTATGCAATACAGTGTACTTGTGGTTTTGTGAGTCAGACTGCATAGGGCATCTGTTTGTAGCCAGTATTACCCTCTCGGGGGTCTGTCTGTGGCCTGTTCACCTGGTGTAGTTCTCATGTGATGTACATACCACACAGGGCATTGTGATGAGTAGAGGAGAACTCTACCCCATACTTCCATAGCTGACACACCTGTTGTCATGACACATACCACACCGACAGATTACAGGTGTAGTGTGGCACTGTCTTCATCAAAGCGGAGGCTACTGTCCACCTGTGTCCCATGTTCCCTTATCACACCTTCACTGTTAGGTAGATCTCTACCTATGTGGTAGTTAACGGGTACACTGTTTTGTGAGGGTGGAATGGAACTGCAGTATCAACACTTGTCTACAGTCCATTCCTTGGTCACCACACACTTATTGCGGTGCATATGAACCCATGTCTCTCTGTCTCTCTCTCTCACTCTATAGGTATGTATATGTGTATATATATATATATATATATATATATGTATATATATATATATGTATGTATATGTAGATATATATATATATATATATATATATATATATATATATATATATATATATATAATATACATGCATATCTATACACATACATGTACACATCCATTGCTGTACACATGGATGTACATATAGGCACATGTACAGTCCACCTTTCATGGTGGGGATATCACTTATGCGACAGTTGTGGGATGTACAGGTATGTGATTAAATTGCACAGTGTTGTGCAGAATGCATGTGGGTGTCCTCAGCTCTTGTAGCATTAGCAGGCCTCACTGGCTGTAACACAGCAGATCTGACAAATCTGTCCCACAGCATTTAACCACCACATGACATATATCAACACTACCATAGCTGGCCTAGGGCGCGGCTCTAGCAGGGGTGCTTTTCCACTGTTTATGTGGTGTAGTAAGACAAGGATGGGGGCACCAGGAAGTGTGATCGGGGGCACTGTGGAGCTCTTTTGCCTAGGGCACCAGTTGACCTATGGCCGCTCCTGCGTACTGCATGCTGTTTTCTAAGCCACACACTACGACCTACATGGATATATGCACATATCAACCTTCACTGACAGATATCTGTCCACCCTTCACTAACAGTTGCAGTATGTCCCTTGCCCTATGCACATGTGCAGATACAGATAGATACATACTGCTGCCACACATGGATGATTTGCAGTGTGTAGAGTACTCTTCAGAAACATCTACAACATGCCAACACATACATGTGAGTTACATACCTTACCTTAGTATTTCCCTGCTCCGTGTGTTACGGTTTTGTAGTTTTTGTTTTTTATTGGTGTTTTTTTTTTTTTTTTTGGTTTTCGCCCTCTATTCAACTTTCTGTCTCTGTTTCTCACTCTGTTCTGTTCTGTCTCTGTCTCAGTATGTGTCTGTGTACGTGTCTCTCTCTCACAGCACCTGCAATGGTATAATTGCATGTGTGGTCTGCAGGTACAGCCTGCTTTTCTAGGTATCTGCACTTGTGCATGTGACAGCCTCTGCACCAATTGCTGCCCACCATTCAGTAATTGCATGCAGCCTGCTGTTTGGTGATTGCATTACTCACTTTGATTTCAGCCCACTGCTATAAAATGCTAGGTTAGGTAGGTGTAGCCCTTTCGGATTTCCAAGGTGGGGCCCATGCTTGTTTGCTCTGGACACCGTTGTGTCAGTCTGAAGGTTGTTATATGTCTCTTATCTGATGCTAGGGTTGTAGCCAGTTATATGCATGTTGTACTCAAACCTGAATGTTGCTGCTTCCAGTACACACATCTCAGTGTAGACATGTACACACTCCTCCAAATGCTAACACAGGATACATGGAAGTATGTACTTTTTTCTCGCTTACACAATTAACTGCCATACAAATGTGGTTATTGCACTGTATTCCTGTGGCCAGTATTAATCCTGGTCTGATACTGTGTGGTGTTTGTAAGGTGCTACTGTAACATTATTCCCTGCTAGGATGGCTGGTTCACCTTTCACAGTCATGTCATGCAATTCCACAACCACTGCTGGTAAAGACCCACAGAAAAGGATTTGTGTTGTACCATTCCTGATTTCCATTTACATTCCATCATTGTAATGCATGATATATTTCTTTCAGAACCAAGTTATTTGTATATCTGCTGTGGCTTAGTGGTAATTCATGCAGTCTATTGTGTCAATGGTCTGGGGTTCGAGACTTGCAGAGGTTTTTTCTTTTGTTGCTCAGCAGAACAAGGGCCCTGCCATAGAGTGACTAAGGCACTTTTAAGCAGTTGTAAATGGGTTTGCACGGGTTTGTGCGATGCTTAGCGACGATTAGCTAAGCGTACACATGCGCACACTAGCTTATTCCCGCTTACTACTGCTTAAAAGTGCTTACTCCCGCTAACCCCCGTGCTAATTTCTTTTAAAGAAAAGAAAATGGGGAGATAGGAAAGTGGTGAAAAAGGGGGCAAAAAGACGGACACACAGTAGGTAAACAAGCTCGGGATGTGCAGGACGGGTGTAGGGAAGGTCCATAGCTGCCCATTTCTTTAACAGCAACAGCTGTGCATATGCAATGAATTTAGAGTGAAATTTGAAACCTTCCACCCCTGGGAGAGGGGTGAGGACAACAAAGTATGTTGTACTGCCAATTCTAATTATCAGCTTACATGTTTGTCCGATGGACATGTGTGCGAAATGGGCAGCTATGTATGGGGCGTAATTTTTTGTGGGTACAGATTGCCCCCCCCTTTTTTTTCAGGTGAGAGTGGGAAGTGAGATAGAGGAAGTAGGTATGTCCGGGGAGTTAGGTTGGGAAGGTAAACAGACAAGATGCATACAGGGGCAGTGTATGACACATGGGGTGGGTGAACACAATTGACGGGGTCAGATGTTTGGAAATCGCAAGCCCATGAGCCCACAGATGGTAACAGTGAAACTGGGATCCCCACCCATAGGCAATCACCACTGAACCTTCACAGCCCCGAGGGTGGCTGTGCTGGGGGCTGTGTAGGATGGGCAGGATTACCAGTGAGACGCGCCACTCTCACCTCAAGCTGGCATAGGGGATCAGCGACTGAACGCTGGATCTCCCTACAGACCACAGCCTGGACCTTCGAAGGGTGACAGGTGGCCCTTCTCCACCCACGCTTGCATGGAGGGGACGAGCCCCATCCCCTGCATTGCTTCCACCTGAAGGTGGCACAGGACCAACGGAGGAGGGGAGCCTGGGCTGGGCACCGGACCTGCTGGTACCAGGTGCACTCGCCGGCTGAGGAGGGACAGGTGGGTCCGCTGGGACCGGCCTTCCCATATGTTCTGTGATTAGGTGTGTTTAATTACAACATAAGCAAAACAGCATTCCAGATTATTTGTAACAGCATGCAATAATATTCCCATTAACCCAACACACCAAGGGTACAACAGCTGAACAGCAAGCATAACACATGCATATATTGAACCACAGTGGTTATTCCAACAGCATGCAGGGATGTTTGGTAGCAACAGGCCACCATGATTGTGGTGTTTAAACAGGGCACATGCATCAACATGAATGCAAATATTTATAGAACAATAGGACATATGTCCCAACAAGAGGTGTGGAATTGCATGGTTTATGCACATACAGTAGGGTGTAGAAAAAACCTTGATTAACATATTATAATGACCTTTTAATCTACACTACATTCCTAGTGACTGCAAGTGTATATCCCCTACCTGTATTATTACACTTGCCACTATACATTAGGTTGTGTAATGGGTTTGGCTAGTTCAATACATACCTGACCTATATCTGACATACTAACTGTCCAGGATGCAGATGTTACTGCTACATATTTCTTGACTGCATTTATATTTCTTTACCTACATATCTGGGATGTTTTCACATGACATTTTCACTTCGATTTGTACAGAACTCTGCATTTCTTGACACACACTCACATTTCTGGGGAAAAATAACATGTTACACGTGTGCCAGGTTTACTTATTCATGCCAGCCAGTAACTGACCGTTGTGGACTGTATATATGTTTCACAGCTACTAGCACTTCCATCACCCACTTTATATGGGACTGCACAACTCTGGGTTGCCAGCACCTTTTCAAACAGTACTGTTTGTATAATGCAAGGGTACAACAACATTTCAGACTCAGTGACACAGACACACTCTGGGTTTTAGACCTTTATTAATGACATTACACACTTTTCCACAGGCTCACTCCTTTATTTGTTTTAACGGTGTATATGGCAGACATGTTCAAGACATATTATACCTTTATTAATAGGTTAGAACAATCTTTTTTCAGGCTCACTCACCTATTTTATATGACAGTGCCTGCAGAGATATTATTCCAGACATATGTTACCTTTCTTAATGGGTTACTACACTCTTTTTCTGCCTCTCTGGCGTTTTTATCTGACAGTACATGCAGAGGACCTATTCAGGCACTTTTATGGCTGTATTATTGGACTACAACACTTTCTTTCATGCTCTCTCCCATATTTTATATAACAATACATGCAGAATAATCACTAACCTGCCTGGTGGCGCAGCCTTATCAGCCTATCAGCATAGGCTTGCTGATTCGTAGCACGGTCACCTGCAGCTGTAAAGTAAATGAAGGGATATTGAGACATACCTATCCGTTATACATACTCCATTATCAATTCTTACATACTGCATTCCAATGCTACATACTCAGTTGTGGGGCATCCCGCATCCCACGGGTCTCCTGTATCCATTGGTTCAGGCGGTCCTGCTTTCGTCTCTTCAGGTCTGCATGGTGGTGACGGACCTGCTCACCAGTCCGAGGAACACCTGTGGCACTGGTGAGGTCACGAGCTAACCGGTTCCAAGCCTCTGCCTTGTACTCCGTCCCTTGGAACTGGCCCTGCAGGAGTCTTGACTCGTGACGGTGGACAAGGAGCCAAACCATGTATTTGGACTTCTCGATGCCCCAACGTTGCGCTCAGAAGCGTGTTCCCTCTCCGACACCAGACATTCTAACTGCAGATGTGAGCTACAATCAGTTATGGCATGTATTCCCACCTGTGGGGCGTAAATGTGTCGCATTTCCCGCACTTTTTTGTAATTGGCCGTTTTGTAAAATTCTCGGCTGACTGCAGACCTGCTTAGTAATGGGAAGTATATGAATGTTAATAGTGGCTGTTTCCCCTATGTTGTCATGGCTTAGTGGTTCTGTACTTTGCTTCTGATGCACAGAGTCCTGGGTTTGAACCTTATCATTCATTTTATTTTCATACTATCCAGACAAGCTAGGAGGTGTGGCTGCATTTAAGCAACTTTGCTCTATGTTGCTCCTCGGTGCCCTGGTTGGCGTGGCGCACACGTCCGTACAAACACATTGTCCTAGGTAAAGCGCCATTGAACTATGGGTAACTCTATTGCGCTAGGTAAAGTGCTATTAAACTATGGGCAACTCTATTGCGCTGGGTGAAGCGCTATTAAACTATGGGCAACTCTATTGCGCTGGGTGAAACGCTGCTTAACTGCAGGCAATTTTATATCAGGATCCTTTAAAATATTTATTTTGTTCACTGATACATTGGCCATTTCACTGCTTTTTAGTAATGTTTAAACATATTTGTCAGGTATTATTTCATATACTGATTTAAAAAATAAATACGAAGGGGAGTGGTGGGACTCGAACCGTGAATGCCTCTTCTTTGTGCAAACGCTCTACCATTACGCTATTGCTATTTGGTGTGATTTGCATAAACATTCGTTCTTATGCTCTTCCATGTCAGAATTGCTAACTCTAGCTAAGCAATGGGCACACCCATGCACACACACGCAAATACGGGCAGTTATTTTGGGAATTTAAAAAAATAAATTTAATGTTTTGCGTTTTAGAACTGTGATAGGGGTTTACAATATCAGGGAGTGTGGTGTTGGGCGCAGGGACATTTAAGCGGACTCGCTCTTGTGTATTTGCTTTTTTTGCTTTTAAAACACTTGCAGGGGCGTGGACATTTAGACTGCTTGGCAGTCAGACACGCCCCCTGCTTTCTTACATGGTCCGTGTAAGACTTACGGTTGAGTCAGCGTGCCCTCATGCATATTCATGGCACGCTGATGTCATACCATTCAACTGCAGCCTCCGAGTAAGACTTAATAAGTCTTACACGGAGGATTCGTGAATCCGGGGGATGATCTTTCCCAGTTTCATGATTTCCTCCATCATTGAAAGAGTTATAGAAAGCAGATAAAGTTACTTTCATGGGAAATGTACAGACAATTCCGTACACTCATTACAAACTATTTTGGTGGGATGGCAAAGAAGTCTGAAAGGAGAGGAGAGGCACATTGCATTAGCCATTTTTCTGCCTTCTCCACCTATTTGGCACATATTAAAAATGCAGTCCTCAGATTTGCAGCACCTGTCATTGCATTGCCTCTTGTAATTCCTAAGGACAGCAAAGGACACCTGCTCCCTTGAAGCCTGGTATGCGTCTTCCTGAAGTTGTTTATACTCTCAGTGAATAACATTTGCCCCACTTGTAATCTTGCACCATTAGTGAAGTTAATGGAGGAAGTGGCTTACTCCTGACTTCTCAAATATATTAATGGATTTGGGCTGCCTCTGTACTGTCTGCATGAATTTAGAAAGGGATATATAATCCAAAATGCTTTGTATAGTATTACTGATGCCATATTCAAAAATATAGGAAAGGAAATCTTAGTGGTGTATCTGTGGATTTTAAAAGGACTGATCATAATTTATTACTTAAAAGACAACAATGGGATTCTGTTATTAAATGCCCAACTTCTCTGTCCTTTTTCTCCCTATTTACAGTTCCTGCTACGAATAAACAACAATACAGCATTTAAAATATTTTAAGCCAACTCTTTTTGTCCACTAGAACAGTACCTTACTGTACTTTGATGGTTTCACTTTCAGAAATCTTTTATCCTGCCCTGAAAAAGCTTGCTGCAGTCTCCAGTTCACTGATGTCATCAAGGACAATGAATACAGGTAATTTTCTGTCCAATTCCCTCCCCTGATTGACATCACCATGACCATCCTAAAAACCCACCCATGCTGTGATGTCACATCTCCCTGGTCCTTCCCCTACCCATACAGAAAGTGAAGGCTAGAACAAGTAAACAGTACATGAGTAATTTCTACTGCTGTGAGCTGCCAATCACAGCAGGTAACAGCTCAAATTACCGTTAGCACTTTGACAGCTAGGAAAGTTAGGTGTGAAGGGGGATGGGAGATGAGTCGAAGTAGTACAATTCAGGCTCCACAAAAGACTGCACTTTGGTCATTCTAAAAAAAGCAGCATTAAAAAGCACTTTGAAAGTTTGTTCTGTGGCATTTGCACTGTTTGTGTTTTAAGTAGTCATTGAATGGCATGAAATGTTACTTAAAACGAACTGGCAGAAAGACAGCAGTGTATGCATGTAAAATCAATGCAGTGACAGGAACTTTAGGAAGAAAGAGGCCTGAGTAATATAATTTTTTACAAACAAACACTGCGTTGTGGGATACCTAGAGGCAGAAAACAATCAGGAACACTTCAAGATGCTAGACCCCATATGGTCAGACTTAGAAATTACCTATAAAAATATTTAAAAACATGTAAATAATCCCAGAGTGGTGTTAAGGGGTGTTAAAAAGTAGGAAACACCAAACCATAAACATGTTTTTTGAGTCTGTGGGTGCTGTTCTCCTTTAAAGGACAACTCCATCCTAAAACTGAAAAAAAAACCCCAATATTTTTATCATATATTGGTGTTTTTATACTAGTAATGCAACATAACCAACTTTAGTATTTATCATTATATTGCAATATCTTTTGTCCTGACATTACCTTCGTGGGGACTGCCATAGTGATATTGTTTTATTTTTTACTCTATTTGGCCTTTTTCTGGATTGTGGTTGGGTCCTTGTAATTTTTACATTTTTTTCAATAAAAAGAGGCAAAGAGCAGAGTTTTGTGAAGTCTTCTAAGATACAGTCCTTTATAAAAATCCAGACCGTCTCTCACAATGCTACAACATTGTCGGTTTTGCTTTTAGATCAGTGTGCTTATTAACAATTGAAAGACATTAGGCTCTTCCAAGAGCTACTAGTACAAATAACACCTGCTTGTAGATTTTTAGTACCATGCTTAAGTTTACAATTATGTGGATAAAAGCATTTCACTGACTATAAATGAGAGTGTTTACTAGCTTGTTAGTATTTTAATATTAGTAGTCATATAAATTATATATTATTAGTTAGGAGTGCAAATCTTTTTCTTGTAAGAGTTCATTTTTAGAGAAATCTGTGTACCAGTATACCGGTCTCAACAAGACACAGTGAAAACTACAAATTCTGTGCTGTCCAGCCTTTGTCATGCAAGCTGAGATAAATTCCTTTCCAAAACAACAACATGTTTGAATAGGAGTAACATGGTATGACATTTATGGTTCATAGTAGGAAAATAAATTAAACAAAAAATCTGAAAGTTAACATCAGGTTTACGGATAATAAACAACGCCTATGTGAAAATAGGGAGTTAAATCTGAAATAAGATTATCTAGAATGTACAGTTTTCTTTAAAATACTTAAAAAGTGGGAATAGATAATGCTCTGCACAACTAGTTTCTGAGCTATCTTTTGGATTTAGTCGTCCAGATTCTTATAGGTTTGTAAGTTAATGACCACTACGGCCCTTATAAGCCTAGCTGTGCAACTCAGATGTGACCCACAAATCTGATTTATATAGATGGTGATTTACTGACTGTCTTTGCCCATCAGAGACATAGGAGCCAGACCAGGAGTGAATTTCTGATTACCCATCCATGGGTCCAAGTTGCGCTTAAAAAGAGATAGGGAGGGAACTTTGCTTCACATAGATGGTAAGCCTATTCCAGAGAATGGGAGTTCTCTGAGAAATATATCTATATCTCCATCATATCCTATTTATGTCAAAAGCAAATTTTGGTCTTTTAATCTAGTAGTTCTGATGCAGTTTGTTTTGCAGACGTGCAAAAAGTTCATCAAAACAGGGTCCAGGGATGCCGTGTATGCTAGGAAAAGTTCACCTCTCAGAAGTCTGTAAGATAAAGAGACAATGTTTTGAGGTGATCAGCATAGGACATTGTGTTTAATTCCTGTATTCTTTTTATAAGGAACCTTTATGGATGTACCAGTTGCTGCATGTGTTTGGTCGGGTAGGGACATTATACTGTATGACGGGTCTGATGAGGGCCGAGTATAGTGGTATGATGATCTCAATGGACCTAGATGCCATGCCGATGCTTATAAGTTGAGTAGCATATAAGGATTTTCTTACTACCTTGTACACATGCTGGTCAAAGACTAGGTTACTATCTACATGAGTTCCCAGGTCTCTGTCTAGTGAATCAACTTTTAAGGGTGTTTTATTGATGATGTAGTTACCTGGGGTGGTAGACATCCCAAAAGGTACTATAATGCATTTCTTGGTAGTGAGTTTTAAGCCATGGCTTTGACACCAAGCATTTTTCTGTGTTAGACCTTCCTGAAGGGTGTTGTTGTTGTAGGGGTATACAGTGACTGCTCCCAGTTTGCAGTTATCTGTGAACTTGGTCAGCCAAAGGCCTTTGACATTGGCTTTGACATCCGAGAAGTAGATGCCAAAGAAGTGTGTGCCCAGCACAGAGCCCTCAGGGACTCCACTGGTGACCAGCCTTTTTGTGGAGGTAGCCTCACCAATTCTAACCTCCTGGGTCCTACCAATGAACTGGCTAGCTACCTAGTGTTTTATAAAGGGGTTTGTACCTAGTTCCATAACTTTTTTGACAATGCTCAAGTGGGGTATTTTATCAAATGCTTAAGCCAGCTCTAGGTAGAGTGTATGCACTGTTTTCCCCCATCCATTGCCATAGTGACCTGTTCAAAGAAGTCTTCCAGTTTCAGTAACCATGAGCTTCCTTTGACTAAGCCAAACTGGGATGGATCCAGTGTCTAGAGGACTCCTATAATTTCCATGATAATTCTTTCCATGGCTTTGCAAATAAGACTAGTCAGACTAATGGGACTGTAGTTTTTCAGGATCTATTGAAGGTTCTCGCTTATGATGGGGAATGACCATCTCCATCCTCTAGTCACATAGCACAAGGTCTGTTTTAAGAACTAAGTAATGACACCAGGGGTCCTGATGAGTCATATTTTATCCTATTCTGTAGGCATCCTGGGATGTTATCAGGGCCCACTGAGGCTGTATTCCTGGCTTTAGTGAGTGCAGCCAGAGCATACTCCCTTGTTATAGCTGAAGGGGTAATGTTCAGGCATATTTTTGAGGGTATGGTTGGAACTGAATTTGCCCGCTAACATATTGGCTATATTGCCAGACTCCATGAATGTGATACCATTAACCACCAGTTCAGCACATTACTGTGTGCTGCCCTTGAGGTTTCTGACCTAGCTGTAGAAGGCCTTATGGTTATCTTTCACCTGGGAGGCTATCTTAATCTCAAAGCTGGCTTTGACCTAATTAGCCCTCTTAGTTGCCTGTTTACTTTGATGAGAGAGTTTCTGTCTTTATGGAAATTACCTTTTCTGATTTTTGCCATATTTTTGTTGTATATCTTGTTTAATTTGGGATTCTGTCAGGGCAGTTTGTTGTAGGTCTAGTCCTGGGCTTACTTCTGGTAGGTACAGCAGCCACTATGCAGCCATTGATATGGTGTACAGAGTTTCTGAAAGCAATTCAGCATAGGCTGCTATGTTCTCTGAGTTTAGAGGGGCATTACATTTTGACAGTCCAGCACTTAATAAAAGGTAATTTGCCTTGGAATAGTTCCTAACTTTTACTGGTTTTAATGAAATTATGGACTAGATTTTGATTTTGAAGGAGGCAGCTTTATGGTTGAACCTTAGGGAGGATGAGACATTGAGGGAGGGCTGCAGCTTTTTTCCATATTTGTAAGCATAAGGTCCAGTATTTTGGAGCCTGTAGTGGGCATATTCACTATTTGGTCTAGGGTGTTTGTATTTACAAAGTCCAAGAATCTCGGTGCCTGTAGAGTTGAGGCTGTTAGGATTCCCAGTCTGTAGAGGGGCAATTAATGTCTCGCATGAGTAGGGTGTTAGGTTGGATGTTAAGTGTTTTCAGTAGGTCCACGTATGCATTGTGAGTTTCTTGAGACATGGAGGGTGACCTATAATTGCCTAGGATATGGTACGGGATTTTGTCTATGGCGATCTGCAGGTGGAGGAATTCCAGTGCGTCATTCTGTTCAACCACCTTAGAGGTATGCCTGTTATTAATGTATATTGAGACACCTCATCCTTTAGCCCTTTTCTATGCAGCTACTGGTCTAAAAGTGTGGAAGGCACTGAAACCTTGCAGTGCTGGGTACACTCTGTCTCTTTAAACCATGTCTCGGTAACTACACAAATGTTTGTGTTCTCAAGTGTGAGGAGGGCTTTGAGGGAGTGTAGTTTTTTTGTTTAGGCTCCTGGCATTTTGTGGTAAGACACAGAGGTTCCTTTGAGGTGATTTTGCTGTAGCAGTAGGTCTGTCAATTTGGAATTGCCTAAAAAAGGCACTATGGGAGTGGATAAAGTTTTAACCAGTATTTTACCCTAGTATTCAAAGGCCTGGAGGAGAGAGGTGCAGACCATCCTTAGTAAAGCAAGGTAGTCTGTTAAACATGTCCTCCCAAGCTGACAAATATTGGATCCCCTTATAATGGCTCAGTACTAGTCTCATATCAGCCTGAGACATATAGTCTGAAAGCTCCATAATGTCTCTCTTCTTACAGTCCAGGGAGGTACATCTGAGGTCATTTACATCTACACGGACTATGGTGGAATGGGTCTATACTGAATTAGCGAATGCTTAGAAAAGCGAATGCTAATTCATTGACTGCTTTTAAGCAAAAGCTTACAATCCCAAACACCCAGAACAGTGATTTTTTTTTTCACAGGGCTAAAAATTGCTGGGCTGGTTTCGAGAGTTCGCCATTTCCTCCACTGTGGTGCGATCTCGGAGTTGGTATATTTAAGTAGCCACATTGGGGGGGGGGCAAAGCCCCCCACGTTATATAATGTTTTAAGTTTTTTTGTGGACCAGCAATTTTTTTTCCCTGGGAAAAAATTGCTGTTCCGGGTGTTCGAAATTTTAAGCTTTCGCTTAAAAATGGTCGATGAATTAGCATTTGTTTTTCTAAGTGTTCACTAATTCAATATAGACCCGGTGGAATCATACTGGTACCTGTGGCGTAATGACTTAAGTGCATTGCATGAGATTATGGCACCAGATAAGCAACTAACAGTTGTCTTCTCCTTCTTCAGCCTGATTAGAGGGGTCCCAAGTTTTGTCTCTTGATCCTGCGTTCTTCTTCTTTATACATGAAATTGTACTTGATTTATCCATACTACAAATAATTCTCTATGATCTAAATTTCCTGAAAGTTGCCAAACAGATGACTTGCATATATATTCATAAATCAATTGCACATTTGGTCTGGGCTCACTCAGTCAAACCTAACTAACTGAGTCCTAACTTGTGAGGAAAAAAACAGAGCCATTGAGAGGCAATTCCCCTGTTTCTCTCACCCCCCCCATGTTGTTAGATTTACCATTTCTGAGTTCATGCAACATTGAAGAGAAGCAAAATCTTACTTATCCCACTGTTTTACAATCTCTTAACTTTCATTGTCTTACAATCTCTTAACTTTCAAAGAAAGTCCAGAAAAAAAACAGAAAAGGGTTTTGCTAGGCAGCAAGACCCCTGTATCCCACACTCCTTTATCTCTAAATGTACGAACTTCTGCATTGTATAATATTGGGGAAAAGGAGAAACAGTTTTAAGTGACTAGTGATCTAGTCTAAAAGAACATCTAATCACTCCTTGACAGATATCAGAGCCATCACCTGATTGGAATACACTGAATCTAATCCAATTGGAAACTGAAAGGATTTGCCCATACTATGGCACTGGCTACTTTGTAATAGGTTTACTGTTATCAGCAAGATAGCATTTCTGTTATTTGGTACTCCGCAGAGGTTCAGCAATTCATATGAGGTGCAGACAGTAAACATGGATAATATTTCTACTAAGGAAGTTCAAATCTAAAAGTGTCTAGGAAATGGCTTGACATGACTCTCTTTAAATTCTAGTCAGGAGACATGACTCTCTTTAAATTCTAGTCAGGTCCTGATGGGCAAAATATTAAAACAATTTAGATGTAATTACTAACTTGCAAGCTTTCTCATCCAGAAACAAGAAAAGCCATAAAAATAAGTCTGTTTATCCCAAAATTAGAGTATGCTTTCCTGAATAGCCCTGAACATTTAATTTAGCACTAGCTATCTTCAAACTGCAGTGACTAGAATATGAAGGACTGTTTTCTTGCCCAAGTCATTGGTACACCTTTGTCTGACCCTTCAGAAAGCTAATTGATTGCTAGTCCTTGCCTGGGGTATCATGCTACTCCCCACCTTCATTTTGAAACTTCTGCTTCTTGAATACTGTCCCCACCCTAGCTCATACCTCGTAACTGCAATGATTTTGGCCGTCAGATTTAGCCTTGTTCTTAGATTTTGCTGTTTCTCACAAAGTAAGACCTCTTTATGGGTAGCTATTTTATTAAATACATAAACTGAACCTATACAAAGATTCACTATAGCTAACTTTAAAAGGTCTAGTACAGGGGTGTCCAACCTATTCAGTTGCAAGGGCCGCATTGAGTCAACAGAAATGGTCTGGGGGCCACATGTAAAATATATCATTGCAAACGGCAAGTGAGGACCAAAAAAAAAAAAAAAAAGGTCTCTCACGACGCGTCGTAAACTGAACAGCAAAAGACCCCAGGTATATGCGGACTAATACAAAGTCGACCCACTGGCTGTATTGTAGGTGAATTTGAACAATGAATAAATTAATAAATGCATAATATTTGCCCTAAAATTCAATATCTCATTCTAATTAAAAAAAAACAGTTAAAACTAACATCTTAGTTTAACATCAAAGTTTATTTGTAAAAAAAAATTAACAGGTACGAACCTTTCAATTTAAGGAACGAAGTTGTGGATATATCTATTCTAGGGATTATAGGCAGACTATTCTAAGCTGCAGCATCAATAAAAGGAGCTACATGGACTTCTAAGTTTCTGAAAGACTTTAAAATCGAACTCTAAGTCTAAGTGAAATCAATAATATGTTTTTTCTTTTGTTGAAAGTAACTTCAAGCTGACAAACTGCAAATAAACTGCACATAACCAAGAGTCATCAGTGTGCTAAACATATTACACTGCACACAAATTAATATGCACATTTTAAAACTGCTTTTACTGCAGTATAAACTAAAACTCTGTATAAAGTGTGATTAATAACACCTTTGAACCACTTATCAAATGTAAAACCTCTGTCTTAACTATGTAAATACAATTGTTGAAATATCTATTTTTTAGCCCAACATTTGTTTTGTCCACAACCAGAGTCATGAATGAAAGGATCTTAGTGCCAAGCCATTCACCTAGTTTTCAAATAAATGCATAAATATATACATGCATACATCATGCTCCACCAAATCATGAGCGTACCTAAAGTTACCTGCTGGTATCAATTAAAAAAAAACAGAATAAGACACAATGCAATTTCTGTTTTGTTAACCTCTCACTTTCACTGTAATAGACTTATCTATAAAATACAAGAGGGGATAAAGGGAGGCCATAGATGCTTACAAATAACACTAAGGGCAAAAATGAAGAGCACATGCCCAGTGCAAATGATCACAGCTGCAAATGTGTACAGCACCAGAAACGTATGCACAAAGTAAAACCTCCCTCTTTCAGCAAATTTCAGGAATCTCCTGGCACATTTAAATTCTGGTACAAGTCCGTATTGCTCTTTAACAGCAGAACCCATAACAGTGATTACATCATGTATTTATGCCTGTCAATTATGCCTTCATCAATTTAAAAATGTTCTGTCAAAACAATAGATGTGTCAAAGAACTTAAATGAGAATATGAACTACTGCAGCTTTAAAAAATAAAAATACTATACTTAATACATTTCTAAGTGTTAGCTTCAAAAATGTGACTGCATTAGTGTGAACACATAAAGCTAGGCAACATTCACTCTCAGATACATGCCAGAGTAAGCACTTGATATGGGACATTAAAAAAACAAACCTCTGATAGAGCAAAGCAGAGGTTTTAATGACCAGTTACAGAACATAAAATTATTAAGCTGTAGTATGTCATACGTTTCCTACATATATCAAGTTAGACTGGGGTAATTAAAATACGCTGATCATTACTCAGTTCGGGGCACCAGAAACCACTTCACGTGCACACCAGACAGACACAGCAGTTTGACTTTTTGGGCTGGAATGGGAGTGACTGAGGAAAGTAAATACAAAGACCAAGTGTCACTATTTCCTTATGAGGAAATACTGTACTGCTGATAGTTCTTTTCCTCATCCTTCAGTTTAACTTTAAAGTAAATGTTTGCCCATGGATTTGTGGTGGATGGATCCATGTTCATGAGACGCTATTAAGCAGGAGTCTTTTATTGCTTTAGGAATTTCTTAGACGAGCAACGGAAACCATTCCAAACCGAAAAACACACACTTGCAGGAAAATGACAAAACAAGAAGAAAAGAAAATTATTTAGCTTAGCTTACCTTTTACTGCTGGAGATGTAGTCAGTGTGTACTGTAAAATAAAATAAATCCTCCTTCTTCGCCGCGATCTCACTCCTTCCTTCAGCTGTTTACCGCAAAAGTAAAAATGACCGAACAGTGTTTTGGCGCATGCGCATACCAGCGGAAAGACGCTGGCATGAAAAAAATGTGAAAAAAGTAAGTTGGCGCATGCGCAGAACAGCTGAAGTACGCGGACGTGTAAACACACAGAAAAAAACCAGGTCGCGGGTTGGACACTCATGGTCTAGAATATAAAGACCTTCTGTTGTGAAAATGAGGAAGTGCTTCTCTTTCTGGCTCTTTGCTATGATTTTTAAAGGTTAGTGCTATGATTTTAATGCTTGGATAGGTGCTCATGAATTAAAAATGGGTTTACATGTCTGTCTACCAATATCCCAGACACAGGATGCATGTACTTAAAAATGGGTTGCCTTTGGTCTAGTTTAGGTGTGGACACATTCAACTGAGTCACCCTGAATGCTGAATCAACTTACCAGCTTGTGTTAAAACTGCACAATCTGCCAGAATTTAAGACTAAACTTGAGGATCAGCTGTAAGTACATGTGCTGTAAGTACAATGGCTTTGCATTCTTACATCACTTATTCCAATCATGGTTTTGGATTTGTGTATGCATTTTAACCTATTTATATGCTATTGGCACTGTACATGAAGATAAAGATGTTTAACAAACACACTGCCTTACTGGCATATGGGTAGTAGTGCCCTGTTACCCTGTCTCTAGCAATCTACCAAAGCTCAGAGTTCTTCCCTCTACCTGTCTGTGAGTGTGATGGACCAATCACCTGGTAATACAGGGACTGCCTTTCGGACTCACAGGCAGGACCCTTTCAGTTTTCTAGTGTCATAGTAAGAGAAGGATCTGTTAGAAGACTTGTCTTTACTCTGGACATCTTCAGCTGCTGAGCTCACTGGACATCTTCAGCTGCTGAGCTCAGATAGGAAACTATTGTGGGTTTGAATTACTCTGTCTGCTTTTTTCTATCAGTGCTTGAATAGTGTATTTTGCTGCTTTGTTTTTGCTTTTCTGGCTGAGAAATTGATTATGCTTGGAGTTTACTTTACCTGCAGTTTATCTTTTACACTGTTTATTTTAAGCTAATTATTGGTTACTTTAGGCTTTTAACTCTTATATTGTGTTTTATGACCACTGACAAATGTTTAGCTGAGTTTCTGTACTAAGGCTGCTCATTGCCTCATGCTTCTAGAGCGGTGAGTTAATCACGTCTGTTATTTCCATTGAGTAAAAGCTTCATTAGAAAGGTTTGACAGCAAAACTGGATCCCTGTTGAAATGCTGGCACCTGAAATGCCGAGTGCTGACATGCTAAAAAAAAAAAGATTAAATCTCGAAGATTGTTCTTCTCCTTAAAACTTCTTTTGGGGCAAGCCCCTCCCCTCCCGGACTTTACATACATACATATTTATATATATATATATATATATATATATATATATATATATATATATATATACACACCAACTCCAAGATCACCATACCTCGGAGAAAAGGGAATATTCAGAGAAATGGCATCTCAGACTTAGTATATGCAAGTCCATTCTTTCAGTCATTCAGTTTCTGTATTTTGGGATTCGCTGTAGTGAGACCTAACATTTCAAGCTGTTACTGGAAAACTTGCTGTTTTGGCAGTTTTTTTCATTTGTTGTTATGATTATTTGCGGTAACTGAGTAGGTTTACAGAATTTTAATTTTTTTTTTGTTTAAATCAGAATTTTGGTGACTTTGTATGTTAAACATTTCTGACAGGAATTTTTCTTTAAGTTTATGCTTTATTTCTTGTCTAAGTCTGTTTTATGCTGTTTTTAATCATTTGGTGCTGATATTAGCCTTTGATTATTAAAACTGGGAAACATTTGTGACATGTGTTTTCTGCTTTGAACTGTGTTACTGGAAATACTGCCATTGTTCAGAAGAGTATGCTACTGAAATAGACTGCAGGTGGTTATTCAGAGGTAGAATACCGGGATCTGTCATTTTTTAACTGTGCAGCCAGGATTTGGTATTCATTTGGTTAGTTTTTTTTCTCCCCTACCTTGATGGACTCAGATATGGTGCTTTCCCTCCACCATATACCCCCTGTGCATCTAAAAAAAAAAATAGAAATAAATGAAGAAATTTATCTCAGACTAGGGCTTATAACTCCACTGTAGCATTAAGCAAGCTATCTGACCACTCACCTTTTGCCTCAAAGTCCCCTGGTGTAGTGTTAGTACTACAACTGTATGTGACACAAGGGTCTGACATGTCCACCATGGATTTTACCATTGCCTGGTTCAGGTACATAAGAACCAAACTCTTTAGGTGCAGGGGAAGTAAGGGGTGCAGAATCTGTTGCCAGTGTTGATACATCTCCGCCAGAAGATTCTCAAACTACTGTAATGCATGCAAAAAAGAGGCAAAAGACCTACTACGTTGCAGGGCCTTGACTGTGTTTCCACCTGAGATGGTGGTTCTGCCTGAATTCAATGTTCAGGCACTTGATTATGAGGTACAAACCAGGTTATGAATAATTCCAGTGCTTCTACCAACTTTCAACCATCCAAGGATCCTGATTTTAAAGGGATCTGGATTCTGAGAGTTTGTAAGTCTCACAGTCCAATCAGTTAGTTTCCTCTGAGGATGAAGAGGTTCAGAAACCTAAACAGATGTTGCCTTTTCCCCTAAATGATGGCTAGATTTAGGGAGATATTAATTTGGGAACAATTTTCCGTTGCACCAAGATCAGTTGGGTATATAATCTTTTGAAGGATGAAGCCATCAGATGTGGTTACACTCCCTCCATTGATCCCAGCATTGGAGGATGTTTTTAAGAAAAATTGAAATTCTCTGCTAAATGAGCCTCTGACTAAAAAAAGTGTTTAAGAAATTCAGAGTGTGCTCATCCATGCTTAGTGTCCAAGCTCCTTTGTCTGTGGACCCTGCTGCTTTGTCCCCACAGATGTCTTCCAGTAATAAGACTGTCTTCATCAAACCCTGTCCCTTCAGGTAAGCTAGGCAAGTGACTAGAATCTTAGAGAAATAAGCTGGTTCAGTCCAACATGCTAGCCTTTAAGGTGTTTAACTATCACTGTTTTATGTAGAAGTTTGTGTTGAGGTGTATGTAAAGCTTAGAAAAAATTGCTGCAGCATTACCTGCTGAGCAAGAAGCCTATGTCAGAGATAGTCTTTCCATTGTTTCTCAAGTGTCTTAACATTCTTTAAAGAGTGCCTTGGAGGGGGCCAATACTGTTTCTAGAAATGCAGCAACATTTTTGGAGATAAAGAGGTATGCTTGATTGCACTGTCAAAACTTTTCTTTTGAGTTAAAAAATAAGATTATGAATGTTGCACTTGATCCTGATTGTGCATTTGGTACAGCAGCGAATCCTATCCTTAAGCATTGGGATAACAGAGACAAACTAATGCAAGGGGTTTTGAAGATGTTCCGTATTCCTACGTTTCCCTCCATTAAGCAGGATAATTTTCATTTGCCCAACAAACAGAAGTCCCAGCCAAACAAAAGCCAAGACAAAAAAATGAAATGGTAGGATGAGAACCCCACCAAACCTAAAGAGGAGTTCTTTTCCCAAAAAAGATGACCCCATTCCAACCTATGAGTATGCAAAGATGTGGCACCTATCTTTCTCAAGTCACCCTTTGGTTACTCAATCTTGAAAATTATGCCAATAAGGCAGCCTGGCTGTCTGTGCTTTCTGACAAATGGGTGCTCAGCATTATTCTTTTCCAAACACCATTACTGAATTATCACTTGTGACATAGGCAAATATACATTCATATAAAAGTCATTATTCGCAGAGGTTAGAAGTGGCAGTGGAAAGAAAATCTACTTCTGTTCAAGGGAGTGCCCCCTCAACCACTGGACCAGCCTTTGTTATTTTTTCCTGTACTGTGGCAGATGCTGGACTCCAGAATCATAGAACCCATCCCTCCTTTAGAGAGAATGAAAGATTTCTAATACATAACTTTCCTAATTCCTCAAAAAAAGAGCTGTTATGGAGTCTGGTGTTGCAACTCTCCTTGATGAATACCTTTGCCAAAGTTTCCAAGTTTAAGATGCTCACCCTGCAGACAGTGCTTCCTCTTTTGCTTGACTGCTGCTTCATGATGACCCCAGACTTGAAGGATGTGTATCACCATATTCCCATTACCCATCACTTATCACTTTGGTAGATATTTGAGATTTATTGTGTCTGGTTTGCAGTTTCAGTTTAAGGCATTGCTCTTTGTGCTATCCATTGCACCTCGAGTATTTACCAAATGCCTTTCTCCAATAGTGGCACACTGTTAGACACTTGGCATTCACATTTTTCCTTACTTGGATGACTTGCTGATATGTGCATAGTCTGTAGCTAGGTGTCTAGAATCTAGAATCACCAGAGAAGGTCTCACACATTCTTTTTCAGATGGAGTTCAAGTTGAACCTTTAGAAGATGTTCCTGACACCCTCACAAAGACTTGTCTTCCTAGGGTGCTTAATTGACTCTGACAAAAGATTGGCCTTTCTTCCTGAAGACAAATTAATGTCTTACCTGATGGTGTTTCAGGAATTCTTCTGGATGGAACTTCACCTTGGCAATAGAATACCTAAAAATTCTAGGATTGATGGCCTACATGATTCTCATGATATCTGTGGCCTGTCTCCACTTGAGAAAAATTCAGTGTTATGTCTGGCATTATTGGACCCAAAATCTACATTCCCTGAATCTGAGTTGCCGGTGCTTCCCTTTATCAGATAAGAGTTACAGTGTTCAGGAGCTCAGCTGAGTATCCCTTTTTCCTTCTGGTTCTGGCACAATCTGTCCAGATAGATCTTTCATACTTTGCTTGGTGGACTTTGTCAGTGGGACTGCAAGTGCAGGCCAGTTGGAGACCAAGAACACATGGACACATATCAATATCAAGGAAATGTTGGTAGTGATCTACTCCTTGAAAGTCCTTCACCACCTATGGACTCCAGGTCCTCTTCTGGTGGGTACAGAAAGCACCATAGTGATGTAGTACCTCAAGAAATAAGGTCATATTCTCTGTACCTGTTGGCAATGTTCACCTGGGAGCTGGATTTACTGCATTCTCTGACTCTTTAAGCATCATACAGCCTGTCAGAATAGAACATTGTGGTAGATAGACTAAGCAGATCCTGGGCAGACATCCACGGTTGGCAGCTCAAGGCAGTGGTGTTCCAGGATCTAGTCCAGATGTAGAGAATATTTCAAATAGACCTGTTAGCCTCCTTTTAAAACAGAGAGCCTGAGTAATTCTGTTCCAGACATTCTTGCATCCATGCTTGGAGGACAGACACGTTCTCATTCCTTTGGACAGGAATGTTCCTGTATGCATTTATACCTTTCCCTCTGATTCACAAGGTACTATTGAATATTCAGAAAGAAATGTCAAAACTCATTGTGGTGACCACCTGTTGCCGAGGAAATCTTGGTTCTCCCTTCCTTCTAATGACATTGGCCAAGGGCAATTACCATAAACTTCCTCACACTCTGGATTTGCTCACACAGTCTCTGGGGTGATTAATGTACCCCAGTTTGGAACAACTACAACTTGAAACCTGGATGATTCAGTGTTGACACTGTTTAGGCACTTGTTTCAAGAAGATGTGCAGCAGGTGTAAAAGGAGGCCAGAAAACCTGCCGCTAGAAGATCTTAGTTTACAAATGGACGAGGGTTTCCAAATGGTGCATAAATGGGAGCAGGGGGTCCCTCTGGTCTTGAAATATTTGTGTCAGCTACTTCAGGATGGCTTATTATAGGAGTCCATTAAGGTGTATTTAATGGCCATCTCTGCTTGTCTGCCAGTGGAGCCCCCTCTTTCTCTTATATAAAACAGTTCATATTGTATTGCATTTGAGACCCCTTTGCAAGCAAATTACTTTTTTGGGGGGTCTCTACTTTATTCTAGAAAAATTGGCCTTACCACCTTTTGAACCAGCCCTTCAGGCTGATCTGAAGTTCTTAACATGGAAAACTGTTTTGCTTATTGCTTTGACATTTGCAAGGGTGTCTCTGAGCTGCAAACTCTCATGGTGGAACAACCTTACCTGATTTTCCACAGGGATATGGTTGTGTTACACAGTAATCCCTCTTTCATGTAGAAAGTGGTCGCAGAATTCACTCTGTCTTCTGCTAACCTCCCTGTGTACTTCCCAGAACTTAAGAATAAGGGAGAGAGAATTCTTCATACCTTGGCTGTGCATCGGCAGCTGAGGTACTACTCTGACAGAACAAAAGCCTTCAGGAAGGCTGAAAGGGTTTTTATTTCTTACATAGGATGAAAGAAGGGTCAAAGTTTGTCTTCTGATATTGTTTTTTATACAAGCAACTCGGGTGTAGTGTCACTTCTGCAACAAATGCAAACAAAAATTGAAAAACTAATAGTAACACCAGCAGCCGCAATATAGTCAGTTAAAAACACTTGGCAACTTTATTCTAAATAGAGAGTCATGATAAAAACATCAATTAACGTAACTCAGTTAAAACAGAATGGATGTATAAAATGTATTCCCATTCATCCAATTAAAATACTTTTAAAACTCCTTATAAAAATGCTTATAAAAATCCAGTGGCTTCCAGCTAAAAAGAACAGTGGTTAAGACATTTCTGCTTTAATAGCTAATAAAGGCCGTATAGTCACAGCTTCATTGGTTCCAGGATACTGAGTGGTATTAAGCCTAATTTGCCACTTCATCTCTCTTGTTTCCAGTATTACCTTGCTATCCCCCCTGGGGTTTTCCTTAACTCGTTCTTGGTGGAGTTGGTGGGGTGGTGTAAGCAGACTGGATATTGAATGAACAACAGAAGGGCTGGTCATTTGCATGGAAAATGTCAACTTTGAGCTTGGACATAAAACAAAAAGGTACTGTACCCCAAAAAACTTATAAGGCTGTAGTTTCATGCTCAGCAGTTGCTAGACCAGCCGCTTTTGACACACGCTTTGGTGTTGGGAGGGTGGCCTAACGGTTAAGGTGTTTGCCTTCAAACACAAGGTGCAGGGTTTGAGTCTCACAAGGGATAATTGGCTAGGCTTGAAATGGATCGCAAGGGCAGTTAGCCTAGTACTACGCTATGAACCTATTGTGATGTAAGATACATTGTAGAAATAAACTTACAAATACTGTAAGAATGTATCCAGCAGGGTGTTACTGTCAGGCTATGTACACTTTCAAATAAGGGAGGGAGGACACCCTGGGATATTTCACATTTGAACCTATGAGCTATGTCAAACCCAGAGCTATTGGACATGTTCCACTTAAAGAAATTCCAATCCCTCTGAGCTACATGCTCTAGGGACCTAAACTTTGTCACTGCAATAAACAGAACATGCTGGAGGGATAGATTCCTGTCCCAGAGACTTCCCACTGTCTGGAACAAACTACCTATCTATATCAAACAAAGCTTCTCATTAGCACTCTTCAAGAAAAATCTTGATGATTGGATGGGAAATAGGAAATTCACCCCGGGGATCACCTCTGTGGCTCTGCTCGACAGGGGCACAGGAAAATAATTTTCTTGGGTGGCGAAAGTCAGGGTACCTTTTTGGCTAGGCTTATATAGGCCCTAGGGCCAATAGCCTAGTACCTACCTATGAACCTATGAACTTTCAGAGAATGCACAACATTAATATGAGTGTTAATAATGTTAGTAAAGCATTTAGGAAAGCTTAATGATTTGGAATGCATCTCACAGATTTTTTAATAGTTGTGTCATGGAGATACACATGTGCTATGCATACTTTTTAATTAAAGTTTTATGTTGATGCATTCATTCTTAAAATTATAATTTTAACTGTTTAATTTGACAAATATGAAAAGAGCTTGTAATTTTTTTTACCATCTATCTAAGGGTTAACATGCTCAATTAAGTTTAAGACATTCATTTAATATAAAAAGGTGGATTAAACTGTGATGTAGATTCTGAAGAAGTCCAATAATATAGACAAAAGCTCTTAATCCATTTATGTTTTAACTGCGTTATGTTATTTTGATGTTTTTATCATGACTCTCTGTGGAATAAAGTTGCTAAGTGCTTTTAACGGACTGTATTGTGGCTGCTGGGGTTACTCTTCATTTTTTGTTTTTTTGTTGGTATTGTTTTCTTTTACATCCACCATGGTAAGGTGAATCCAGGCAAGGTAAAGGTGCATTCCACCAGGACTTTTCCTCTTCAGTGGTGTATTGCAAAGAAGAGGCCCATAGAAGTATTCTACAGGGAGCAACTTGGTCCTCTGTCCATACGTTTTTGAAGCAGTGCAAAATGGATCCCTTTTCTACATCCAAAGGAAGATTTTGCTGGGACCATTCTCCAGGAGGCTCCTGGATCCTTATCCTTCCTCATCCCATGTTGGGTAAACTTTGGGAATCTACCAATATGCCAGTAAGGCAGTGTTCACGTTAAGCATAGCAGAGTTAACCAAGTTCTACTTACCTGTAACAGCAGATATTTGTAGAACACACTGCTTTACTGGCAGTAGCCATCCGCCATCCTCCGTTTTTGGATGAGATAGTTTGGCATTGAAGCTGCTGCTAAGTTATGTTCAGTGGCCATTATTGTTTTGTGTGTGTGTGCGTACGTGGGTGCGTGCGTGCGTGCGTGTGTGTGTGTGTGTGTGTGTGTGTGTGTGTGTGTTTGGAACAATAGGTGTTTACAAAGCGTACATTTCATCTTCTCTTCCTGCTGGACCCTAGAAAACTGAAAGGGTACTGTCTGTAGGTCTAAAAGACAGTCTGTTTATTGCCAGGTGATTGAACCATCATTCCCACAGCCGGGCAGTGGGAAGAGCTCTGCGCTCTGGTAGACTGCCAGAGACAGGGTAGCAGGATAATACTACTGGTATGCCAGTAAGGCAGTATATTCTACAAACATCTACTGCCACAGGTAAGTAGAACTTACACAGATGTACTAATTTATTGTATATCCAAGCACTTGCATTGTACCACTGTAGTATAGATGAAACTTGAGTTTTACCTAATTAATCTATAAATGTACAAGTTATACAAACATAAAGGTGAAACATCCTCTTTTTGGATTTGTATATGTAATTTTAACCTATTTATATGCCATTAGTTTTGTATATGACAATAATTTTCAATGTTTATAGTGTTCTTAACTCAGTGTATCATTTCCAGTATTCACATTATACAATGTTATTGTAGATGAAACTTGTTTCACCTAATAGGTCTGTAAATGTACAAGTTACGCAAAAATAAAGGTGAAACATCCACATATTATTTTCCAGTCATTTTATTGAATTTATGCATGTAATCTTAGCCTAGCTATATACAAATGTTATTGCAGATAAATGTGTGTGTGTGTTTGTATTTATATATATATATATATATATATATATATATATATATATATATATATATATATATATATATATGCTTTACTCTGTTTCTTTCCTTAAATACATCCTGTTTGCAATTTTTTGTGAATATCTATTATTTATTGGAAATGTTGTTTATTGCAAATGTTTATTGTAAACATTCATTCTGTATTGCTTATTATGTGCACATTTGTGTGTGCATATTGTGTATGTGTACAGTTGATTTGGGGCATTTAGTTGTCCGACATAATGAATTGCAAGTTCTTTTATGTGAATGTCTATTTTATCCAACATTTGATTTGCCAAAACTGATGAGTGGGTTTGTATTAGGGATGTTTGTGTGAGTGTTTGCAGGTTTGTGTTAGAGTATGGATTGGGTAAGGGTCCAAATTTAGTGATTGAGTAATTGTAGGTTAGGGTCAGAGAATGGGTTAGGTTAAGGGATAGATCTAGTATTGTGTATGTGTGTTGGGGGAGTCCGAGCATATCTTGTAGTAGTGTTACAGAAAGTTTTTTTAAGGTAAATGTTGGGTTATTATGCATTTCTAAGGGTTGACCCCCAACCACCTTAGTAATGCATGCTCACTGTAATATTAAACCTGACAGTGACAGTATGGCATTATACCAACCTAACTTTTAGAACATGATATATGTGTTAATGTTTGACAACTGTCATGACTTGTAGGCAACCAGATGTGGGTAGCTATATCGTGAATGAAAGCAACTTGCTCTCTCATTTGCTTTACTGATAATCTAGCTTTAAGAGCTAGTGTATGCATAAATGAAATAAATGGGAATATTTCCTCTTTGGCCAATCTTTTTGTGAAAAAAAAAATGAAACTGTCCCTAATTTTGCAGACTGTCCTTTTTTTTGTCTAGTATTTTTGGACTAAAAGTTTTAGTCTAGTTATTTGCCCAGCTTACAGTCTGGCTTTACAGGAATACTGTGCATTTGTATGAAATAAGTTGGAATATTTTCTCCCTGAGTACTGTTTGCATGAAACCCAGTTGAAACTGTACCTGATTTTATAGAATGTTCCTGACTTTGCATCATGTTTTGATCTGTGCCTCATAAAAGATTTGGTTATCTGGCAAGTCATTAAGAATTGCAGGGGAAGCTGTCTTTGGATGAAAGCAACTTACCCTCTTGCTCTTTGCTGAGCTTACATTCTGGCTTTACAGACTAGTGTGCATTTGTATGAAATAAGAATATTTTCTTCCTGAGTACTGTTTGCATGAAACCCATTTGAAGCCGTTCTTAATTTTGGAGAATGTCCCTGACTTTTCCCTCACATTTTTTATCTGTGCCTCATAAAATTGGGGGACTGCAGTCATGGGGGGTCGGCTTTGGATAAGAAACAAGTAACCCTCTTTTTATTTGCTCAAATTACAGTCTGCGTGTACAGAAGTAGTGTGCATTGTTTGAAAAAAAGCTTTGGATACTGTTTGTGTGAAATCAAGTTGAAAATAACCCTGATTTTGTAGAATGTCTCTTTGTCTTATTTTTATCTGTTCCTCATACAGTTTGTGTTTTTCTGACAACAGTACTCAGGAAGAAAATATTCTTATTTCATACAAATGCACACTAGTCTGTAAAGCCAGAATGTAAGCTCAGCAAAGAGCAAGAGGGTAAGTTGCTTACTAATAAATAATGACAAATATGTGAGTTTCAGATGCTATATCTTTCAGAAAATGCATGGCAATTTAAAAATTATTATAGTAGCTTATTTATTGAGTGATTCTTGTGCTAAGAGGTTGAAAGATATTATTTTTTTATCATAGTCAGTACCCATTTGAAATCTTGGGACTTGCTTTGCTGAGTCTCGAGATGTGGAGATCAGATTGCTGAAACTGGATTTATGCATACTAAGTCCAAGATTGCCATTTCTTTGAATATTCCTTTTTATCTGAGTACAGTGGTCTTGGAGTTGGTAAGTATAATTTTGTGGTATGTTGGGGGCTTACCCTGTACATTGGGGATTCACTCTTATCATGCACTTTTAGTCATTTTTGGCAAAATAAGTCTTGAGATTTCATTAAGTAGCCATCACAGTCGGAGGACATATACACAATAAAGTAGCTCTTAACAGCTGGGTAGGATGACTACTGTTGATGGATAAAAGTAACTTCCCTTCTTGTTTTCTCATTTAACCATTTTGGCTTCATAGGACTACAGTGCATTTGAGTGAAACATGCTTAAATATTTGATGCAGTATATTTGATGCAGTGTTTGAGGACTGCAGTAAAAAATTGTCTAGGCTGTAAACTCATTTTTAGCTGATTTGTTATTGATATTCTATGTTTTGTAAATAGCTGACCCACTGACTCAAGAACTGACCCACTGACTCAAGAAACTGCTCTGTTACATAACCTGCCTCTAAATATCATGGACATTGCCTCTCCTCACTGCACTCTAATCATAAAGTATACATAGACTTACTACTGCTCATATTGTAAAATGTACTTAGTCTTGTTACCCTTCTAACATGAATATATTGTGTTATATATTGTATTTACTCTTGTATATGACTCTTGTCTATGTGCTCTTTCATTATTGTTTGTCCATTATTAATTATTCCTGCTATTGTGGAGCTTGTCTCCCTTGTCCTCCGCTGAAAAAGGGTTTTTGTTCAGTCGGTCAACAGATATCAAATAAAATAAAAATAAAGTAAATATTTGTGTGCTAGCTGCTATTTATTTGAAGCAAAGTTGAAATCACATAGCTGTCAACTGTTCCTGAGCTTTCCAGTTGCCCTGTTTTTTGCATTATTATTTTTAATTTGTTCCTTATAAAATTTGTAGTTTTCTGGCAAATTTCTGTAAACATTTAAGATGAATTTTTCCTGTTCCTCAGAAAATGCAGACTAATGCAAACCTATTAGTCTAGCAACTTTATAAATATATAACAGTAATATTTAAAATATGTCCTTAATTCTTGGCCTTTGTCTCCATAATTGGCTTTGTTCTTAGTTTTACTCTAAGACATTGATGAATGTTATTTTTTACCACAGTCAAATGGAGTACACACAGTAAAGTGGCTGTAACTGCTTAGTGGTTGTGGGAGTGTCTTTGGATTGAAGTAACTTACCTTCTTACCATTCAGTCAATTCAGACAGTTTGGCTTTGCAGAACTAGTATGCATTTATGTGAATTAAGTTGGAATAATTGGGCTATGTCATTTTGTGAAATAATCCTGACATACATTACTGCACCTGTGACTATTATTTTGAATGCAATCAGATATCTAATTTATACACAGCTAACAGTAGGGCTGTAATTGCTGAGTATGGGGGTTGTCTGTGGATGAGAATAGCTTACCCTGCTATCATGATTAAGTTAAACAGTCATTAAACTAGCTTTCTTTTTTTTTACTCATAAGTTTTTATTAATTTTCTTGAAATTTTAACAAAAACTACTTGTAGATTATCCTAAAGAAATATCAATATGTAAATAATAAGAGTAACAGAATATTTACATTATATACATTGACCTGAGTAAAAAATTATAAAATAAACCAATCTAAGTCAAATATGCAGATATTTTAGATATAAGTTTATCTTTCTCTTCAAGAAGAGACTGAATCCATTCTCAATGTTTCGATAAGATGAGTTACCATCTTCCATGGATTGTTGCTCCATTTCTTAGGAATAATCCTGGACTCTTTTACTTTTACTTCCATCAACGCTGTTTCGTTTAGATGGTTCAAAAATTCTTCAAAAGTAGGTTCAGATTTGGAAAGCCATTTCCTAGAAATACATTTTCTAGCCACTTCTAGAATAGTCCATAGCAAATATAAATCTTTCCTATTCATTTCTAGTTTTTTCAGAAACATTCAGGAAGATTAAAGATTTTGTTAATACAAAAGTGTCTGAAAATAAAGCTTGCAAAAAATTCCTAATGTCTTCCCAATATTTTTTTAAGTTTAATGCAATCATGGAAAATGTGTATCCAGTCTGCTTTACATGTTTGCAAACATCTCCAACAAATTACACTATTAGAAGAAACAAATTTGCTGAGTCTATTAGGTGTATATAATGATCTGTGCAGAAATTTCCAAGTATATATTCTCCAGAATTAAGTGTTAGATGTTAATTTAACAGAGTACAATAGATTAGTTTAGTTTTCTGGAGTTAGATTAATTGAGTACCCTTTAGTAATAAAATTCCAATAATTTTGCTTAGGCTTAACTTTATAATTTATTAATAATTTATATAGATTTGAAATAGTGTTTTTCCAATTAAAGTTATCGTTTATGATTTCGTATATAAATTTTATGAAGTTTGGCATATCATTAAAAGGAAAACTAATTGTTCTGCACAAATCAGACGTGTATAGAGTTATATTTTGAAATAACCAGTCAGATGAGGATAAATTATAAGTATTGGCTATTTGTTGACTATCAATTGGTTTTAAATATTTAATACAGTGTTGCCAACAAATAATTTTTTAATTTTCCCATAAAATGAAAACATTTCTATGTATCTTGTTGAGAAAACCCTTTGTAGAGCCAAAATGAGTTAGAATATTCATCCAAATCTTTGTCTGGATTGGACACAATACATTTTTTAAATATGTTAAAGATATAGTTTATAAAAGTCAGGTTAGTAGGTTTTGTTCTATTATAATGGATACATATACATAAAATATGCCATGGTGTATTATAATATCCGTCTAACATATCATTTTTTATCAAAGAATTTTCATCTAAAAGAATAATAGTAAGTATTTTTTTTTTCAATTGGAGGAGTAGCTAGGGTCTATCCAGCTGATAACAATTCTAAAGATGGAAGCTCTAATGTATGTTTCTATATCTGGAAAGCTAACTCCTCCTTGTTCCCAGGGTCTAATTTGATGTGAGAATGCTATTCTGTTTCTGTTGGGATACCAAAGGAATTTTAATAAACATGAGTTTATATTTTTTAGTATAAGTTTGTCTGGAATCCTGGAAATAGCTTGCGCTATGTAAAGACTTTTCAGTAATATTTTTATTAATTGTAGTCTGTCTTCAAAGTACAGATTGATTTTGTTCCATTTAAGTATTTAAGACGTTTATGATGGTTATAGTTAATATTTAGTATTTCTTCTATGTTATTACTTAAAGGAATACCCAAGTAATTTAGAGAAAGTACTTGTTTATCAATTATGTGATTTTCATCTACTAAGATTTTATTCTTTTTGTTCAACAATAGGTAATTAGATTTAGCTTTATTAAAATATAGACCTGAGACTAGGTACATTTTTTCTACCTGAACCTCCACTTCCTCTAAAGATTCCTTTGAATAAGTCAATGTGAGAAGTACATCATCTGCGAAAAGCATAATTTTGGAATTTTATTATCCATGTATATCGATACCTTTTATTATAGGATTTAAGCGGATTGAAGAAGCAAAAGGTTCAGTAGCAAGAGCAAATAAAATGGGAAAGGGGACATCCTTGTTTTGTACCTTTTGTAATAGCAATTGACTCAGAGGTGAAAGGACCAAGTTTTATATATGCTAGGTTATTTTTATAGATATTTTTATCAGTGAAATGAATGTGTGAGGAAATTCATAGAGTTCTAATATTTTAAATAAGTAGTCCCATTTTAATGAGTCAAAAGCTTTTTCTATATCTAGGGCAATTAATGCTTCCTGATTATTTCTATTTAAGATGTCAATTATAGTTAGAATTCTTTGAATATTATCATTAGTTTGCCTGTTATAGATAAAACCAGTTTGATCTTCATTTATAATATGGGGTATGATTTTTTTGATTCTGTTGACAAGGATTGACATAAATATTTTATAATCATTATTGAGAAGAGAAATAGGTCTACAGGAGCTACATAATGTAGAGTCTTTATTCTCTTTTATGGTGGGTGTGATTAAGGAGTAACACCATGAAGGTGGAGTTGAATTATGAGTTTGGATTTTGAGTAAAGTTTCATGAAATAGTGAGATTATGGAAGTTGGAAAAATTTTATAAAGTTCAATTATAATACCATCGATTCCTGGAGCTTTATTACTTTTCTTAATGTTTTTTGTAATTTCTGTATGTGAGATGGTTTCTGTAATTCTAGTTTTAATGTTTCTGGGTTTTTCTTAATATTTGAAGAATTTGGATCTAAATTTGAAATATTACTGTGAGAATTTATAATTCCAAAGTATTTTGTATAATGATACTTGAAAGCATCAAGTATATCACTTAAGTCTGAAACTTTTCTATTTTCTCCCTCATGAAAAATGTTGATTATATTATTTACTTTAGATTTGTTTTTTTAGCTCATAAAGCTGTTATGAAGATGTCTAGGAGATGTGGAATATGCATTTAATTTTAATTTTTCTAAAGCCAAATTAGTCTTGTGGGTTAGAATTTCATTATATTTTTTATTTAGTTCATCAATTATCATTTTATTATTAGACATAGGTGTTAGATCCTTATTTTTTCCCCTTTATTAGCTGTTTTTTGTATGTTATGTAGTTTTGATTCCCATTCTTTTGATTTATTTTTAAACCATGTGAGAGTTTTGCCATATATATAAGCTTTAAAAGCATCCCATATCATAACTATGTTTATCTCTGTAGAGTAGTTATTTTCTAAAAAAAAATGTAGTGCTGATTCTAGCCAAGGTTTAAATTCTCCTAATTTTGTGATATAAGCTGGTATTCTTGTTACGTGAGTTAGTTTTATAAAATCTGTTTAAAGTTTTAAAATGAGAGAATTATGATCAGATAAAGGGCAAGGGATTATTGCAAATGTTATTATTTTAGTGTTCAACTCTTGTGCGATAAATAATTTATCAATTCTAGTTTGTGTTCAAAATCTAAAATCTTGATGTGAGAATAATAGTGAATTATCTAATTTGAAAGTGAAAGTGTCGATTAAATTAAGGGTTTCACTCCATTTTTTTTAAATATTTTTGCTATGGGAACAAGACTTTCTCAGATTTGTGGTCTCAGAATTGTTCAATATACAATTGAAGTCTCCTCCTACTATTATATTACCTTTGTATGAATTACTAATAAAGTCTGGATGTTTTTTAACTGTCTTTGTCCCTATGCCAGGAAACCAATATAAATTCACCAATGTCCAAATTCTGTTGTTAAATTTCAATGTGACTAATGCCATAAGACCTTCTTCGTCTTCAGAATTAAAGATAATTTGAGGAAAAATGTTTTTCTTCCAAAGAATCATTACTCCTCTAGTTTTTGATTTGTATGATGAATGTTATATCATTAAATATTAATTTGGACACCAAATATGTTTATCCTCTGTTTTGAAATGAGTTTCTTGAAAAAAAATCACTTGTGGTTTGTTTAATTTTAAGTACCTCAATAGATTAGATATTTTCCTTGGATTATTCAAACCATTAACGTTTAAGGGATAAAAATGACAGATCTCTACTCATTAATTAGATCTGTAAGACAAATATATAAATAGAACTCAGGAATCTTCCAAAATATTGGGATTGCAGACTGTTTTTATCATCCTTAAATATTAATGTCAGATTGGTTACTTTTACTGAGAAGTATAAGTTATGTTCACACTCAGGCCAGTTAAAAAAACAAGAACTTAAACAATACATAAACTATATATAACAAAAAATTCCAACATTTCAAAAAACTTTCTAATAACCATGGAATGTTAAGTTTGCAATAGGTTATTATATCTCCAATGAGTAAAGAGGTTATTAACTCAATTCTCAACACAATTTTAATTAATATCAAAACATTTCAGTTTCGTGTTTCATCACTTCTTAACTAATGTGATGTTTCTGTGGTCAAAACATTTGTGATTTTCTTTGAATTATAGCCAGTTTGATTTTAACAAGAGATTCTGATATGTGAAGATAGTAACCACATAATCCTTATACAAATAATTCAGTGTGAAGTGGTTTTTCAAATGATATTCTATTAAATTAGTCCCCCCCCTCTTTTTTTCCCTTCCCCTCCCTCTCCGAGCTACTAGATTTTCTTAGAATGCATATTTACTATATGCTGTTTCCATGTTTACAGGGAAACTGGCCTGACGCATTGTTCAACAATCCAATATCAACTTAACTATTACATTTAATTCAAAAAGGCATACATTTTGTGAACTTCAGAGTGTATTCCGTCCCTTTGCTATACAATTAATTGTACATCTTTAACCACTCAAATCAGATCGCCTGTCAACTGGAACTTAAGTTACATTGCAACTAAACTAAAGCATTCTATCAGACAAAACTTTGCTTGTGTTTTGAGAAATAATGTATTATATGTAACACAGTGCATAATTTCATCTTTTATTTCACTTTGCAATCAACAAAAAAGTCTTTAAGCATTTATAGATTATTTTGTAGAAAATAATGTATGGTAAAACCTGTGTTACCCTAAAAAGTAGGAGCCATCGTCTAGTTTGCACAATCTTTTGCACATTATGCTCCATTCACGTTACATGTGTTTGCATGCTTTCAGCTTTATATATAAAGTTATATAATGGGTTTTACCTGACTTGCATAACGCAAAGTGGTACTCAAACAATCCTTGTCAACAACAGATGATTGCTTTGAAAAGGTGACCTTAAAAACATTGAGTGATATAGACAAGGATCAAGTAATAAGTACCTGTGTACCCTTCATTCACAGATATTGAGATAGGGTCACTGTTGCGACCATAATAATCCTGAATGTGAATTGTAATTTTTCTAGCAGATTAATAGAGTGTCTAGGTATTTAGTGAATCTAACATAACAAACTGTTATTTAGTGACTGTATGGATTTCACTGAACCCAACTACATAAAGTTTCCTTTAATAAATGTGTAGATTTGAGTTATTCTGAGGGTGCAGCTATTTGATCATTCTTTATTATTTATTTCTCCTAGTCTTTGAAATGTATTCTTATTCATAAGGTCAAAATTGATTAAACTAAAATTGTTTAATGTATTACTAACACAGAAACATCAGAAAGAGGAAGGGACTGTTAGTTTGAAAACCAAACATTAAAGTGCTAGAATTAGCCACTCTCTTTATTTATTTATGTGTGTGTGTGTGTGTGTGTGTGTGTGTGTGTGTGTGTGTGTGTGTGTGTGTGTATTTATATACCAATTCAGTGATCGCCATGCCTTGGAGAAAACTGAATATTCTAAGAAATAGAATCTTGAGCTTATTATGTGAAGTCTATTTAATTTGGATCGTGCTCTACCAGGTCTTGATATTTCAAATGCTTGCCCCTGTGGAGACACATGGCTATACAGTGGTTTTACTGAGATTAGGACAAGTACAGAGAGAAAACTACAACACTTGCAAATGATAAGAAAGGACAGTGTTCTTGATTTACAGTGTCTGGCATATAATCAAGCACAGCTAGTATCCATGATACTGGAAGTTGATAATGAAGGAACCTGGCAACTATACTGTCACAACAATGTCAGTGAACAAAAGAAAGTTTGGGATAATGTCTAAAGAACTTTGTGTACAACCAAGTATTTGTACAGTCATGTATGTGTGACAGTCAGATGTAAGAGTGGATTAGTCAGTCTTTATTTCTTATTACCTTCCTCTTTTCTCTAAGCTGTTCGTCTCTTCCCATTCCTTTTTCTCGCCCCTCCCTTTTTATATCTCCTATTCAAGTGTAAAGTATATAATGTGTGCCTATCACTTTAAGAGAGATGAGGAAGTGCATAAAATGATATACTCTGTGGTGTTTCAGCTTTACTACAAATCCTTCTGACTCACAAGGAAGAATGTCATTTAATGGAAGGTAACCCATAGGGAATACTTGATTCAAGCAGAAAGTAAAGAGAAAAGAAGAAATGGGCATTGGTGTGGACGAGAGTATTGTTCATCAGAAAGGGACCTCTGAATCAAAGCAGGTGAGAGAGTGAGAAATAGTGTCACACTAGCCGAAACCTACCATCCCATCCGATCCTTCCCTCCCCACCCTCCACTTTATTTTGACTCTTCAAAGTTACATGAACTTAATTGAGAGACCAAATGTAACTATTGTTGCTGTCTCCTACATTAATATAGCTGAATAGACTGTTCGAGCTTAATGTAAGGCGATAAGTGCTTTTTGCAGGCTCGCGAACAACACACTAAAGCTTTCTGACAGTTCTCTGGCTCAGAGAACGTTGTAAATTCAAAAACACAGAAAATAACCACAAATGCAGGAATGTTAGCTGTTTTTAAATACCAGCAAGCAAGTATCTCGTTTCTGTTATTTTAAAAGCACACTTCATCACAAAAAAAACTCATGTCTGTATGCAACTCAAATGTCTTGCTTAACTGAGAGTACAGTGACAGTATATAAAGCTTTGCATTTTAACAAATCTACCCTCAACTCTCATAGAAAATTAATAAAATGTCATTCTCCTGTATCACATCCTTCCATTTCACTACTACGGACAAGCAATGAGGGAAAAATGATGGTTAGACAGTTATTTTAAAAATTTATTAACATTTGGAAGAATGTTTATATACTAACTACATATGTAATTTTAGAGTGAGAGGAAATAAGAAAGCCAAAACAAGCAATGGAAACGCTTCACACAGGAAATATATGTAGTAGGATCAAACAGAAAAGAAAAAATATTATACATACTTTTTTATTGTCCTTTTAGCAAGTGATTCATATTTTAGTTGATTCATTGAGAGAAGCAGTAGAAGAAACATTTTTAGATTCAGTTATTTATTTTTGTTTGTTTTTTTCTTTACATCAGTCCATGTATTTTTTTCAGGTGATCTTTTTAGGGAGGTAGTTGAAGTCCAGTCCATGTCCTCTGGAATTGCTATTATGTTGTTTTTAATGAAGGTGGTTGCTTCTTCAAGATTGTTAAAAATGGGTGGTCTATGGGAAGAAACAATCGAATACAGGGAGCTCTGGTGGCAAGTAACTTTGCAAGCTAATAGGTGGCCAGGGCTAAATGCCAAATTATAAAGCCCTCGAGTATGAGTTTTTGCATTTTCATACTGATCTTTCATTCTATTTATTCATTTACATTCATCTTTGGTTGCTCTATTGATTTTTTTAATAGAGGAATAATGAGTTTTTTAATGAATATTTATAAGGTATGAATTATATATTTATATATGTATTTATTGTACTGTTTCTTAGTTGTAATGTAAGCAATTTTTTATTATTGTATTAGCATTGTATTAATTTTCTATAACTATTAGTTTTTTTACTAGTTTTAAACAAGTGACAAAGTAAAAGTTTTAGAATGCCTTTTCAAATTCATGTACTGGAATTTACCACAAGATGGTGCGATAATCAAGTTTATCATGGCCTTGTGTTTTTTTTTTTTTTTTAATTCATATTACTATTATGATGGTGCATCAATTTTAAAACTTTAGTAGTCTAAATGAATTAATAGTTATTTTTCAGTCAACATTTAATGGAAGATTTTACAGTTCTATACATTTAGTATACTTTTTATACTTTTTATACATTATTCTTGATCACCTTTACCTTGGGTTTAATGTTTTTTTTTAAATCAGCTTTAGCCAATTTAATTGATGTGCTTTGATAGATGTGTTTTGATTGGATTAACTTTGATTGGTAAGCTTTTAAATACTTGTAGTGTGTCAACTAGCCCACATCCGATGAAGTTTTAAAACGAAAATGTACTGTTTCGATGGAGCGTTAATGTGCTTATGTGCTGTACTGTTTTACACTGTGGAGTGAAACCTTTTAATAAACAACAGAAGTAACAGCTGTCCTTAAGCTTTATTGTGGATCCTCCGAGGTTCTCTTTTATTTTTTATTGGATTTAATAAGACTCATTAGCTACTTATTTAGCTTGATGAGGTTTTGTGGTTACTGGCCATTGCATTTCCTAGTCTTGGCCGTGGTTTTCTTCCTTTCTTTTGTTGGATAACTAGTTGATATTGGGATTCCACCAGGGTGGTTTGTTCTTTAAATTAATCTTATGCTTATTTTGGGTGGGTACAGCTACCTCAGTACTGTTATTTGCATGGTCTTATAGAGTTTCTTAACACTTCTGCATAGGCAACTGTGTTCGCATGGTTTGGGAGGATTGAAATTTTGCCATGATGTCACTCAGTAGTTGGTGGTTTGCTTTGAAATACCTTCTAAATGTACTAGGGTTGGATGTGGTAACAAGTTTTAGTTCGATTTCAAAGGAGACCGCTTTATAATCTGACCTGACGAGAAAGGATGTAACACTCAGGTGAGTGCAAAATTTCTTCATGTCTGTGATGGTCAGATCAAGGATGCTGGCACCCGGTGGGTGTACGGCCTTTGCCATAAGCTGACCCTGAAACTCCCTTTTAGCTATAGGAAGAACTGCTGGATATTTTGTGTTTTCTTTTCCAGTATTGCAAACTATTATAGGTTCATAGGTTCATACTAGGCTATCTGCCCTAGGGCATTTATAAGCCTAGCCAGAGTGTGTTTGGCTTTCGCCACCCATTTTAAATTAATTTTGCTATGCCCTTTTTCGAGGTTAGTATACTGTGCCTCTGTCTAACAGTGACACAGAAGTGATACCCGGGGTAAACCTATGATCTCCCATCCACTCATCAAGATTCCTCTTGAAGAGAGTCAATGAGGGACTCTGCCTAACTTGGACTGGGATTTTATTCATGGGATCCAGATGGTTTGACCCCACTGAAATGGCAAAGCATGAACAAAATAAGCCACAGTATTTAGACATAAAGAAGAAAAAATGCTATATACTGCTCATGCATCCACAAAGTTACTGAGAAAATGTCAAAGATTACCTCAAAAAAAAAAAAGAAAAAGAAAAAAAGAAGTCATGAGGATATATAACCGTTTAAAACATTTGCATTTGAAATACGTGTAATAATATTATTAATGTTAATTTAAAATAATATAAATGTTTATACTGTTGAATAATATTGATTTTAAAATTGTTAAAAAAATCTGTTATTAATTGAATTAGTAATATTTCAGCAAGAGGTTCTCTTGTTCGATTCTCGGCTGGAGTGCCTTCTGTGTGGAGTCTGCATGTCCTCCCCACAGTCAAGTGGCCTCCGAAAGACATGCGTGAATGGGCGTGCCTTCGCTGAAGGTTGGGCGTCAGGCTGGCAACTCGGCACCATAAAAATCTACTGCCAATCATTAGCGGACCGGAGTTCCGCTGTGGCGACCCCTAACCTAAAAGCCGAAAAGACAAACAACATATTTGCAAATTAAATAAAATGTTCAATAAATTAACATTTACATATAAAAAAGTTAAATATATTAAATTCTATTGAAAAAAATCATGATTGATATGTTAAGCAATTAAATGCATTTATAAAACTTTAAAAACTTTTTTTATAATTGGGGTCAAATCGTCTGGGGTCAAAGTGTCCACTAGCTACTCCCATAGACAATAAATGTAAATTTAAACATGAAAGTGTATCCAGTTGCACTGGGGTCGAAACGTCTGGGGTTGAACCGTCCAGGGTCAAATAGTCCTGCTTCCTAAGTGGTAAAAAAAATCATACCTCATACAATCATATTTATCAAACAATAACTAAATCTGTGCCCCTCCATAGCAAGCACATTCTCCCAAAACACGTGCCTCATAGGGTTACTGTTACTGTCTTGGAATTACAAGTCCACATGTTGGCCAGCATAGTACAACAAATCCAGGACAACTTGAAAGCATTACAGCTCACTGCTCAGAATCAAACAGAAAACTCCACACACTCCCAGCCCTCCTTAGTCTGAAGAAATTAGATGTCTGTGTAGTTTTGGAGACATGGTTATAGCTGGTGATGCTATGCAAACCTTCATTTGCATAGGAATGATTCTTGCTATCTGGGACCACCACTTCCTTCTCTCTGGAAAATGAAGCCAGCATGAGCCACTTACTCCCATACTTTCCTGCTGGTGTCTTTCTTCATACAAACCATTAATCATACTAAAGAAGTCTTGGTCACAGTAAGTGCTTCACTGTGCTACGTGATGGAGCAGGGGCTCCTGCTCTTGTATTTTACTGTAATCTAAGTGCTGAGCAAACAGCATACAGTTGATTTCAGCAGTTTTTTTTTCTGATGGTACTTCATTTACTGATGGAAAGTAACAAGTGTTCAACCATAGTACTTTGACCATAATATCATTATGCTTGTTTATTAAGTTGCCATGAGAGTGGTCTGAAGTATTCTTAAATGAACATTTTGTCTTCTTGTTTGCCTTTAGTTTTGTCTGGTACAGAAAGTTTTGTCATACTTTTTAAGGGGCAAAACTATCTCTATTAAAGCTTAGAGACAACTTAGCTGAAAACCTTAATTCCTATTCTGAATGTGACAATTTATAGATCTGAGTAAGCTTTTTGATTTTCTGAGTGAATTAGTAAAACTGATTTTTTCTTGGAAAGTACTTGCCACTGCTACAGAATAGATTTACTAGAAATTTAACACACAAAGAACAGAATTTAAAGAATCGGTTGCCTTAGTTAGTGGTGTTAGTACAGGAATATCACCTTAGTTAGTGGTGTTAGTACAGGAATGTCACTTTAGTGCGTTAGTACAGGAATGCTACCTTAGTGTTAGTACAGGAATGCTACCTTAGTGTTAGTACAGGAATGCTACCTTAGTGTGTTAGTACAGGAATGTCACCTTAGTTAGTGGTGTTAGTACTGGAATGTCACCTTAGTTAGTGGTGTTAATACAGGAATGTCACCTTAGTAGTGTTAGTACTCTCAACTCAGAGTTGTGTTTAATATCTATGTGTAATTAACATTGTTTGCTATTTGTGATAAAATATCAGTTAATGCTTTGCAGTAGTTCTGATATGTTTGGTTCTTTTGGCTTTTTGTATAAAGCTTCTTAGCCACAATATATTTTTTGGCCATATTCTTGTATTCTGACCAGGATAGTTCGGATCTGTCCAACCAGTTTTTTGCTATGTAAAATTTTAATAAGGTGCATAGTGTTATTGTTATGTGTTTGGAGAAACTATTATTCTTCCTTTTGAATATATGCAGTATTGTTGCCTCCCAGGACAAAGTGAATTTTGAATAACCTGATTTCTGTAAGAGAAGTCTTAGTGAGCACCATAGTTTATAAACTGTTTTGCAACTCCATAATATGTAGAGGATGTCAACCTCTTTATTAGGGCAAAAAGGACAATAGGGTGACTTAGATGGATTGAATTAGTTTAAGGTGTATGATAAGGGTGACTTAGATGGATTGAATTTGTTACGGTGTACAGGTGTATGATAAGGGTGATTTTAGATGGATTGAATTTGTTAAGGTGTACAGGTGTATGATAAGGGTGACTTAGATGGATTGAATTTGTTACGCTGTACAGGTGTATGATATGCATTATTGAAGATTATGATCTGGGTGTATATTAATTTTTTATATGGCGTCAGTTTCATAGTATTTCTAATAGCTAATTCCTTCTGATTGTCTGATATGATACTACATTTCCTTTCCAGAACTTTGAAAACAGTATTGTATTTGGATATTTAAGTTTTACTATTAATTTATAGGTATTTGAGATCATTTTCTGTTTGTATAAAAGCAATTTTTGGATTTGTTGCACTAGTTTGATATCTTGCTCATTTACAATGATATCTTTGGTTATAGTACTAACTACGCATAAAATTTGTTTAATTATCACCTTATAATTATTGCTTGCTCTAATTAGGTTCTTGATGTTTTCCAACGAGAGGTTTTGAAGTTGGTAGAAGTCCCATACTGTATAGTTTTTTATTAATGGGTATTTTATCCAGGTTTACCATTCAGTTTGGTAGTTTTATATCAGGGTTGTTATGAATTGGTTGTAGAAGAATAATCGTGTCTTTTAGATTTATTGATATCAGTAATTTCTTGAAAATTTCAGATTTATTAATTAAAATTGGGTGAATATTTGTAGTCTTAAGAGTTTCTTGATTAATGAAGGGAATCGTTTGTGAGTTAATTTTAGATGTCATGATGTTTTGGTGGAATACTTTAATCCATATTTGGCACCATTCATTACCTATTGGATCATAGTTAGGTATTTGCATGATGCGACTAGCATTAATAATTTCGTAGTACAGTTGCAAATCAGGAAGGCTTAGACCTCCTTTTTCTTTTGGGGGTATTAATTTATTGTAGCTAATTCTTGTACATTTTGGGTACCATATAAATTTTGCTAGTCGAACTTTTATCTTGTTGAAGAAGGTAACTGGAATTTTCATGAAAGTGGCATTCAGATGGTATAGGAGCTTAGGCAGTAGGTTCATTTTGACAATTGAGGCTTTTGATAAGGTAGAGAGTTTAAGCTTTTCCCATTTGTTAATGTTACCTACTATATTTGTCCAAGTTTTAGCTATTTTGTTATTGAACGTATCTGATTGTGTATAGCTGAAAATTATACCTAAATATTTCAGAGTATATTGGACTTTAACATTATTGTCTGGAAAATAAAATTCCTTATGTCCCAGGAGATTGATTGGAAATATAATTGACTTATTGAGGTTGATTCCATAATTTGATACTAGAGAAAACTTATCAATGGACAATAAGATTTTATTTAAATCAGTGTTGGGATACTGGAAGTAGATATTGAGATCATCTGCAAAAGCTGTGTATTTTATTTGGATTTTAGATACTGAAAAAAAGTGATATGTTCTCTGAGTGATTAGTAGTAATAATGTTTCTGTATAGCGATTGAACAGATTTGGTGAGAGTGGGCATCCCTGTCTGGTGCCATTAATAATTTATATTGGGTTAAATGTTTTCTTGTTTATATAAAGAGTTGCAGTTGCTTTACAGTATAGTGTTTTGATAATTTTTTTGTATTCTTTTGGGAAACCAAATTGAAACAGTATAAAGAGGAGGAATTTTTGATTGACTCTATCAAATGCTTTTGTTGCATCCACTGATAAAGCATATTTTGGAGATTTGTCCCTGGCGCATAGGGTGGGATAGGGCATCTATGGTTAGTGTGTTGCCCCATACCTGTCTGACTCATAAAGCCTAGCTGTTCAGGTGCAATTATTACTGGAGCTACTTTCTGTAACCTGTGCACTAAAATTGTTGAAAATATCTTTGTCTATATTTATCAGAGCTATGGGTCTATAGTGTTATGATTTGTGGAGTCTGAATTTGGTTTTGGGATAAGTATTGTTTTAGTGTTGTTCAGATAAAGGTCTGATATTCTAACTTCTATTGTAAAGTTGTATAGTTTTAAGAGTATTGGTGTTAGTTGTTGCTTAAAATCTTTATAGAATTCTGCCACATACCCATCAGGGCCAGGAGGTTTCCCATATTTTAGCCTCTCAATAGCCGTTTTTACTTCCTGTTCTGTTAATGGACTTTTGAGACTATTAGATTGTGATTCACTAGACTGAAACCTAAATCTTTTAATTATATTGATTATACACAAAAGGAAATTTGAGAAGTGCTAAACATGATTGCAACATACCAAATTAATAAATTGTGACTTTCCATTGAAAGTAAATGCGTTTCCTTGTTCCCAGGAGTATTCAAATCTACATTTAGAATATAATTCTTTGCTGGGGGCAGAGAACCAGATGGGGTGTGAAGAGTTTTGTTAGCTTGAAAAACATTGTTTAATTTACTTTAATGTGTTAACTTCATGTTTTATGTTTCCTTTCATGAATACATTCAGTATTATTTCAGGATTTTGATATTAATTTTTTTGTACTTTCAGAATTTTGGTATCAGTCTTAAAATGTTCAGTCATTTAAGTTCCAGTCTTGAGATGGGGAGCCATGTCCCATATATATATATATATATATATGTGTGAGTGTATGTACATATATTTATATATATATATATATATATATATATATATATGTGTGTATATGTACATATATTTATATATTATATATATATATATGTATATGTGTGTGTGTATGTATGTATATTTATATATATATATATATATATATATACATATATATATGTATATATATATATATATATATATATATATATATATATACAGTGGATGTAACACGTTTACACACCCCTGTTAAAATGCCAGGTTTTTGTGATATAAAAAAATGAGACCACAATAAATCATTTCAAAACTTTTCCCACCTTTAATGTGACCTGTAATATATATAATATTATGTACAGTTCATTTGAAAAACAAACAAATCTGTTAGGGGAAAAAATATAAAAAATGTACAATAAGCTGGTTGTATAAGTGTGCACACCCTTAAACTAATACTTTGAAGCACCTTTTGATTTAATTACGACATTCAGTCTTCTTGGGTACACACCTGCCATTTATTAAAGAGACTCTGATTAACCCTAAATAAAGTTCAGCTGTCCTAGTAGGATTTTCCTGACATTTACACAGTTGCCTGCTACAGCAAAAGCCATGGTTCGCAGAGAGCTTACAAAGAATCAAACTGATCTCGTAGTTGAAAGGTATCAGTCAAGAGAAGTGTACAAAAAAATTTCCTCAGCATTAGATATACCATGGAACACAGTAAAGACAGTCATCAAAATGTGGAGAAAATATGGGACAACAGTGACAGTGCAAAGAACTGGCATCCCTCCAAAACTGATGAAAAGACAAGACGAAAACTGGTCAGGGAGGCTGCCTGGAGACCTACAGCAACACTGAAGGAGCTGCAGGAATTTCTGGTAAGTACTGGTTGTGTGGTGGTGCTGCTGAAGCATTGTCGCCTCACAGTAAGACATTGTCCTGTTCGATTCTCAGAGCGTTTTCTGTGTGGAGACATATGTGAATAGGCGTACCTTCGTTGAAGGTTGTGCGTCAGGGCTGGCAACTTGGCACGTAAAAATCTATTAGCGGACCGGAGTTCCGCTGTGGCGACCCCTAACCAGGAAAAGCCGAAAGACACAACAACTGGTTGTGTACTACATGTGACCACAATCTCCCATATTCTCCATATGCCTGAACTATGGGGTAAGGTAGCAAGATGGAAACCTTTTCTTACACAGAAAAACATCCAGGCCCGGCTAAAATTTACAAAACAATACATCAAGTCTCCCAAAAGCATGTGGGAAAATATGTTATGGTCTGATGTAACCATGGTTGAACTTTGTGGCCACAATTCCAAAAGGTATGTTTGGCGCAGAAACACTTTGCATCACCAAAAGAACACCATCCTCACGGTGAAGCATGGTGGTGGCAGTATCATGCTTTGGGGTTGCTTTTCTTCAGGTGGAAGTGGGGCTTTAGTCAATGTTGAGAGAATTATGAACAGTTCCAAATACCAGTCACTTCTGGCCCAAAATCTTCAGGCTTCTGCTAGAAAGGTGAAGATGAAGAGGAATTTCACCTTTCCACACAACAATGACCCCAAGCATACATCCAAATCAACAAAAGAATGGCTTCACTAGAAGAAAATTAAAGTTTTGGAATGGCCCAGCCAGACCCCAGACCTAAATCCAATACAGAGTCTGTGGGTGACCTGAAGAGGGCTGTGCACAAGAGATGCCCTCACAATCTGAGAGATTTGAAGCTCTTTTGCAAGGAAGAGTGGGCAGATATTGCCAAGTCAAGATGTGCCATGCTGATAGATTCCTACCGAAGAAGACTGAATGTAGTAATTAAATCAAAAGGTGCTTCAAAAAAGTATTACTTTAAGGGTGTGCACGCTTTTGCAACCAGTTTATTGTATGTTTTTTTTTAATTTTTTGTATTTTCCCCCTAACAGATGTTTGTTTTTCAATTGAATTTTACAGGAAAAGTTTTGAAATGATTTATTGTCTCATTTTTTATATCACAAAAAACATAGAGAGAGAAATGGACAGATTTATATATATATATATATATATATATATATATATATATATATATATATATATATATATATAGATATAAACATATAATAGTTTTACAATATTCAAGAATAAAACAAAAAACATCTGCAGTTTAAATAATTATAACTAATTAGACATAATATACAAACATTGGTTAAGAATAGATACAAGTGGTATGGCATTCATTTAATATTTAGAGAAATTTTAGACAGTTTGTGGAGAAATTAAAGGTAAGATAGTCTAATATAAAGATGAATTGTAATATGAAGTGAGGGAAAAACAGGCTTATGGTATATTTAGAGAGAAAGCCAGGGAAGGGTATTTGATAGCAGTAAGGAAGTAAGTGAAAAAGGGAGAGAAAACAGGTAAAAGGAACGAAAAAATACTTGTTCCCATTTAGTGATAGTTTATCCTGGGTTTGAGCAAAAACAGAGCCCGATTTTTAGCTAGGAAGTCTTTCAGAGTGGTTTTGAATGATGGGAGGGTATTGATCTGATGGATACAGTTAGGAGTTCCAGGCCTTAGTAATCTTGGTATGAGTACAGACATTGCTCAGCACATTTGCTAGGTTTATAGACAGACGGGAGTGTTTGGTCACTCGATCACAATGACTGACTAGGAACATAGTTGTGTAGAATGGTTTTTAGTGCTGGACCCGCTGAGGGATGCTGGATGATTTTATAGGTGGTAAAAAGCTATGCATATGTTAGTTGTTGAGACAGTTCTAACCAATTTAGGCTTTTTAGTGCTTTACAGTAGTGGATTTGGAAAGGGGTATTTACTGCAAGTTTAGCAGCTTTGTTATAGCATTTTTCAAGTTTAAATTTTTGTGAAGCCTGGAGGTTAGTAAGGATGGGAGTGCTACAGAGAAGAGTGTGGAGGAGATGAGCAGTGGCAAGTGTAGTTTTAGTTGCATCAGTGAGAGAATTTTTTGGCTCTGTGGCTTTTCTTATGCAGTTTTGTATACGCAGGTTAAATGTAAGATTATCATCTACTATCACCCCTAATAATTTGCTATGAGAAGTGACTTCAGTACAGTATAACCTCTGTAAATTGACCACCCAAGAGACTGGAACATACTGGTCAACATACAGAGGTGGTCAACATAAGGAACTAGGCCTACTGTACTGATATGTACATGTACCTTACTTTCTTGCACAGCTTTTATAAGAAAATATACAAAATCATACATAATCAAAACACAGTAAAATCATACATACAGTATTATACAAAATCAATGCATTTACTGTTTTCTCATGGTTTAATCATTCTTTCTGAAAAAAGAGTCAGTCTTGGTCTGTTTCTTATTCTTATTACAAAAGTAATTGGAGAAAGCTCTCTGCACTGGCTCTCCTCACTGGCTACACCACTCAGCATACCTGTTCATTTTTCCACAGCAAATTACTTCAACTCCATTATTTCTTTTGGAGTCTCTGCAATTTCTGTTATCCTCAGCTGCTTCAGGCACTTTTACGCTGGTCTGTACTTCGGTCAACATCTCTTGGAAAATTGCTTCTGGGTCAGGTTCTTTACAGGTTGCCACCTCATCGATTGCAACAAAACCTACAAAATCTACTCCTTCAAATTCTGCCATGGAAGACGTCTGATGGGGCCAAAACATTGTGCTCTTGGGTTGTGCCAAAGCCAACTTTCTTGAAACACTTCTGTATCGTTTCTGGCTGAACTTTATTCCAAGCAGAACTGATCAGGGGACAGCATCCAGAGCGTTAACTGATGCAGCAGATAAAGTTGCTTCCACAGGCAGACCACAGGTTTGTGTTTTAGTAATGACTCACTGCAGGAGCTGGGCTCGTTAGTGCATTTTAAATGTTTTGATGATGCCTTGGTCAAGTGGTTGGATTTTTGAGGTCGTGTTTGGAGTCAGAAATTTCAGTGTCACGTTTGTGAGATGATTCACTTTCGGGTGGCCATGACAGTTGTATACTGTCAGTAGAATAGACAGTTTCTTGTTCATTTCACATTTGATACCCCTTACCAACTCCTCAAATAGGGGCCCAGTCACAGTCATCCATGTACATTTGTTTGATCTCCAGGTGACGGGGGAAGTCTTCGGGCTTCAGATTCTTGAATGCGTGTGGCTTTGCCGATTTACCAATCACCAAGAACTTTAGTTTCTCTCTGGCTGAGCTAGTGCAAAGCAGAACTGTGAAATGTTCTTTGGAAAGTTTTCCACTCTTACATTTGTCACCTTTCATGACGAGGCTCCTGTTAGGCATTGCCTTGAGAAAGAGTCCGCATTCATCAGTGTCAAAGATGTCGTCTTTAAAGCCTCTGGCAAAGTCTGGGAACTTTTTGATGAACTCTTCCACAACTTCTACTGGAACTTCATTTGATTTGCCACACAAGACTTTCTGGGAGATCTCTTGTCACAGTTTAAATTTCTCAAGACAACCACTTGATGCTTGGAAATGTGCCACCCTGAATTCCTGTGTGAATTTTTTAGCAACTTCTTGAATCATTGGCCCAGGCATTCGGCCGCTAACTGCCCTCATTTGTTTGAACCAGCTTAATGTGGCTTCATTGACTTCATTGAGGAAGTTTTCCTCCTTTTCCACTGTACATCTTCGCTCTCCTTACCATCTCTCCAAGTACTCATGTTTACGTTTCTGGATGTTGCTAACTGTGGTCTTGCTAACACCAAAATGTTCTGCCGTCTTTCTTTGGCTGCTGCTTTCCAGGAAATGTAGATCAACCTTTTCCTTCAATCTCAGGTCTTTAAGTTCCTTCCTGTGGGCCATCATGTCTCAATTAATTGTAAAATTTTCCAGTAATTGTTGGATGTATCTACAATTCAGGCCAGTCCTTCACATTGAAAAAATCTTCAGCAACATGTGATAAACAATAGGATGTTGGGCCTAATCCAACATGCGGTAATAATAAAACATGAAAAATGAACTTATACTAAAGAAAAAATAATACAACTAAAGGGCAAAGCCCACACCTTCTACCCCTTGGTGTAGAGTGGACTCAACTTGTCAAGTTTTAGAGTGTAAATTAATATTGTGTGTCACAGTCCAAGTGGTCAAGATACAACTTACAGAGGTGGTCAGTATAGAGAGGTCGGTCTTCCATTGAGTACATGTGGTGCATGTCTGGTCTATGAAAATTAGGTCATGTTAAAGAGGTGGTTAATGTAGGGAGGTGGTCAACTATGGTGGTTCTACTGTAGTTGTATTATCAAGAGAGAGGACTTTAAATTTTGTTTTTCCATGTGAGAGGGATTTGGGGAAAAAGTAGTAGTTTGATCTTTTTTGGGTTGAGCATGAGTTGTGAGTTACAAAGCCATGTTTCAGTGGCTGTTAAAACTTCGTGATTAATGTTTTGGAGGTGTACCATGTTGTCAGATGAGAAATGAGAGTGAAATCTCTGTTGTCTTGCAGACTGACTTATTTTGTACCTTAATTTTATACTTTACATTTTGTAGGTTATACTATTTCTGTATTTTACATTTATAACTATTCTGAAAGCTTTGTGTAATCTTTGTATAAACTTGACTTTTATCATTTTGTATCATTTATTTTTATGAATCTTTTCTCCCTGGGCCTCCACTGAAAAAGGGGTCTTGCTCAGTCAGACATTCCCGGTTAACAAATGTTAAATAACTACATAAATAAACAAATCAGTCCTCTGCATATTGTATTAGGGTTGCCTGCTATTTGGATTTATAAAAGGTGTTTGTTAAAATATTGAAGAGGAGAGGACCAAGGATAGAGCCTTGTGGTACACCAGTGGTGACTAGGAGGTAAGAAGAGAGTATGGAGTGCCATTTTACTGACTAATACCTATTGGACAGGTAGCTTTTGAACCACAGACGGGTGAGCTGAGAGAGACTAGTGAGGATATTTGAAGTAGAAGTTTGATGTGACAGAACAGGCAATGCTGTTGGCTACTGTTTTTAGGTACTCGCTTGGAAGGGCATCAGCTGAAGAAGAAGAGTATGGTTTAAGTTTTTTTAAGAGTTATTTTATATAGGATGTGGGCACAGGTTTGAAGGTGAAAGTGGATATGGTAATATGTGGCTGTTGAGCAGGGTTGGGATTAGATGAGGAATCCTTCGTTGGAGATGCTATACTATCTATAAAATAAGAGTTGAACTGTATTGCAGTTTTGAGTGGTGAGTTACTGGGAGAGGGGATTGGGTTGAATTTTTGGCCTGGTTGTAAGATTTCTTTAATGTTGTTGCATCTTTCGGCTTATCCCGGTTAGGGGTTGCCACAGCGGAACTCCGGTCCACTGATGTTTGGTAGTGGATTTTTACGTGCCGAGTTACCAGCCCTGATGTGCAACCTTCAACGAAGGCATGCCCATTCATGCATGCCTCCACACAGAAGATGCTCTAGCTGAGAATCGAACGGGACAACGTCTTGCTGTGAGGCGACAATGCTACCGCAGTAAGATTTCTTTAATGGATGTCCAAAAGTTTTTAGAATTGTGTTTAGTATTATTCTGAAAGTTATTATAGTATATTTTTGCCTTCATTTATTTGCTTTTTAGTACATTGCAAAGCATTCTGAAGTTTTCAAGATATTGAGGTGTTTTATATTTTTGCCATTCTTTCATACTTTTTGTCTATCCCACTGTCCGGTCAAATTATAACTGAGAGCAATCGGTTTCACCTTTGGTCAAATTATAACTTCAATAACAATCAGTTTATAGTCAGAACAAAGCACTTAATAAAGAAATGTAAAGTCAAACAGGTTGTCTGCCATTTCCTGAGACTAAATAACTGGCATATGGTGTATAGCTTATTGGTCAAGCAAAAGGGGACAATAGCCAACAATGTAAGTATGGCACTGTGAAGGATGTCACCCATTTCAACAAGTGATTGTGCAATCCTTGGAATACATTTCCTTCCTTCAGCAGGCATTTCCATACAGTCTGCAGCCTTGATCAGTGATTATTCCAATAATGGAGTTTGCATCCCAGGCATGTGAATCCAACTGTCTCCTGAGAGAAGTAATATACTGCCTGATTTCTCCTGTCCTTCCCACTGCCAGTTCCTGAGAACCTAATTAAATTTAGGACATCTGGGTCATATTCAGGGCTTTATTTCTGTATGACACAGAACCTACCTACAGGCATTTTTCATGGAAAATAGTGTTTATCACTGTCACTTTGCAGTGTGCATTAGATACTAGATAACCTTTTAGCTCATGACAAAAATACATCTTATAGCAGGTGCAAAACATCCAAGGAGCAACTCAATGAATTCCTGACAATCACAAGTATTAGTCATTGAGTTTCTGCTTCATGACACAAGGTTTTACTATTATAAATTTCTTTCTTGGCTTCTGTGTGTAGCATTTTTTGCAGCTGTAAGATGAAGTTACAGGTAGTAAGTAGCTGCTACTTGACTTCTAACAGGGCAGTCAGCAAAACATCCTTGTTCTTTGTTCTGAAAAACATTTTATTTTCCTACTTGTATTTCTTGTTTTACATGAAACAACCAAATGTACCTCATTAGTGCTACATATTTTTTACAAATGTCTTTGTGATTCAGAACAAAGTGTGTGTCTTTGCTGATGTAGCTAGTAAACCTTACATCAAAGCCAGCTTCACAGATGGTACAGGAAGTGACTGAAAAACAAGGCTAGCTGTTTAGACAGCGTGGGATTGAACACATGATTCAGGAGTGACTTTAAGTAGCAATGGATGAATAAGTAAGGAAATCATTGAACCCAAACATCACAGCTGTCCGGAATACTTGGAGTATGTAGATAGTACACAGTTACTGACCCCACATGTAATTATTTTATTTTGTACGTATTATAACACATAACTGCATGGTATATAATTTTTAGCATATATAATTTTATTTTTACATATTATAACCATAACTGCGTGGTATGTACAGTGGATATAAAACATTTACACACCCCTGTTAAAATGCCAGATGTTCATCGTGTTTCACTGCTGCAGTCATTACACTTGGGTTATCCTGCCATCAGGCGGTCCCGCAGTCGGCCAGAGTTCCAAAGTCTTGGTCCGGCATCAGTTGCTTCTTCCCTGATGTCAGTGCGCCAGGGGTATATAAGATGCAGCTGACGCCATTTTCTTCTGTCTTTCTTGCTGCGTAGTGCCTGAAGCAGAAGCAGTTTGCAAGTGCCGGTCGGCCGACTCCTGAGATTTTCATTACTAGTTTCAGAACCGAAGTCTTCTATAAAGCTAAGTACCCCGTTGGGGAAACTTTTTCTTGCCTCAGACTGATGTCAGTAAAAGTTAATAATTGTATTTCTTGTGGGAAGCAAATACCTCATAAGGATTTTCATTCTTATTGTATCCCATGCCTAGGCCCAGACCACGACGTCACTAGGTGTCGGTTTGTGCTAGGTTTAACAAATGCACTATTAAACGTCGGTTTGATTTTGCCCGACATTATTTTGGCAGAAAATTCAATTATACCATACCGTCGGAACAACCGACGACTGGGATGCACAAAAAACGCAAAGACAAAGACAGACATCCGAGGCCCAAAACTGATGACGATTCCTCTTCTAGGCCAGTCGCCGGTTCTCCGGTTTTCAGTGAGGCGCTTTTGCAGCCCCTGACGACCATTTCTTTAGAACCACAGGCCGCCTCCGACTCCCACGTGGAGATGGCTGGGCCTCAGGATACTCAAGCTTTAGGGCCTACTGAAATTAACCCTTCAGAGGGATCCGGAGCTGCTGAGCAGCCCTCTGCTTCAGAGGGGGTATTCAGACCTACTCAACTTACCATTAAACCTCCTGCCAAGTCTAAAACCCCTTTAAAAACTAAAAAAACAAGTACAGCATTCACCAGGACAGGCCTCCATGCTTAAGAAACAGATGCTCAAGATGGCTGAAGACTTAATTACTCTGATCAGGGGTTCCCATCCCCCTCCTGATAAAAGGCCTAGACAGGATGCAGACTATGACTCATCTGACCAGGTTTCCATTTCTTCGGATTCCTCTTCAGACCTGGGATACTCTTTACCCCCCCCCCCCCAATGAGGATTCAGATGCTGAAGAATCAATTCCTTCAGCCTCACCTCCAGAGGACTATTCTTTTGGGGAAACTTTACATACCATGAGGGAGCATTTCCATTGGGAGGGCCAGGACTATTCAGAATCCAAGAAAAGGCTCCGAGATTTCCTTTTATTGCCTCAGCACAGGCCCCTAGCTATTCTGCCAGTGTTAGACATCGTGGATGATGTGTACTCTGAATCCAGTTTAAATCCTGATTCCTTGCCTCCTGCACCAGTCAAACCAGACAGATACTACAGAGTCCCTGACTCTCACAAATTTCTTTATAAAAGCCCTGTCGCTGACCCTGAAACTATTTCACAGGGTCCTAAAGGGGTAAAGGCCTCTACAGCTAAAAATCCAGTTCCTTCTGACAGGGATTCTAGAGCATTAGACAGATGGGGGAAGAAAGTATATACCTCTGCAACCTTAGCAATGAGGGCCTTAAATTGGCAATTTCATATGCTTAAGTATCAGCAATATTTGATGTCTCAATTAAAACAAAAGATGCTTCGAGATTCAGAACAGCCTGACTTTAAGGAAATGCAGGATTTGTTGCATGCAGCTGAACAAGTGGGAAAACATACTTTGCAATGTGGTTTTGATTCATTAGAGGCCTCCTGTAGAGCAGCAGTTACAGGGTCTGTAATTCGAGGGCATGCTTGGTTAAAAGAGCAAAGTTTATCTGATCATGTTAAAGCAAAGTTAATGGATGCACCTTTGCAGCAGGATGTTTTATTTGGAGTTAAGGCAGAAGAGGTATTAAAGAAAATGGAGGATAAGTCAAAATCAATGCAGACGGTTAAGAATTTCTTACAGGATGTTCATCGTGCATACAGCTGCAGTAATCACAGATGGGTTCTCTGCCGTCAGGCGGGTCCTCGGTCGGCCGAATTTCAAAGTCTTGGTCCGGCGTCGGTTGTCGTCGCTCTCTTCCCTGACGTCACTGCGACAGGGATATATAAGACACAGCCGACGCCATATTCTTCAGTCTTTTTTGCTGTGCGGTGCCCGAAGCAGAAGCAGTTCGCAAGTGCCGGTCGGCCAGCTCCTGAATTTACGAAAAATTGTAAACCAAAGTCTTCATTAAAGCTAAGTACCCCGTTGGGGAAATTTTTCTTGCCTCAGACCGATGTCAGAAAAGGTTAACAATTGTATTTCTTGTGGGAAGCAAATACCGCATAAGGATTTCCATTCCCTCTGCATACCTTGTTTAGGCCCAGACCACGACATCTCGGGCTGTCGCTTTTGCGCTACTTTCAATAAGCGCACTATTAAGCGTCGGGCGGAGTTCGCCCAACACTTTTTCGGTAAAGACTTTGATTATAAAATGTCGTCGGAGACTCCGACTACCGTTTTGTCCAAAAAACGCAAGGACAAAGACCGACATGCGAGGTCCGCGGTCCCCACTGACACCACGCCAAAACCGGCTACACGTGGTCCGGTTCTCAGCGAGACGCCTATGCAGTCCCTGACTACCGACGACACTTCTTTGGTGGGGTCTTCTGTAACCGAGACCGCAGGTACCTCGGCCCATACCCAGGCTACAAACTCCGAAGCCACTGTGAGCGTTGATCCTCCTAATGTGGACAGGTCCACTTCCACCCATGGTGTCTTTAGACCCTCATCTTCCTTTTCTATTAAGGCCTTTACTAAGTCCAAATCAGCCAGGCATCCCAAGAGGCCTGTTACACAGGGCCCATCTCCAGGCCCCATGCCTAAAAAGCAGATGCTTAAAATGGCTGAGGATTTAATTACTCTTATCAGGGGTTCCCAACCCCCTCCAGACAAGAGACCCAGAGTGGAGGAAGATTCTCCCTCTTCAGATCAGGGCTCCAGTTTTTCAGATCATTCTGATGTAGAGGAACACTCTTTCTCCCCTTTTGAAGATTCTGATGCGGAGCAGTCCATTCCCTCTGTATCTCCTCCTGAGGATTTTTCTTTTGGGGAAACCTTGCACACCTTGAGGGAACACTTCCATTGGGAAGGCCAAGACTTTTCTGATTCCAAGAAAAGACTTAGGGAATTTCTTTTGTTACCTCAACACAGACCTCTGGCGATACCTCCTGTCTTGGACATACTGGATGATGTTTATTCGGAGGCTTGCCTTAATCCGGATTCCCTGCCTCCTGCCCCAGTCAAGCCTGATAGGTACTACAGAGTTCCTAACTCTCACCAATTTCTGTACAAAAGCCATAATGCTGACCCTGACACCATTACTCAAGGCCCCAAGGGAATGAAGGCCTCTACTGCTAAGAATCCACTACCTTCCGAAAGAGAGTCTAGATCCTTAGAAAGCTGTGGAAAAAAGGTGTATACCTCGGCCACCCTAGCCATGAGGGCCTTAAATTGTCAGTTTCATATGCTTAAATATCAGCAGTTTCTGTTATCACAATTAAGAAATAAAATGTCTCAACCTGAACAACCAGATTTGAAGGAGTTGCAGGATATGATGCATAGTGCAGAACAAGTGGGTAAACACACCTTACAATGTGGTTATGATGCCCTAGAGGCCTCAAGTAGAGCTGCTGTTACAGGATCATTTATTCGTAGACATGCATGGCTTAGGGAACAAATCTTGCCTGATCATGTGAAAGCTAAACTATTAGATGCTCCTTTACAAAAGGATGTGCTATTTGGCACTAATGCTGATGAGATACTATGGAAAATGGAAGAAAAAGCCAAATCTATGCAATCTGTCAAAGCTTTTCTGCAGGTTCAACCACCATGTTTTAGCAGAAATTGGCCTTCTAAAAACTGGTCCTTTCCAGCCACGGATAAGCCCCAAAGAGGTAGATACAGGCGCTCAAGGGGCAGTGGACAATCACAAGGGTCATATAGAGGCAGGCAATGGCAAACTCCAGCACCAAGAGGTGGCGAAGACAGTGCACAACAATATAGGAAACAAACCCAATGACTTCCTCCTTTCCACGCCAAGCAAGTCTCAGCTGGCAGCACCTTTGGGAGGAAAGCTGGCATTATTTACAAGAAATTGGCATATTGTCACAACAGACAAATGGATCCTGGACGTTATAGACAGAGGCTACAGATTTCATTTTCACACTCTACCAAAAATGAGAGGAATGCCAAACCTGCCACACAATCAAAGGGCAGAGGCACAACTACAAATTTCAAAGCTCATAGACATGAAAGCTATTCAAGAGGTACCTACTCACGAACAAGGCCAAGGTTTATTCCAGGCTATTTCTGGTACCAAGGAAAGGAACCGACTGGAGACCCATTTTGGACTTATCCATCCTAAACACATTCTTACTACTGCAAAATTCAAGATGCTCACATTACAGCAGCTTCTTCCCATGCTGGGCAAGGAGTTTTGGCTGGTAACATTGGACCTCAAGGAGGCATACCTGCATGTCCCAATCAGTCAAAGCTGCAGAAGATACCTCAGATTTCTTGCAGGTTCAATCCACTATCAGTTCTCTGCATTGCCCTTTGGCTTATCTACTGCGCCCAGAGTATTCACGAAATGCCTGGCATCAGTAATTGCCTACTGCAGACTTCAAGGGATACAAATTTACCCTTATTTGGATGACTGCCTGATCCAAGCGGACAGCAAGCACATACTTCTGGATCATCTGGCTTATGCAACACGGTTACTGAACTCTCTGGGATACACAATCAACAAAGAGAAATCCAGACTAACACCATCTCAGAAAATAATTTTCCTGGGTGCCAACTTGGACACAAACACCCAGATGGCCTATCTTACGCCAGAAAAACAGAGGCAACTAACTCAGTACTTCAAAATGCTAGCAAATTGTACCAGGCTTACTGCAAGGAAAATCCTGCAGGCTCTGGGCTTCATGGCATCTTGCATTCTTTTAATCCCATGTGCAAAGTTGCATATGAGGAAACTTCAATGGTACCTAAAAAACCTATGGTCTCAACACAGCCACAGTTTGGAAACAATAATACCAATAATTCCATGTTTGCAAAAGGAATTTCTATGGTGGGCCCAAGCATGTCAAACAAACACAGGTCTCCCATTCTGCAAGCCTCAAGCAAATCAAGTCATCACAACAGACGCCTCAGATTACGCCTGGGGGGCGCACATGACAGACAGGTGCATTCAGGGCAAATGGTCCCAAAAAGAAAAGCACCTTCACATCAATCAAAAAGAAATGCTAGCAGTGATAAATGCAATTACAGCAGGGGTGGGCAAACTTTTTGATTCGTGGGCCACATTGAGTTCTAACATTTGACAAAGGGGCCGGAACAGGAGCAGATAGATGGCATGCTTTGAAAACATCACCTCATTGGGGGAAAAATGCACATCTTGGGATATGGAGAAAACATGTGCTTTAATTTCCAATGACAATGAAGAAAAGCATTACAATAAAATCTCTGACTTCAAAATGAGTCTTTAAACAATGAAAATCAAATAAATGACCATTTTATTTTAAAGCACTGAAAGTTCTGTTATCCTTCAGGATATCACCATCACTCTCCTCCTGACTGTCTTTTTTTTTTCAAAAAAGGTAGGAGATGCAGACGTACTTGTCCTGCTCCTTTTATTCAATTTGTGGTGTAAGTGCTCACGCCAAGTGTGAGCAAACATGTATGTGTGTGCATGTGTGTCTCTCTGCATTTGTCTTGAGATGAGCTGAAGACACAGAAAGTTTCACTACATTGTACCACTGAGTCTGTGCATTATAATTTTCATATGCTGTTTTCGTCTCAAAGTCATTCTCTCAGAAATCATGCATTTGGTACAGGAATATAATAAAAACAGTAACTTTTTACTGTAAGCGAGAAGTACAGAACATCTAAATTAAGCCTCCAGATTGTCTGTGGCTGTCTTGTATTCCCATTCCTCATCTCTACATTTTCATTTTAGTGGAAAAGTACTTAATTTATAATGTCATATTTCTAGTGTTAGTGGGTGTAATGGTGAAAAAGGGAAGTTTTTCTCTGCATGTTTGAGAACACGTACCTGCATCTCATTTGTAGTTTTTAACTGCATTTCCATAGGAAGGACAGCACACTCAGCATAGAATCTATGATTGGTGTTCAGTGAAAAAATATTTAGTTGTCCACTCCTTATTGAACACTCGACATTCTCTGTCCACTTTCCTTTTCTTGGGTCCGCTCATCTTCATAGAGGGGCGGTGGGTCAAAGGGTAAAGTGCAAACGTGGAGTAATAGGCCTACGCTTCACCTCAACAAAGCCAATATATCTAGAGTGCGCCATCTAGTGAGGAAACATCAGAATTGCAGGGGAAATAAAACATTAACAAGGTTAATTTATTAAATTTTTTCAAGTTTGGCGGGCCAAATCAAAATGTTTAACGGGCCGCATGTGGCCCCCGGGCCGTAGTTTGCCCATGCCTGAATTACAGCTTTCAAGGACCTCCTGCATCCAGGACAATTATTGATAAGAACAGACAACACCACAGTAATGTGGTACATAAACAAACAAGGAGGAACACATTCATACCCCCTGTGCAGACTAGCCATGACACTTTGGAACTTGGCTCTGGAATGGCAAATCGAAAATCGAACTTCAAGCACAGTACTTGCCAGGTTTGGAAAACACGCTGGCAGACAATCTAAGCAGAAATATGACAGATCCACACGAATGGAAGTTGCATCCTCAAGTGTTTACGAAAATAATCCAAGCGTGGGGGAGGCCAGACATAGATCTCTTTGCCTCCCACAGGAATCATCAATTGGAAAAGTTTTGTTCAAGGACCTTTCATCCAAAGGCCTGGAGAGTGGACACCCTTTCATTCAGTTGGACAGCATGGACAGTTTATGCTTTCCCACCTCTGCCTCTTCTGCCCAAGGTGCTCTTGAAAGCAAGAACAGACAGACCGAAGATGATATTGATTGCTCCAGACTGGCCGAGGCAACACTGGTATCCACTCCTGAGGAGCCTAACACATACTCCTCCCTGGCCCCTACCTCTAATGCCTCTTCTGTTGACTCAGCACAGCTACAAAACTCTTCACAGCCAGCTGAAAACACTCAATCTAGCTGCATGGAAAATTCCTTAACACCTCATCAGACACTACTCCCCAAAGAGGTGCAGGATATCATTTTGGAGGCCAGAAGGCCATCTACCAGAAAGGCTTACTCTGCAAAATGGAAACGGTTTTGCTCTTGGAATGAGAAAAAAGGCCAGGACCCTAGAAAACTGAATTTGCCTCAGGTACTACAGTATCTAGCTGAGTTGCTGAACAGTAGACTTTCATTTTCCTCCATAAAAATCCATGCCTCAGCCATTTCTGCAAAATTCAATACGGATCCACCCTTATTCTCTCACCCACTCTTAAGACAGTTCCTCAGAGGGGCTAAAAATATAAGACCACCAAGGAAACAACCTGTGCCAGCCTGGGATCTTAACTACATTTTAGAAAAATTAACATTGCCTCCTTTTGAACCAGCTGCCTCAACAGATTTGCCATATTTGTCCTGGAAAACAGCTTTCCTTCTGGCCATTACCTCAGCTCGTAGGGTTTCGGAACTACAAGCCCTCATGGCTGTGCAGCCCTTTCTTATCTTCCATCAGGACAGGGTTTCCCTCCGAACCAATCTATCATTTATGCCTAAAGTAGTATCCAGGGTAGCTTTAAATCAAGCCATACACTTACCTACTTTTTACCCTAATCCTCAAAACAAAGGGGAAAGGCTGCTACACTCCTTAGACATCCATAGACAGCTACGTTACTGTTTGGACAGAACAAAGCCTTTCAGAAAATCAGAACAACTTTTTGTGTCCTATGCTGTAGGAGTTCAAGGAAAGCCAGTTACCAAACAGACAATTTCAAAATGGATAGGCCACTGCATACGGTTTTGTTACTCCTATCATGGAAAATCTGTCCCTACAGGCATCAGATCCCATTCCACCAGGGCCACAGCTACCTCTACAGCCTTCCTCAGAGGAGTTCCTACCAAAGATATTTTGGAGGCAGCCACTTGGAGTTCTGTGCATACCTTCACAAAACACTACCATCTGCCTTTATATTCCAAAACTAGAGCAGGCTTTGCCACTGCTGTGTTGCAGGGCATTCTGGCTCATCCCAGTTCCACTTAGTGCCTACCACCCTGTGCGTAGCTTTGGGATTCTACCCATCTGTGATTACTGCAGCTGTATGCATGATGAACATAGTACAGTTTTGTACCTACCATAAATGTAGATGTTCGAGTGCTAATACAGCTGCAGTACAGGTTTCCCCTCCCTCCTTCCCCTCTTGGTAAAGGACTAGTGGCTAACACCTCCTCTTGCAACCTAATTTGGGGTTATACTTCTATGATGTATTTGCTTGCAACTACTGTTTTTTTTTATTACATTGCATTGCTTGAATATATATATATATATATATATATATATATATATATATATATATATACATAATTTATGTATTGCCTTCCTTCTGGGGGCACCTGACATCTGGGGCAAGAAAGACTGAAGAATATGGCGTCGGCTGTGTCTTATATACCCCTGTCGCAGTGACGTCAGGGAAGAGAGCGACAACAACCGATGCCGGACCAAGACTTTGGAATTCGGCCGACCGAGGACCCGCCTGACGGCAGAGAACCCATCTGTGATTACTGCAGCTGTATTAGCACTCGAACATCTACATTTATGGTAGGTACAAAACTGTACTTTCAGCCTCCTCAGTTTAGCAGAAATTGGCCTACAAAAAATTGGTCCTTTCCAGTTACAAACAGACCACAAAGGGGCAGATACAGACGTCCAAGAGGTAGAGGTCAGCCCCAAAGCTCTTACAGACCTTCACAGTGGGGTGCATCCACCCAAAAGGGAGGGGAAGACATGCAACAACCTTATAGGAAGCAGACTCAATGACTTCCCCCATCAGCTGCCAAGCACTTCCCTCTTGGTAGCCCCTTGGGGGGAAATCTAGCACTTTTTTCTCACAATTGGCATATGATCACTCAGGACAAATGGGTTCTGAATATTGTTTCTCAAGGTTACAGGTTCCACTTTCACACTTTACCAAGGCAAAAAGGAATGCCAAACCTGCCACTAAATCAATGGGCAGTGGCTCAAAAACAAATTACAGCCCTCATGGAAATGAGAGCTATTCAAAAGGTACCAACACAGGAGCAAGGACAAGGATTTTACTCAAGACTCTTCCTGGTCCCCAGAAAGGACAAGGCCAGGAGGCCCATTCTGGATCTTTCTTCTCTAAGTACTTACCTGGATGTTCCAAAATTCAAAATGTTGATACTACAGCAGCTTCTTCCCATGCTGGGCAAGAAGGTTTGGCTCGTAACTTTGAACCTCAAGGAGGCATACCTGCATGTCCCTATCAGACGAAATTGCAGAAGATACCTCAGATTCTTAGCAGGTTCCATGCATTACCAATTCTCTGCACTGCCCTTTGGCTTATCAACTGCACCCTGGGTCTTCACAAAATGCCTGACACCAGTAATTGCATTTTGCAGACAAAAAGGGATCCAAATATACCTATACTTGGATGACTGCCTTATTCAAGCAGAAAGCAAGGACACTCTTCTAAAGCATCTGGCGTTTCTAAAAAGCTTGCTGATTTGCCTAGGGTACACAGTAAATGAAAAGAAATCAAAACTAGTGCCCTCACAAGAGATAATATTCCTGGGTGCCAGCTTAAATGCAGTGGCCCAGATGGCTTATCTCACGTCAGACAAGCAAGTACAACTGACTCAATACTTTCAATTGATGGCAACAAAAACCCAACTCCCTGCAAGAAAAATTCTGCAGGCCTTGGGATTCATGACATCTTGCATACTACTAATTCCACATGCCAGACTGCATATGAGGAAATTACAATGGTATCTAAAGAATGTTTGGTCTCAACACTGTCACAATATGGAAACGGTAATACTATTTATACCCTGCCTACTACAAGAGTTTCGATGGTCGGCACAGGCATGTCACCTAAACAAGGGACAACCTTTCACTCAGCCTCCAGCCAGTCAGACACTGACAGCAGATGCATCGGATTATGCCTGGGAAGCACACATGGCAGAAAATGTATTCAGGGCAAGTGGACCGCAGAACAAAGGCATCATCACATCAATCAAAAAGAGATGCTAGCTGTACAAAATGCCCTAACAGCTTTCAAGGACCTTTTACATCCAGGACAACTGCTACTAAAGACCGACAACACCACAGTTATGTGGTACATAAACAAGCAAGGGGGCACTCATTCATACCCCCTCTGCAGGCAAGCCATGACCTTGTGGAATACAGCTGTGACCTTTCAAGTTCATCTGCAAGCACAATTCCTGCCAGGAAAGAAAAATACTCTGGCAGATGACTTAAGCAGAAACATCATGGATCCACACGAGTGGAAATTAAATCCACAAATATTCAGCAAGATAGCACAAAAATTGTGGAGCCCAGACATATAGATCTGTTTGCCTCCCCACTGAATTGCCAGCTACAGAAATTCTGCACAAGGACCTACCACACACAAGCCTGGAAAGTGGATGCCCTCTCATTCAGCTGGAAAAACCTACAAGCATATGCCTTCCCACCTCTGCCTCTCCTTTCAAAGCTACTCATAAAAGCCAGACAAGAAAAGCCAAAAATGATCCTGATTGCCCCAGACTGGCCAGCCAGCACTGGTACCCAATCTTAAAGAGCTTAGCTCAGGACCCACCATGGATTGTACCTCAAGTTCCACACCTTCTGTCTCAGCAAAATAATCAGATATTCCACAGCCAGCTCAAAACATTAAACCTGGCTGCTTGGCAGATTACTTAAAAAAGCAGTCTACACCTCTCACTAAAGCTGTGATGGATGTTATTTTGGAGGCCAGGAGACCTAGCACCAGGAAATCATACTCAGAAAAATGGAAGAGATTCTGTGCTTGGAACCAGGCTCAAGGCCTTGACCCTCTTGTCCCCGACATTCCTCAGATACTACAATATTTAACTGAGATGCTGGACAAAGGCCTATCTTTTTCATCCATTAAAATTCACACCTCTGCCATCTCTGCAAATTACAACACAGATCCACCAATTTTCTCACATCCTTTGCTTAAACAGTACCTCAGAGGGGCTAAAAACATAAGACCGCCCCGTAGAGCTCCAACTCCAACTTGGGACCTCAACTTTGTCTTGGAGAAATTAACTTTACCTCCTTTTGAACCAGCAAATTCAGCAGATTTAAAATATGTCTCATAGAAAACTGCTCTGCTCTTGGCAATAACTTCAGCACGAAGAGTTTCAGACACTAATGGCAGTGGAACCTTTCATCTATTTTTATCAAGACAGGGTGTCTTTAGGAACAAACCCTACTTTTATGCCAAAGGTGGTATCAAGTGTGGCCCTAAACCAAAGTATACATTTGCCAACATTTTATCCAAATCCCCAGAACAAAGAGGGAGAGACTTCTGCATTCATTGGACATACATAGACAACTATGCTACTATTTTGACCAAACAAAAGCCTTCAGAAAAACTGAGCAATTGTTTGTAGCATATGCTGCAGGATCACAGGGGAAAGCAATTTCAAAACAGACCATTTCCAAATGGATAGGACACTGTATATGTTTCTGCTACTCCCAACATGGAAAAACTGTGCCTAGCAACATCAGGCCTCATTCCACCAGAGCTGCAGTCACTTCAACGGCATACATCAGAGGAGTACCTACCAAGGATATTTTGGAAGCAGCAACTTGGAGTTCAGTGCATACCTTTACCAAACACTACCACCTGCCTCTTTACTCTAAATCCAGAGCTGGCTTCACCACTGCAGTGCTGCAGGGCCTTATAGCCACACCAAATGCTTTTTAGCACCAACCACCCAACCTCAGCTTTGGGATTCTACCCAAGTGTAATGACTGCAGCAGTGAAACACGATGAACATAGTACAGATGTTCTTCATCTCACATTGCTGCAGTCCTTACACTTGGGTAGTCCGCTGTCCTCGGTCGGCCCGAATATCAAAGTATTGACGACGGTCACGGCGCATTAGACGGACATCAGGACGTCAGGGTACAAATGCGCAGGACCGACGTCATATCCTCAGTCTTTTTGCCGCATGGTCCGATGCAGAAGCAGCGTTGCAAGTGCCGTTCGGCGTTCTGAAATATTTCGATTCCGGAGTTTCAGACCGAGTCAAAGTTGGCTAATTCGTTAGGGAATATTTTGGTTTTTCTTGCCTCAGTGGTTTACCGGATGTCAGAAAAAGTGAATAACTGTATTTCTTGTGGGAAACAGATACCGCATAGGGATTATCATAATTTGTGTATTCCTTGTTTGGGACCTGAGCACGACGTTGTTGGGTGTCGCTTTTGTGCTAGGTTCATGGTTAGATTGTGCCAGGTTGGTCTTTGGGAAGCATTGCAATTACAATATGCCGTCGGATGCTCAGACGCCTGCTTCCTCGAAGAAGCGCAAAGACAAAGCAGCTAAATCTAGGTTAGAAGAGCCGTCCGAACCGGACGCCGGTTCTTGGCGTCAGTGGAACCGTGGTTCCACCGGAGGCTTCTCGAATCTCAGGGGAAACCTTGGTTTTGCAGGATGTGGCCTCTCAGGAGGCAGGTCAAGCTGAAGGGCTTCTCAGGTTACTGTACTCCTCACTTCCTAGGGTGGTTAGGCCCTCCTTCTGTTTCTAAGGCTTCTCCCAGAGGCAGGCCAGGTTTAGCTTCAGTTGGGGTCACTCCTAGCTCTTCAGGATCTGTGCCCAAGAAACAAATGCTTAAAATGGCAGAAGACTTAATTACATTGATTAGAGGTTCTTTGCCCCCTCCTGATAAGAGGCCTAGGGTTGATCCAGAGTTGGGGAGTTTTGATCAAGCTCGATGTGTCAGAGTCTTCGGCTGAAGACTTGCAGGAGTATTCTCCTTATTCTGATTCTGATGTGGATGATTCTACTCCTTCTGCTTCTCCTCCAGAGGATTTTTCATTTTCTGAGACCCTTCATTCCATGAGGGAGCATTTTAAGTGGGAAGGTCAGGACTTCTCTGATTCCAGGAAAAGGCTCAGGGAATTTTTGCTTTTGCCCCAGCATAGGCCTTTAGCTATACCACCTGTTCTGGATGTTGTGGAAGATGTATTTGCGGAGGCTTCACTTAATCCTGATTCTTTACCTCCTGCTCCTGTTAAACCAGACAGGTATTACAGGGTCCCTGAGGCTCATAAATTTCTTTATAAGAGTCCTAGGGCGGACCCAGAAACAGTTAGTCAGGGACCTAAGGGGGTTAAGGCCTCTGTGGTTAAAAATCCGGTCCCTCCAGATAAAGAGGCCAGAGCTTTGGATAGATGGGGAAAGAAAATTTATACTTCTTCCACCTTAGCTATGAGGGCTTTGAATTGCCAGTTTCACATGTTAAAATATCAAAATTATCTTCTTGCTCAATTGAAGTCTAAGGTAGATGCTCTGGCGGAAGGCATTGAGTGTAAAGAATTACAAGATTTGGTGCATGTCTCTGAACAGGTGGGCAAGCATTCTTTACAATGTGGTTTTGATGCTGTACAGGCCTCGTCTAGGGTGGCTGCCACTGGGTCAGTTCTTCGCAGGCATGCCTGGCTGAGGGATCAGAATTTATCTGAACATGTTAAAGCAAGGATTTTGGATGCACCTTTGCAGTCTGATGTGTTGTTTGGTGCACCTGTGGAGTCAGTCTTGAAGAAAATGGAAGATAAGGCTAAGTCTATGCAGACTGTTAAAGATTTTTTGCAAGTTCAGCCTCCGAAATTTAGTAGGAATTGACCTGCTAAGGGGTGGACGTACCCTTCTTATGATCAGTCTAGGGGTAGATCTAGACGTGGTAGAGGCAGAGCTCAGAGCTCCTTCAGGCCTAGAACAGGGAGTTCACCTGCACAATCTTCGGGGGAGGGCAGGGGCCAGTCCTTTCGTAAACAGGCCCAATGACCTACCTTTTCAGCTGCCAAATCCTTCTTGCCTGGCAGCACCTTTGGGAGGAAGGTTGGCACTCTTCAAGGAAAATTGGAGTCTGGTTACCCAAGACAGATGGGTATTGGATATCATACACCAAGGTTACAGGTTTTATTTCCATACCTTGCCTCCTTTCAAAGGCATGCCGGACGTTCCTCCTCAGCAAAGACTAGAGGCTCACAAACAAATTTCTCTGTTGCTTCAAATAGGAGCCATACAACCGGTCCCTCTGCCAGAAGTGGGCCTAGGATTTTATTCTCGCCTGTTCCTAGTACCAAAGAAGGGGAACACGTGGAGACCAATTTTAGATTTATCTATCCTCAACACTTATCTGGACATTCCCAAGTTCAAAATGTTGACTCTACAACAGCTTTTGCCTCTACTGGGCAAAGATCACTGGATGGTGACTCTGGATCTCAAGGAAGCTTACCTTCATGTTCCTATCAGGCAATGTTGCAGGAAGTATCTGCGTTTCCGAGCTGGGGCTTCTCATTATCAATTCTCTGCATTGCCCTTTGGCTTGTCTACTGCGCCCATAGTGTTCACGAAAGTTCTGGCTCCAGTGATAGCTTTCTTCAGGCTAAGAGGTATACAGATCTATCCTTATTTGGAGGATGGCCTGATTCTGGCGCAAAGAAAGGACGAACTTCTTCATCATTTACAGTATGTGATAGCAGTGCTAAGATGCTTGGGGTATTCTGTGAACGAAATAAAGTCCAGTCTAGTACCCTCTCAGGACATGTGCTTTCTGGGTGTGAGACTGAATACAGCATCCCAGATGGCCTTTTTGACCCCGGACAAACAAAAGAATCTTTCTCTGTACTTCCGTCACTTGTCTCATCAGTCCAGGCTGACTGCAAGGACAGTCCTTCAAGCCTTGGGGTTCATGGCATCTTGTATTCTGGTGCTTCCCAATGCCAAACTGCATATGAGGAAGCTACAATGGTATCTCAAAAATGTATGGACACAGCACTGCCAAGATATGGACACTTTCATTCAGATAATACCTTGCATTCAAAAGGAATTTTTGTGGTGGGCTCAGGAATGTCACCTAAACAAGGGACTCTCTGTGACCCGGCCAGAGGCGAGTCAGATTCTAACGACAGATGCCTCGGACGTAGCTTGGGGAGCTCATCTAAATGGAAAATGGGTACAAGACACGTGGCCTGCCAGACTTCAACATTTACATATCAACTTGAAGGAGATGTTAGCAGTCCAATTTGCATTGATAGCTTTCAAGGATTTACTTCTTCCAGGGCAGGTGTTGATTCTAACAGACAACACAACTGTCATGTGGTACATCAACAAGCAAGGGGGGGGACATTCTTACCCTCTATGCAGACAAGCAATGATTTTGTGGGAGACTGCTCTCAGTTTACAGCTAAATCTTCAGGCAAGGTTTCTGCCGGGAGCACAGAACTCCTTAGCAGATGTGTTAAGCAGACGAATTATGGATCCCCACGAGTGGAAATTGGATCCTCATGTATTTCAGCAATTGACAGTGTTATGGGGAACTCCAGACATAGATCTGTTCGCTTCTCCACTGAACCACCAGCTGCCAAAGTTTTGCACAAAAAGGTTTCATCCCACAGCTTGGAAAGTGGATGCTCTTTCATTCAATTGGAGCAAGCTTCATGTGTATGCCTTTCCACCTCTGCCTCTCCTCCCAAAGGTACTCCTAAAGGTCAGACAGGACAAGCCAAAGATGATTCTAATAGCTCCAGATTGGCCTCGACAGCACTGGTACCCATTACTGAGAAGTCTGGTACAGGAACCTCCATGGCCTTTGCCTTTGATTCCACATCTACTGTCTCAGGAGGACAGTCATTTACTCAATGCCAAACTCCACTCTCTTCACCTGACGGCCTGGCATATTCAGTTTTAAACCCTGGAGGGTTTCAGCTTCCACAGCAAGTTTTGAATGTTATTTTGGAGGCCAGAAGGCCTAGTACAAGGAAAGTGTACGCAGATAAATGGAAGAGATTTTTATTTTGGAGTACAGCAAAGGAATTTGATGTTTCTAAACCTAATGTAAGTGTGGCCCTTCAATATCTTGCTGAGTTACTGGACAAAGGTTTGTCCTTCTCTTCTGTTAAGGTTCATGCTGCAGCGATTTCTGCACATTATGACTGTGACCCACCTTTGTTTTCTCATCCTTTGTTTAAGCAGTTCCTTAGAGGCGAAGAATTTAAGACCCCCTCGTAGAGCTCCTACTCCTGCTTGGGATCTCAATTTTGTGTTGGAGAAACTTACTCTACAACCTTTTGAGCCTGCAGCTACTGCTGAGTTGAAGTATTTATCTTGGAAGACTGCTTTTTTGTTGGCCATTAATAGAAGGGTTTCTGAATTACAGGCCCTTATGGCAGTTGAGCCTTTCTTAATTTTTCATAAGGATAGGGTATCTTTACGTACTAATCCTTCCTTTATGCCTAAAGTGGTTTCTAGTGTGGCTTTAAACCAAACTATTCATTTACCTACTTTTTATGCAAACCCCCAAAACAAAGGGGAAAAGATTTTGCACACTTTGGATATACACAGGCAGTTGCGATATTATTTGAGCAGAACTAAAGGGTTCAGGCAGTCTCAGCAGTTATTTGTTTCTTTTGCTTTGGGTTCTCAGGGCAAGCCTGTGTCAAAACAAACTATTTCTAAGTGGATTGGGTTTTGTATTTCTTTCTGTTATTCCCATCATGGTAAGGAGATTCCTGCTGGGATTAGGCCTCATTCCACTAGGGCTACTGCCACTTCTACAGCCTTTTTAAGGGGGGTGGCAACTAAGGATATTTTGGAGGCAGCTACTTGGAGTTCAGTGCATACTTTCTAAGCATTACCACCTTCCACTTTACTCTAAATCTAGGGCTGGTTTTGCCACTGCAATTTTACAGGGCATTTTGACAGCTCCTCCTGCTTTATAGTTTTGCCATCCTCCCTTCTCTCTGCTTTGGGATTCTACCCAAGTGTAAGGACTGCAGCAATGTGAGATGAAGAACATAGTACAGTTTTGTACCTACCATAAATGTAGATGTTCGAAGATCTACATTGCTGCAGTCCACTCCTTCCCTCTATAGTTAGAGGAGTTGTGTGGTTTGGGTTTTGACTACTGTACATATTGTATATAGTGTACATATGTTTAGTGCAAGGGTGGTTGGTTGTTTGTTGTTGTTTTTTGGTTTTGACCTTTCCTTTTAGGGTCTTCTGACATCTGGGGCAAGAAAAGACTGAGGATATGACGTCGGTCATGCATTTGTACCCTGACGTCCTGATGTCAGTCTAATGCGCCTGACCGACGCCAGCCTAATACTTTGATATTCGGCGACCGAGGACAGCGGACTACCTGGTAAGGACTGCAGCAATGTAGATCTTCGAAGATCTACATTTATGGTAGGTACAAAACTGTACTTTTTGTACCTACCATAAATGTAGATGTTCGAGTGTCTTCACTGCTGCAGTCCAGGTTACCCACCCTCCATCCCCACTATCCTTCCTGGGACTTATCTGTACCTCACTACCTATACAACCTAACTGGTGTATTTGCTTGTATTTGACATAAACTGGTTATCATTTTTTATGTATTTGTTATTAGCAATGTATATTGCCTACCTATTTGGGGGCACTTGACATCTGGGGCAAGAAAAACTGAAAAAAATGGCGTCGGCTGCATCTTATATACCCTTGGCGCACTGACGTCAGGGAAGAAGCGACAGCAACCGACGCCAGACCAAGACTTTGGGACTCTGGCCGACTGCGGGACCACCTGACGGCAGGATAACCCAAGTGTAATGACTGTAGCAGTGAAGACACTCGAACATCTACATTTATGGTAGGTACAAAACTGTACTGTTTTTGTGATATAAAAAAAAATGAGACAACAATAAATCATTTCAAAACTTTTCCAAACTTTAATGTGACCTATAACCTGTACAATTCAATTGAAAAACAAACAAATCTTTTAGGGGAAAAATATAAAAAATAAAAAATGTACTATAAGCTGGTTGCATAAATGTGCACACCCTTAAAGTAATACTTTGTTGAAGCACTTTTTGATTTAATTACAGCATTCAGTCTTCTTGGGTAGGAGTCTACCAGCATGGCACATCTTGACTTGGCAGTATTTGCCCAGTCTTCCTTGCAAAACCCTTCCAAATCTGTCAGATTGTGAGGGTATCTCTTGTGCACAGCCCTCTTCAGGTCACCCCACAGATTTTCTATTGGATGTAGGTCTGGACTCTGGCTGGGCCATTCCAAAATTTTGGAGTTTGATTTCTAGTACAGGGGCTAGACCAGAAAACTCAGCATTGTATATTCCATTTTTTCTGGAGCTACCTATACGTATGAGACAGAAATACCTTGGCAGGATAAATTGCTCAATCAGCAGGGGCAGAAAGAGAAGGAAAGTGTCCGGTTAAGATCTATAGTAACAGAAGAAACAATTATGTTTATTGGTTAATCTGTCAAAATACATCCTGGATAAGGCTGAGCTTTCTGTGCTTAATAAAGGACTTATAAATGCAATTCCATCCAGGTTTAATGAATCTGTAGTGGATATCAAGATTTTTGGTTGAAATGTTCTACTCAAGAATATATTTGGCAGGAAAGAAGATGAATCAGTGAATATTTTGAAGAAACCCAGAACCTATGTTTCACTCCCCCATCTAACAGTTGAAATGTTTGTTAGAGTATGTGAGAATGAGGCCTCCAAACTTAGTCATAGTTGACATCGGAATGATTTTTATCATTTGAACAAGGAAGAAAGAAGAGCATTACATGATCTTTTAAGTAATGAACAGATTACGGTGAGACCCACTTATAAGGGGGAGCAATAGTTGTTATGGTTACATCTGACTATAATAGAATGTTAGACCTGTTGAAAGATGAGACTGCATATAAAAATGTTTCTAAATGGGAAGTTAAGATTACGAACAAAGTCAATGATACTTTGTATGATATGTTAATGACTTGTGTCATCACACAAGAACTATATAATCACTTAACTGTGACCCACCCACTGATCCCTGTTATAAAGAGGCTGCCCAAGATTCACAAAGATTTTCAGAATCCACCCATGTGTCCCATAGTTTCTGGTAGAGGGTGGATAACCAAGCTTGCATCTATTTTTGTGGAACACAAACTGAAGTCAGTAATTCCAAGAGCTACAACAGTATTAAAAGATAAGTCACAGTTTCTCCAATTGTTATATCACTGCTATGAGTCACTAGGTGACATAACAAGTTTAATAATGGTAACTATGGGCATTAAGAACCTCTTCACCATGATTCCCAACAACTGTGGGGTGGAGGCTATACGGACGTTTCCTCTACAAGACCATATGCATAGTAATATCATTTACCAGATATGTTTAGTGCTTGATATTATTTAAAAAATATATTTTCATCTTTGGAATGGAATACTGTTGGCAAAGATGTGACATTGCTATGGGCACACCATGTGCCAGTAGTTATTCCAGTATTGTGATGGCACACTGGGAAGTTCATCACATTCTTAATGATGTGAATCAATGGAGAATATATCCCCTACTATAGGAGATTTGTGGATGACATATTTTTTTGTGGATGGGCAATGAAGAACAAATTTCGGAGTTCACTAGTTATGTTGGAAAGACTAAAACTTTCTTGTCTTTGAGGTTCGAAGTTCCAAAGATACCATTGATTTCCTGGATGTGACACTCAAACTAGGTGTGGATTGTAGTTTAAATGCCTGTATACATAGGAAGGAATGCTGGAGAAATCATCTGTTACATAGCATCAGCATGTATACCAGATGAAGATATCCACATATCATAAAGGGCCAACCCTTAAAGACCTCTAGGCTATGCACCAACAAAAAGGATTATGATGGCGAGACAGAATGATTGGCACATCATTTTGGCTACAGCAGGAAGGACGTTCAACAAAGAGTTATGGAAAACAAGAGCTTAAGAGCTACAAAAGGGAGACCCTTTTTCTCCAAAGATATAGAAGTGAAGATCAAAAACAAATACTCTGTACAAGAGCAGACAAGGAAGGGATGAGATCTATGCTGACCTATAGCAGTGACATCAAACAAGTCTGTGAGATCGTCTGGAATGATTGGAATATACTTGTTGCAGATGATAACATTAGGCATGTTGTTGGAGAGATACCCAGGTTTTGTTTTAAAAACAAGAAAAATATGAAATGTCTTCTATGTCGTGATGCTCCCGTAATGAAAGCTGAGCAAACTCCTTTGAGATCAGGCACATTTCCCTGCAGGAAATGTAAAGTGTGTGGACATACTGATTCAAGAAACCTTTTCAAGCATCCTATAACTTCAAGAATTTGTAGACTTAACCTTTATGCCAATTGTACTAGTAAAAATGTTATTTATATCACAACCTGCAATCAGTGCACAAGTTTCTATGTTGGAAAAAAGAATAGGCTTCTCAAAGATATGCTCCTGTGGCACTTAAGTGATATCAGGCTAGATAAAAAGAACAGTGCTTTGGCATGACACAATTATAAGTATTCTGGCCATAGGTATTCATTTATGGTGATACAAATCATTGAGGAAATTCCAGGAGGAAGAGATCTGTGCAATCGAACAAAGATTGCAGAGATGTGCTGGATAGCCGATTTACAGGCTGATAAGTTGCATGGTCTGAATAGAATGGTCCCTTTAAAGCCTGCAGTTAAAGGGCGGAAACTTCAGAGATAATTCTAACCTGATTGGCTCTTAGCTGTATAAATTTGATAGTGTTTTTAGCAGTGACAAGATGTGAAGATATCTAATGCCAAAAGCGGTTGTCCTGTATTTTATAGCTTCTTTGTTTATTCTGAATTCACGGAGTCTGAAGATTTTATTGTTTTGTCATTAAATTGGATTCTACAACCTTCCCATGGTGACAGTTTATACTCTGTTCTTGCTTAGTTTTGTATTTGGTAAAACTAGTTCCTAGTTTTTGGTGGTGGATTTTTACTTTGCTTATCAATTTTCTATCCCTGGGGGAAATATAACAAGGAGCAGTAACTGGTGTTTAGACAGCTTTTACAGACGGCCTTTGTCTATAAGGGACATAGGCACCACCCCAGGAGTGAATTTGTGATTTCCCATCCATTGTTCCAGATTGCACTTTAATATGGTCAGGGAAGGGCTCTGCTTCACATAATAGGAAGCCTGTTCCAGAGGAGGGGCAACCTCTGGGACACATATCTGTCTCTCCAGCATAATCTGTTAATGTCGGAGATCAGGTTTAGATCTCTGGAGCCAGGTAACCTTCGTATATTTACTTTTGTGAATATGCAACATTGCCATCAGGGCTGGGTCAGAGACTACCTTCTAGGTCGGGCACAGATCACCCCTCAGTACTTGGTAGGAAACTGAATACAGTGATAGGGCTTTTAATCTGTCTGCATATGACATGTTGGTTATACCCTGTATTTTTTTTGGTGAGAAACCTCTGAGGATGCTCTATCTGTTGCAGGTGCCTGGCGAGGTAAATGTTAAAAGGTGCATTGTACTTGATTACTGGTCTTATGAAGGCTGGGTACAGTGGTACTATGACATCCTTAGATCTGGATGGCATGCCCTTATTCCATAAGATGAGCCACATAGAAGGATTTCCATGCCACAAAGGACATTTGGTGGTCAAAGTTCAGATTACTATGTATCTGAGTATCTAGATCTCTCACCACTGGGTCCACTCTTGGGGGGGGGGGGGTGCTCACACGTTTCATTTAAATTCTTTACTAGTTTTAGATCATTCACCGTTATGATTTATGTATGTCAGTTTGTGGATTATTTATTTGTAAAAATGTATGTTTAGTTCTGTAGTTAATAAGAAGGTTATTACTTTTGGACATGAATCTAAACGTTGTGGATTCATCACCTCTATTTCTTACTCAGTGTCAGTACAACTGCAAATTACTTTAGCAATATCCAAAATTGATAGCTAGGGATCAGTGTAGTTTTGTGTAGAGGAAGTGTATATTTTATAGCATTAAGAGAATAATACTGATCCACAGGTAAGCAGAGTGTAAGAAAATGTCACTATTGTTTATGAGTATTGATGCAGTGAAGGTTTTTGATGGCGTAAGTTGGAGATTTATGAGTATGGTAGTGGTGGCATTTTCATTCCCTGATAGAAAAATAGTGTTAATTATGAGGATATAAGACGGGCTGCAAGCAAGATTTAAAGTGAGAGGTTTCCCTTCCAACAACCTGGCAGGGGTGTCCTCTTTCCTCTTTATTTGCTTTATGCTTAGAGCCACTGTTAAAGAAAATAAGGGACTCACAAATTCAAGGATACGGCTGATATGGTTATCAAAAAAAGTTAGCTTTATTTACAGATGATATTTTGTACATGCTAAATCCAGAAAAGGACATTTCAGAGCCACAGAACTTTCTGTGATAGTTTTAAGTATTTTCAGGATTTAAAATAAATGAAGGTAAAGCAAATGAAGTAGTATTGAACTCTGTGCCAACAGATGAATTGGTTCAGCAGTCAAACATGGGGACATAAGATGAAGTAATTAGGTGTAGGAATTAAAAAGGTTCTATTATGGCAGGCTAAGGATATGTGGGAAGAAAATAAAAGCTAATACAAAGATTGATAATCTGGAAGCTATAGATTATGGGTATGGACAGTAAGATACAGGCAGTGAAAACGTTTTAGGCACTTTAGTTTTATGTACAGGCCAGAAGTATTTTTATCAACCAGAGCATAAGCTGTGGACCATAATTATTAACAAGTTGAAAGAATGTATTTGGGAGGGGAGGAGGGTAAGAGTGGGATAAACTAATACTCCCAGAGTACAAGGTGGTTTAGAATTACCTAATCTGAAGGGATACTTTTAGAGCTACACAGTTAAGGCTCATATACACAACACAAGATAAAGACTATAAGTCAAAGTAGAAAGAAATTATGGTGAGACTGGAGGGGGGTGAATTCAATAACTAAGGAGAGAGTAAGATTTTGGATGCAGGTCCTTAAAGCAGGAGAATTAAGCCAACACTGGAATGAAGAAAAATTGACTTTGCCCATAAGAATGACTGCACGTAGAGGTGTAGAAAATAGGTAAGAGGGGGCTGGAATTTATTGGAGAAAGCAAAGAAACCAAGGTATTTTGAGCAAATAACTACAGATGGAAGGGTAACAGAGTGTGGTAACACTACACAGACATTTGGACTGTAGGTTAAAGACTGCCTACTCCACCAGAGATTGATAGAGCATAGGCAAAAATGACGGGATAGGAAGTGTGCTAAGTGAAAGACCAGCTCTGGTTGATGTTTTGAGTCTAGAACAGACGTAGCTATTAAATGGGATAATTAGAAGGGCATATAGAATATTGAATGATAACTATAAGAATCAGAGAAAGTTAGAAAGAGTAGAGAATAGAAAGGCAAAAGACACAATAACAATGGGGATGTCTGTATGACTCCCAAGTAAGCAACAAAGTCCAGAAGGTTTAACATATTTTCTTGCAAGTGTTTGGATGTGTATTTTTTACACCCCAGACTTCATAGAATTTTTCCTTAGGGAGAGAGCAAATAGTGGAGGTGTGATGGGACAGAGAGGGGTAATTGGGAATATGTTTTTGTGAATGTAATGAGCTGGCAGATTTTAATAATTCCCTCCACAGTACTTTTTTCAGAAATGCTGGGGGGGGTGCAAATGGTTGTAACTAAGTACATTTATTCTTTTGAGATGGGATATAGGATCTGAATTGCCCAGTCATGGTATTAGATTTTACCAAGTTTAATGCTATTGGCAGCCAAAAAGCAGTTACTAAAACATGGAAATCAATTGTAAATTAATTGTAATTCCAGTACTAAATATTGCAAAGGCGACAAAAGAAATGAAGATATGATCTTTACATAAATGTAAATCTTGGGAACAATGCATGCAAAATAATGTTGAGCAATGTGTTACAAGAGAAGACAGGAACTGAGCAGTTTAGGTAATGTTTAAGTGAAAGATCATTTAAAAATGAAAATGTATATGTGTTAACCATAAAAATGAAGAATCTTTGATTTGTTTTCTTACTGTTATTGCATGTGTACCAGTTTTGCGGTCTACAGTGTAATAATTTAATAAAGGTGTTAAAAAACAAACTACTTTAGCAATCTATTCTTTACACACTGTGATGTTATTGTTCCTCATTCACAGATACAGCATACTTCACACCTTTGTAGACAAGAGTTCAGCCCTGACCTCTGGGGTCACCGTATCTGTGGAGTTTTCATGCTTTTCCTATGTCTGCATTGGCTTTCTGCACCTACTCTGGTTTTCTTTCAACTTTCAAAAACAAGTTGGTTTCTTGGCTACTCTACTTTTCATATATATTGCCCTTGTGGCCCAGTTTATGACTGAGAGTCCAAAGCATGCAGATACATCTCAGAAAGGAGGATGAGACTGTGAGATATACTGCAAAAAGTGCAATGATGGTTTAAAGTCCTATAAAATGCCATCCCAATAGTGCAGAAACAAGCCATTCAGATCTTCTTTCACAGACTTTTCATGAGTGAATGCTGCTTCCTAAAAGGTTGGATGGTGGGGAGAACACAAATGGTAGTGGGCCACTTCTTATCCCCATGTTTTTGTGATTGTCCAGCAAGTGTCAGATGCACTGTTGTAATCACAATGTTAGTGTAGGAGGATGAAGCACAGTAGGCTGGTGCCTGAACTCACTGTGAGAACAGACTTGCAGACTAGATACCAGGCCTGAAGTGAGAGGTGCTGAACAGCAGCCATTTTGCACCAGGAATGATCAACAGCAGTTAAAAGGGAATGGGAACAACCTGCATACTCCACCCTTGTAGGTAACCCGAAGGAGCAAATGCTAATCCACCAGGGAAAAATTAACAAAGTACCAGCAGGACAAGGTCTTTGAGCAAATCTCCAGAATTGCACAGTAATATTCACTTGTACCCCATCTATTCACATTGGTGGATTCTAGTTGCCTACATGGTGACAAAATATTGTGATCTGTGAGACCTGTATTGAACTGCACAGCTCACAATGGGGTCACTATGAAAATGCTAAGTGAAGGACATGTGCCATTCAGCTAGGAGCATCAACGTAATGTTTATCTTTTTGGGAGGTATAGTAAATAGACGTGAAATTACCGAGGACTCAAGCCCCAGACCCTAGGATGATTTAGTATATGAGGTCATACCCCTTTACAATTGTTTGTTACTTTTTGTTGCTTCAGTCAGTGCAAATATCCACTTTGGATCTTATGGCCCATATTTAAATGATGGTTCTGTCCACTGTTTATATGGCTTCACATTTAGGGAGAAATGAAACAGTCTTGGCACAGATGAAAGTCCCAAAGTGAAAGGGTAAATAAAAATTACAAGAAGCCTCTCCCTTATGTGAATGTGCAGATGTGGGAAAATTTTCAGCCAAGCATATCTGTAATGTACATCTCACTAAATGGCTGACATCATGATTTGTTTTCATTTTGAAAACATTGAAATTATTGTGATTATAAACCATTCTGTTGAGTATTCAGAGTGATTGGGTAGTTTAAGTTACAATTCAATTATTTGCTGCAACCAATCCACAACAAGTTAATGGTATTATAGTTTGACTTGCGCTCCACTCTTAATGGTATACTAACTCCGTTATTAGTTATTTGACAGTAGTACAGATTTATGAATGAAACAGGATATAATAACAAAGCTGAAATAGTGCTTCTTTATTACTGATATGGCATTAGTCCAACTTTACAAACAAATCCAAAAGTAAGTGAGAATAAGTCTTATTCCCTCAGCTGTCTTTTAGGAGCTTGTAGTAGCATTAGGTTACCTGGGGTTGCCGAGGTCTCTGGCATAATAATTTCAGTATGAAACAGTGGACTAGAGTTGTTTTTATATCAGTTTTTGCCTTCTGATTCCTAATGCTAATTAAATGTCATGGAATCATGCTGATGAAAATAATTTTGGAATTCTTGAAGCATTTAAAGTATAGGATTCAAGGCAGCAATGACTAATAGAAGGAAGGTCATCCCAGACAAAGGTAATAGATTTATTTAAAGGAAAACTCCACCTTAGAAGTAAAACCTTAAACTGTTTTCTGAGCTATTTTAACACCTCAAAATCAGTCTTGAGAGCTTCTTATAGAATTTTATGTATTTTTCGACGAATGGCTGCCAGTGGGGCTTAACGGTCCTTTCCCATAATCCATTTTTCTTCAACCCTTTCCCATAATTCCTTTTTAAGTCTGCTCTATATGAGTCATGGTAGATAAGGAAGTAGTGGTGTATTCTCATGTCATTGACATATAATGGGATTAGTGTTAGCCACTGTCATCTTATGTACTGTCTGTAACAGGACTGCAGCTATTTTTCCTGGAATGACCCTCCTTTATGTTTGTCTCAGAGTCCATTTTACCCAATACCAAGGAGTCATGTGCAACAAGAAAGTAGTTAAATTGTAGGCCAGTTTTATTACTAATGTCATGCTCTTTTTTTACATTTACTTAGTAAGTCTACAACAAAATATGCCCAGTTTTCTTTATCTTTGGGTTACCATTTTTTTCTGACCCACAAAAATGTCTTGTAGCGTTACATATTCTATCTTGTCTTGTTATTCTGCTTATATAGTGATTTGTTAAAGAACAGGAAAATCAATCACTCTTCTTCAAACCTGACTCATTGACAGTGACAGTAAAATTAATGCACTGGAATATAATCCAGTTGCCCAGTTCCTGCAGTGGGAAGAATTTTTTTTTTGGGGGGGGTGGTGAATATTGTAGGAAATTCTTTATCAGTTGCATGTGTTTTATAACTAATGATGTTAAGTTGTCATTCTCGCCTTCATTCTTGCTGGATGGGTTCGGAGCCGATCCTCGGCTCCGACTCGGCCTATACTATAGCTCGAGAGCTATTTGTTTACTGGCTCGAGGCAGCCCTATATCCCACAACACCATGCACTAACTCCCCAGATCTCGTTTGCCGCTTCGCTGCGAGGTTGCCTTTTTTGCCGGCTCAGGTCAGTAAAAGAAATTTTAGCAAATTCTTCTAACTCGAGGTTAGTTTTTGTCAGATTAGTTCCCATTGATATAGTTTTACCTAAATTACCTATTAGTAATTTTTTTGTTAAGCCCTACTCACCCCTTTAGTTAAACTTTCTAATCGGGCCTACAGGCTTAGTTTTTGTTTTTTCTCTCCCCCATTATTGTGTGTGTGAGTTGTTGTTTTAGTCAGCCTCTTAACTTCCCCTTGGTGTGAAAGTTGAATGAGTGGTTGTGCTGACTGTGTTACTGTTTTTTTAGGGTAACTATGTCAAAAGAAGCTAAGGTCTCGGGATTCAAGAAGTGTGACTCGTGCTGTCAGAAAATGTCTCTGACAGACGGTCACACTTCTTGCGTCTACTGCTTGGGACCTTTGCACCTGCAGGACTCTTGTTCCGTCTGCCACGGATTTAGTTCAAGAGTCCTGCAGGAGCATCGTAATAAACTTATTTTGAGGGACTTATTGAAGCCCGATGACTCCCCGTCCAAGTCTGGCTCGGGGAAGTCGTCTAAGCCCGCCAAGCCCTCGGCTCCAGCTTCTGAGTCGAGGGCTGGCGAAACTGAGATCACTCCGACATCGGCTCCAGCCGGAGCCGATGTGAGCGAGATTGGACCTGCTTCGAAACCTGTATCGGGGCCGACATCAGCGCGCAAACGCTCTAGATCCCCTTCAGTAGAGTCCGTCTGATCAGCTCCAAGATCACCCCTTCTATCGGAGCGTAGTCATAGGACTCATTCCTCCAGGTCGTCTAGGCTTTCCGACCACGATATTGAGAGGGTGGTCAGTAGACTCATAAAATCTCAGGCACTGGCCCAAATACTCCAAAGCCCATCTCTCCAGACTGTGGCTCCCTCGGTGCCACCTTTGATTCCTCCTCCGACTCTCCAGTCGAGTTTGGAGCCTGAGTTTGTCGGAACCGTAACCTTGCCCATGTCGGAGCCGATACTTCCACCTTCGGCTCTGGCATCATTGGCTCCACTTCTTCATTGGTACCGTCCGTGGAGAAGTCCGGGTGCCGAGACTCCGTTGTCGGCTCCGAGGGGGCGAGTGGCATCGGACCCTTGTCCGACCCCGCTCTCCCTCTCGGAGCATCGGCTCTGGTTAGTTCGGCCCCGACATCATTCTCGGAGCCTTCTCTGTCGGTGCCGGGTGCGGTTCTGGTGTCTTCGGAGCTGGGACTGTCTTCGGTGCCTGATAGGGGGGCTTTTGAGGTGATGAGGAGCGTGCTAGATCCAGTGTCCGCTCCAAGGTTGGGTTCTTCAGCTCCTCCCTTCACAGTGCCTGTTATGGTCTCTGGCCATCCTCTTGCAACTGATAGCAGAGATCCAACGCATAGGGTACCCACTTTGGGTGTCTCATCCTCCTCTGAGGCCTCTCCTGAAGCTTCAGGAGAAACACCTAGGAAAAGAAAGTGCAAGAGGAAGCATGTAGACTCCCCTGAATCTGTAACCTCGTACACCGACTTGGATGAGTCTGAGGGCTCCCCCAGATCCCCCTCTGAAGATGTCTCCTTTTCAGACATACTAGAGATCCTGAAACAGAGGGGGAATTGGTCCACACTCAAACCCTCCGAGGACGAGTCTGTTTACCTTGATGCCTTTGGATCTCGCCCTTCCACCTCCTGGGAGTCCCACCCCCCTTTTGATCCACTGATAGAAGTGGTGGCTAGAAAGGCGTGGGCAGCTCCTGACTCCATGGAACCTACCCCTAGGAGGCCTTCAAAATTTATTTCTGTTCTGGTGGACAAGACATTTCTCACCAAAGGTGTCTCGGTAGATGCTATGGTGGTAGCAGCTGCCACTAAGAAGGAATTAGCTGATCCTTCTGTACCTGGTCATCCTCCTAACAAAGAGTCCAGGACCATAGACAGGTACGGTAAGCGGACATTTGCTTCAGTGACCTTTGCTATGCAATCGCTGAACTATTTATGTCATTTCACCCGCCTTCAGAGAGATTTGCTCAAAGAACTGGGTGAAACTGTACAGGATCCTTCTGCTGTGGGGCATCAGGACAAGATTAACTCCCAGCTGGCTACCCTGAATTCTGTTGCCAATTCCTCCATGCGGCTTATCTCTTATGCATCCGATGGAGTGAGTAGGGCTGCAGGCACAGGTGTTGCGTTGAGACGTCATGCCTGGATGCGACTCTGTAATTTTTCTGATCCCTTCAAGGCGTCCTTCACCAACACCCCCTTTGATGGTTCAGAATTGTTTGGACCTCAGGTGAAAAATACTCTCACCAGGTGCGAGCAAGACGGTAAGACTCTCTCTGCCGTGGGAGTTCATTTTTCCACACCATCTAGACCATACCCCAAAGGTCAGAGGGGTGGAAAGATGTGGTTCCGTAAACCACAGGGAGTCGCGCCCGCCGCACGTGGTGAAATTCCCCCTAGAGGCAGGGGGGGAATAACAATAGACGCCACTCCAGGGTCAGAGGGGGTCCACAGAACCAGGGTTCCAGGGAGTCCTTCCCTAACCAACCCTTTCAGCATCCCTGAGAAGCTGCCGGACTGCCACCTTCGGAGGCATTTGGGGGAAGATTATCTCTGTACCCGGAAGCCTGGCAATCCCTCTCTCAAGACAAATGGGTACAGTTGATTATATCCGAGGGTTACAAAATCCCCTTCATTTCCCCTCCAAACCAATTGCCAAGACCCCTCCCAGATGTACCACCCAGACAAAGGGGTCAGGCACAGCTAGAAATAGAAAAGCTGTTAAAAAAAGAGTCATCCAGGCAGTCCCAGCAGACCAGCTAGGATCCGGAATCTACTCCAGGTTCTTTTTGGTACCAAAAAAGACAGGAGACTGGAGAACCATTTTGGATCTCAGCAGACTGAACAAATCTGTACAGAAGACAACATTTCGGATGGTAACGCTGCAGTCCATTCTGCCCTTCTTGGGCAGAGACAACTGGATGTGCTCGTTAGATCTACAGGACGCGTACTATCACATAAAGATACACAGGTGCTCCAGGAGGTTTCTCCACTTTCGGCTGGGAGCCAGTCATTACCAATTCAGAGCCCTGCCCTTTGGTCTCACCACAGCCCCCCGGGTGTTCACAAAATGTTTGGCAGTGGTCACAGCTCACCTGAGACAAAAAGGATTCCAGGTGTTTCCATATTTAGATGACTGGCTCATCACCACTACCACCAAGCAGCATCTTAACATAACCAGGGATTACACCATTCACATTTGCAACAGGTTAGGTATTTCCATAAATTTTGCAAAATCCTTCTTGTCACCTTGTCAATGTATAAACTTCATAGGCGCCGTGTTAAACACCACAGAAATGTCTGCAACTTTAACACCTCAGAGAGTGATAGATATACGGCAGAATGTCCACCTTCTGATTCAGTCCAACAAAGTTCAAGCCAAGTTAGTACTGAGAACATCGGGCCTCATGGCAGCGGCAATTCCCCTTCTTCCCTTAGCCCGCTTCCATATGAGAATTCTTCAGTGGATGCTTTTCTCTCAGTGGTCCTACCAACAACTTCCTATGACACACAACATATTGATAACCCCGACTTGCAAGAAACACCTCGCCTGGTGGATAGTCTCCCCTCAACTTCTTCAGGGCAGATGCTTTTGTTATTCCCCCTCCAGTTGCCACGGTGACAACGGATGCCTCCCTGATCGGGTGGGGGGGTATTATCAGGGCAGGACTGTCCAGGGCACGTGGCAACAATTAGAATGCCACCTGCACATAAATGTCCTAGAGATGAGAGCAGTGCTTTTATCGTTGTGAGCCCTTCAGGACTCTCTTCCCACGGGCACTATAGCAGTTCAAACGGACAATATGTCCGTAGTGTGGTACATAAACAAGCAGGGCGGAACAAAGTCCTACCCCCTATGTCGAGAAGCACTCAGACTTTGGCAGTGGGCGATCTCCTCTCAACGGTTTCTGATAGCAACGCACATCCCCGGGAGATCCATCGTCATAGCGGACAGATTGAGCAGAACAATTCTCATGCCTCACGAGTGGTCTCTAAATCAAGCGGTAGTAGAGAGAATTTTCCAGAAGTGGGGCCAGCCTTGCTGCGACCTTTTTGCAACACTTCAAAACAGCAAGTGCCTCGACTTCTTCACTCTCTTCCCCCTGCCAGGCCACCCCCCCAGAGATGCTCTAGTCCACGATTGGCCTCGGGGTCTTCTATACGCTTTTCCCCCTTTTCCGTTTATTCCAAAGTTAATTCAGAAAGCAACCGCATTGAGATCCTATGGATGTCCTTCAAGGATGCATCTGCAGTCATCACATATGGGTTGTCCTGCCTCAGCCGATGTCAGATAAAATTAATAATTGCTTAACTTGTGGGAAATACAAATACTTCATAAGGATTTCTACTCTTACTGCCTACCTTGCCTACGCCCAGACCACGACGTCTCGGCCTGTTCTGCTTGTGCTTCCTTCAACCGACACACTCTAAGACGTCGGTCGGAGTTTGCAGAGGAATTTTTGGGGCTAGTTTTGCTTACAATATGCCGTCGGAGACTCCGACTTCACATTTAATAAAGAAACGGAAGGACAAGGACCGACACACGCGGTCAGCGGTTTCGGCTGAAACCATGGCCAGGCCTACCGCAAGTGTCTTGGTCTCGGCTGAAACCGAGTCCTTGGTACTCCCATCCACCGAAACCATCCAACCGACAACCTCAGCCCCGGAGGCCACTACTGTATCGGTTGTTGAATCTCCATTGGAAACTGGTGTCCAGGAACCTTCCGACACCATTCCCTTAGACAAAACTACACCAGCACATGGTGCAGCCAGGCCTCCTGCATCCATGTCTATTAAGGCATTCTCTGGGGCTAAAGCTGCTAAACTCTCTAAATCTATGCCTCCCAGGGTTTTCCCTCAGGGACCCACTACAGGTTCTCAGATCCTTATTCTAGCAGAGGACCTTATTTCATTAATTAGGGGCTCTCAGCCTCATCCGGACAGGGGCTCTCAACCTCCTACAGGAAAAAGGCCCAGGGTTGAGCCCTCTGATCCCCTCTCCTCAGATGAGGCCTCTGATGGCTCTGCTCTCTCGGACTACCAGGAGGAAGCTTTTTCGGCCTACGAGGATTCTGATGCAGAGGAATCTATCCCTTCGGCCTCCCCTCCTGAAGAACTGTCTTTTGGGGAAACTCTGCACACTATGAGGGAGCATTTCCAATGGCAGGGCCAGGAATTCTCTGATTCCAGGAAGAGATTAAGGACCTTCTTGCATTTGCCTCAGCATAGACCTTTGGCTATTCCCCCTGTTTTGAATGTCATTGATGATGTGTACTCTGAGTCTAGCACAACCCCTGACACTCTCCCTCCGGCTCCTGCCAAACCCGATAGGTACTACAGTGTCCCGGAATCACATCTTTTCCTTTACAAGGCCCACTCTGCTGATCCAGAAACTATTTTCCAGGGCCCTAAAGGGGTTGCTGCTGTCAATACAAAAAATCCACTCCCCTCTGAAAGGGAGTCCAGGGCTTTAGAGCGATGGGGTAAAAATGTGTATACTTCTGCTACCTTTTCTATGAGGGCTTTAAACTGTCAATTTCATATGATACAGTATCAAGAGTATTTGTTAGATGAATTGCATAAGAAATTGTCTTCACCTGAACCCCTAGATCTCAAATCACTTCAGGATCTGGTACATAACTCCCAGCAGGTTAGCAACCATTTCTTGCAGTGTGGTTATGATGCATTGGAAGCTTCATGTAGGTCAGCTATGACAGGTGCAGTCATACGTAGGCATGCCTGGCTGAAGGAACAATCTCTGCCAGACCATGTTAAAGCTAAGCTTCTGGATGCTCCACTGGAAAAGCAAAAGTTATTTGTGCTCCACAGCACAGGAGGTCTTGAAGAAATTTGAGGAAAAGGCAAAATCTGTACAAACAGTCAAAGATTTTCTACAAGTCCAACCACCAAGATTCAGCAGAAATTGGCCTATCAAGAATTGGTCCTTTCCGGACACAGAAAGATTTCAGAGAGGCAAGAACAGGCGTGCCAGAGGTAGAGGGCAAGCTAGAGGCTCCTACAGAGGACGTCAATGGCAGCCTCCCAACCAGAGAGGTAGTGCAGGACCTACAACTGCTGCACAAGGACAGACTCAATGACTTTGCTTTGGCTCCGCCAACCAGGGCTCAGTTAGAAGCACCTTTGGGCGGAAAGCTTTCTTTATTCTCAGAAAATTGGCACAGTATTACAAGAGACAAATGGACACTGCAAATAATAGACAAAGGATACAGGTTCCATTTTCACACATTGCCAAAAAGAAAAGGCATGCCAGACCTGCCACCAAATCAAAGGGCAGAGGCTTTGAAATAAATCTCCAACTTAATGCAAATGAAAGCTATAGAAAAGGTTCCTCTTTCAGAACAAGGCCAAGGATTTTATTCCAGACTATTCCTTGTTCCAAGAAAAGAAAATCAATGGAGGCCTATTCTCGACTTGTCCGCACTGAATACTTATCTCATTGTGCCAAAATTCAAAATGCTGACTCTACAGCAGCTCCTTCCCATGCTGGGCAAGGGGTCTTGGCTGGTGACTCTAGACCTCAAGGAGGCATACCTGCATGTCCCTATCAGACAAAGTTGCAGAAGACACCTCAGATTTCTTGCAGATTCAGAGCATTATCAATTCTCAGCATTGCCCTTTGGCTTATCTACTGCGCCCAGAGTATTCACGAAATGCCTGGCATCAGTAATTGCACACTGCAGACTTCAGGGTATTCAAATATACCCATATCTGGACGACTGCCTTATACAAGCGGACAGCCAACAAACTTTGGTAAAGGACTTGAATTATGCCATTCACCTACTGCAGGCCTTGGGATATACAGTCAACATTCACAAATCAAGACTTGTTCCATCCCAAAGAATAACTTTTCTGGGTGCGGATCTAGACACAATCACCAAAATGGCTTTTCTCACAGAAGAAAAACAAAGACAACTACCGGATTACTTCAAGAATCTGACAAGACAAACAGCTGACTGCAAGGAAAATCCTGCAGGCCCTGGGTTACATGGCATCTTGCATTCTTCTGATTCCACAAGCAAGGCTGCATATGAGGAAACTACAATGGTACCTAAGGAGTTTATGGACTCAGCACAGTCACAGCTTAGAAACTTTGATCCCACTCATTCCATGCCTCAAAGGAATTTCTGTGGTGGGCTCAAGCAAGCCAGTCAAACAGGGGTCTGCCCTTCAGCAAGCCAATAACCAGCCAAACCATTACAACGGACGCTTCAGACCACGGTTGGGGAGCACACATGGAGGGCAGATGTATTCAAGGACTATGGTCACAAAAGGAGCTACGCATGCACATAAACCAAAAGGAAATGCTGGCAGTGATGCATGCAATCGAGGCCTTCAAACTCTTTCTGCATCAAGGCCACCTGCTAATAAGGACAGACAACACCACAGTTATGTGGTACATAAACAAGCAAGGAGGCACCCATTCCTACCCTCTTTGCAGACTGGCAATGAATCTATGGGAACTTTCCTTGAAACTCAATATAGAGCTGCAATCCCAGTTTGTGCCAGGAAAAGACAATATACTGGCGGACAGCTTAAGCAGAAATATCATGGATGCACACGAATGGATGCTGCACCCAGACATCTTCCTACAGATAACACAGTCATGGGGAAGGCCAGACATAGATCTTTTTGCCTCCCCCCACAATCATCAGCTGAAGAAATTCTGCTCAAGGACATACCACCCACAAGCATGGAAAGTGGACGCCCTATCTTTCAGCTGGAGAACTCTAACAGTGTATGCATTTCCACCTCTTTCATTAATGACCAAGGTTTTACTGAAGATCAGGACAGAGCAGCCAAAAGTGATTCTGATAGCTCCGAACTGGCCAAGACAGCACTGGTACCCACTGTTAAAGAGCATGTCACGCACGAAACCATGGCCTCTTCCTCAATGGCCACTTCTCCTGACACAGCACAATTACAAAACTCTGCATTCCAACCTGAAAACCTTGCAACTAACAGCCTGGAAAAAACCTTGACTCCTCCTCAGGATAAGCTATCCAAGAGAGTGAAGGATATCATCATGGAAGCTCGCCGGCCTTCCACAAGAAAGGCATATTCAGCAAAATGGAAAAGATTTCACATTTAGAGCACCACAAAGGGCCTAGATGCGTCAGTGATGAGCATGGCACTTATCCTGGAATACTTGGCAGAAATCCTCCACAATGGCCTGTCTTACTCTTCCATTAAAATTCATGCTTCAGCAATTTCAGCAGCGTACAATACTGATCCACCTGTCTTTTCTCATCCTCTCCTAAGACAGTTTCTAAGAGGAATTAAAAACATCAATCCTCCAAGGAAACCTCCAGTGCCTACTTGGGACCTTAACTTTGTGTTGGAAAAACTAACTCTGCCTCCCTTTGAACCAGCAGCATCTGCAGAACTACAGTTCCTGTCTTGGAAGACCGGCTTCCTTCTGGCCATAACCTCAGCAAGAAGAGTATCTGAGTTACAGGCCCTCATGGCAGTACAGCCATTTCTTATTTTTCATCAGGACAGAGTTTCATTGAGAACCAATCCTTCATTTATGCCAAAGGTGGTATCCAGGGTCTCATTAAACCAAGCTATTCACCTGCCTACCTTCTTTCCAAATCCACAAAACAAGGGGAGAAACTTCTGCACACCCTGGACATACACAGACAGTTGCGCTACTACTTGGACAGAACTAAAAGCTACAGAAAAACTAACCAGCTGTTGGTAGCATATGCTGCTGGAGCACAAGGAAAAGCAATTTCCAAACAGACAATTTCAAAATGGATAGGAAATTGCATTCGTTTTTGTTATTCCTTTCATGGAAAAACTGTGCCAGCTAACATTAGACCTCATTCCACCAGAGCCACAGCCACCTCCACAGCCTTCTTAAGAGGGGTGGCTACCAAGGACATTTTAGAAGCTGCTACATGGAGCTCCGTGCATACATTTTCCAAGCATTACCATTTACCTTTATATTCCAGATACAGAGCAGGCTTTGCTACGGCAGTCCTGCAGGGCATTTTAGCTACACCATCCTTTACATAGATCCTCCACCCCCAGATTGGCTATGGTATTCTACCCATATGTGATGACTGCAGATGCATCCTTGAAGGACATAGTACAGTTTTGTACCTACCATAAATGTAGATGTCCGATAGGTATGCATCTGCAGTCAGGTTTACCCTCCCTCCTTCCCTCTTTGGTATTTATTGGGTACTTTTCCTCTCATAGATAGCGGGGTTTATCTATTATGGTGTATTTGTTTTATATATATATATATATATATATATATATATATATATATATATATATATATATATATACATATACATATTTTTCTGTGCATGTTTGGAATTTATTGCATTTCTCCAAATTTAGCCTTCCTTTGAGGGCACCTGGCATCTGGGGCAAGCAACGCTGAGGAAGATGGCGTCGGCTGATGTTTTTATACCCCAGGCGCTCTGGCGCCGGGGAAAGGGCGACATCAGCCGACGCCGGACCCAGACTTTGGAATCCAGCCGACCGAAGGGCTGCCTGAGGCAGGACAACCCATATGTGATGACTGCAGATGCATACCTATCGGACATCTACATTTATGGTAGGTACAAAACTGTACTTTTCCATTCCTGCACCGATACCTTCTGGAACAGCCCTGGCATCTGGAACCATTTCCAGATCTTTTGACCCATCTGACGGGCAAGCTGCACCAGTCTCTTCAGTCCCTCAACCTCACAGCTTGGTTGCTCCACTTCCAGCCATAGCCAGGCTTCCCCTCATTTCTCTTTCTCTCCATAACATTATTCTTGCCTCCCATAAGTCTAATACCAGGAAGACTTATCCGAGCAAATGGAAGTGTTTTTCCATTTGGGCACAAGCTCGGTCCTTAGACCCTTTTAATGCTCCAATTCACAAAGTTCTTGATTTTCTGGCAGAGCTTTTTCATGCAGGTTCATCGGCAGCCACTATCAGAGTTCAACTAGCGGCCATTGCCAATTTCCATGTAGGACTCTCGGAAACCAGTATTATGTCTCATAAACTCTGCCAAGCTTTACTCAAGGGCATTTTCTTACTCAGACCTCCCATTAAGGATCCTCCTCCACAATGGGACCTGAATTTAGTGTTATCTTCACTAATTCTTCCTCCCTTTGAGCCTGCAGCTTCTTGATGTCCTTCAAGGATGCATCTGCAGTCCTTACAAATGGGTTGTCCTGTTCCAAAGTCTGGGTCTGGCATAGCTGCAGTTATTAAGGCATCAGTTTCCTCAGTCTTTCTTGTCGGTCAGAACCAGAGATTACTACAGACTTCTAAAGCTTTTCTTGCCTCAGCCGATGTCAGAAAAAGTGAATAACTGTTTGGAAACAAATACCTCATAAAGATTTCCACTCTTACTGCTTACCTTGTTTAGGCCCAGACCACGGCGTAGCAGCTTGTCTAGCCTGTGCTTTTAACAGATGTCGGTCTGATTTTGCTTATATTATGCCGCCTCCGACTTCACAAATATCCAAAGGACCGACAAAACCACTGTTAAGCCATTTCTTCACATGCCTTCGGCTTCTTCTAACCTCGTGGAATCGGCTTCTCCCAACCTGCTGTTGCGATTTCTCAGGAATTATCTGACACTATTCCCTTGGATACTTCAACTCCTGCACGTGGAGCTGCTAGGCCTCCTGCAGCCATGTCCATTAAGGCCTAAAGCAGCTAAAGCTACAAAACTGTGCCTGTTAAGACCTCTCACAGGCCCAGTTCCAGTTCCCAAATGCTTTCTTTGGCAGAGGATCTTATTTCTTTAATCCGGGGATCCCAACCTCATCCAGACAGGGCCTCTCATCCATCTCCAGAGAAGAGGCCTAGAGCAGAGCCCCCTGAGCCAGTGTCCACAGATGATTCCTCTGATGATTCAGAAAATACAGACCCTCCAGAGGTTCCTTATTCCCCTTACGAAGACTCTGATGCTGAAGAGTCCATCCCTTCTGCCTCTCCTCCTGAGGAATTTTCCTTTGGGGAAACCTTGCATGCCATGAGGGAACAATTTCAGTGGCAGGGCCAAGATTTTTCAGACTCCAGGAAAAGGCTTAGAACCTTTTTGCATTTACCACAACATAGGCCTTTAGCTATACCTCCAGTTCTTTCTGTTGTAGATGATGCATTTAATGATGCTTGTACTGCCCCTGATTCTTTACCTCCGGCCCCTGCTAAGCCCGATAGGTTCTACAGGGTCCCGGACACACATCACCATTTATACAAGGCTCCTTTTGCAGATCCCGAGACTATCTCAGGGTCCTAAGGCTGTAGCAGCTACCTCTGCTAAAAAAACCCTCCCCTCTGAAAGGGAATCCAGGTCCTTAGAGAGATGGGGTAAAAAAGTTTACACTTCTGCTACTCTGTCAGCTAGGGCCTTGAACTGTCAGTTTCATATGATACAATATCAAGAATTTATGCTAGACCAGTTAACTAAAAAACTGTCCTCTGATGAACCTTTTGATAAGAAGTATGTTCAAGAAATGGTACATAACATTCAGCAAGTTAGTAACCATTCTTTAAAATGCGGCTATGATGCACTGGAGGCTTCCTTTAGATCAGCCATGACTGGCACAGTTATCAGAATGCATGCATGGTTGAAAGAACAGGCCTTACCGGACCATGTCAAATCAAAACTATTAGATGCTCCCTTGGACAAGGCTAATTTATTTGGTTCACCTGCACAACAGGTACTGAAGAAGATGGAGGAGAAAGCAAAATCTGTACATACAGTGAAAGATTTCTTACAGGTCCAACCTCCAAGGTTTAGCAGGAATTGGCCCTCCAAAAATTGGTCCTTTCCAGACTCCTCTAAAGCACAGAGAGGCAGGAATAGGCGGTCAAGAGGCAGAAACCAATCCAGGGGTGCCGCCAGTGGCAGGGTAACAACCCGCAGCCACCACCACTGCAACAGGACAACCACAGTGACTTGGCACTGGTTCCACCTACCAGGGAACAGCTAGAAGCAAGCTAGCTTTATTTTCAAAGAACTGGCATTACATCACAAGGGACAAGTGGATTTTGCAAACTATAGACCAAGATTACAGGTTTCATTTCCATACTCTACCAGGAAAGAGAGGAATGCCAAACCTACCACCAACTCAAAAGGCAGAAGCTCTAAAACAAATATCTCAATTATTAAGGATGAGAGCTGTGGAAAAGGTACCATCTATGGAACAAGGAAAGGGATTTTACTCCAGACTTTTCCTGGTACCAAGAAAAGAGAGCAAATGGAGGCCTATTCTCGACCTGTCCGCTTTAAACACATTCCTCATTGTTCCAAAATTCAAAATGCTGACTCTAGTCTTGGCTGGTAACTCTAGATCTCAAGGAGGCATACCTGCAATTGCAGAAGATACCTCAGATTTCTTGCAGGATCAGAGCATTATCAATTCTCAGCATTGCCCTTTGGCTTATCTACTGCACCTAAATGCCTGGCATCAGTAATTGCTCATTGAATCCAAATTTACCCCTACCTCGGACAACATAAACAAGCTAACAGAAGACTTACAAAGAGTCATCTACCTGCTACAAGCCCTGGGATATACAGTCAATATAAAAAAGTCAAGGCTGATACCATCCCAAAGAATAACTTTTTTGGGTGCAGAGCTGGACACAACAAAGCAAATGGCATTCCTAACTGTAGAAAAACAAGAGCAACTACAAGCAGAACCATCTAACAGCAAGAAAAGTACTGCAAGCCCTGGGCTTCATGGCATCCTGCATAATACTAGTACCTCATGCCAGACTGCATATGAGAAAGCTACAGTGGTACCTAAAGAATTTATGGTCTCAACACAAGCACAGCCTAGAAACCAAAATTCCAATAATCCCATGCCTGAAGCAAGAGTTCCTATGGTGGGCTCAGGCCTGCCAATCAAACACAGGATTGCCCTTCTACAGCATTGGGGCCCACATGCTGGACAAGTGCATACAAGGCTTATGGACGCAAGACCAGCTGCACCTGCACATAAATCTAAAGGAAATGCTGGCAGTAAAACTGGCAATTCAGACATTCAGACCATTTCTGGACAGACAACACCACAGTGATGTGGTACATCAACAAACAGGGAGGCACACACTCATACCCTCTATGCCGGATGGCACTGGACCTATGGAATGTGGCTCTGACCTACAACATTCAGCTACAAGCTGAAAAACATTCTAGCAGACATATTAAGCAGGACTACCACGGATGCCCACGAATGGATGCTTCATCCGGACATCTTCAAGGCCATCACAAGAAGATGGGGACTCCCAGAAATAGACTTATTTGCATCCCCACGCAATCACCAGCTAAAGAAATTCTGCCACCCACTTGCTTGGAAGGTGGACTCCCTATCTTTCAGTTGGAAAAACCTGTCAGCATATGCATTCCCACCACTTCCTTTGATGCACAAGGTGCTTTTGAAGATCAAAGAGGACCAGCCAAGGATCATTCTGATAGCTCCAGACTGGCCAAGACAACATTGGTACCCACTACTAAGGAGCATGTCTCGGGAACTAATATGGGCACTACCCCTGGTTCCATTGCTGTTAACACAGAACAACTACAACATCCTGCATCCAAACCTGAAAACTCTGCAGCTGACTGCCTGGAACATAAGATCAATTAACCCAAATTTATCCCAAAGGGTTAAAGACATTATGCTTGAGGCTCGCAGACCCTCAACAAGAAAAAATTATGCAGCAAAATGGAAAAGATTTCTCATTTGGAGTACTGCAAAGGGAGAAGATGTGTCACTGGTAAACATAGCCAGTATCTTGGAATACTTGGCAGAGCTCTTCCACTCAGGCCTGTCCTATTCTTCCATCAAGATACATGCATCAGCTATCTCAGCAGAATACAGCTTGGATCCTCCTGTATTCTCACACCCTCCAGGCAGTTTCTGAGAGGAATTAAAATGTAAAACCTCCAAGGAAACCACCATTGCCAACATGGGACTTGAACTTTGTGCTAGAGAAATTGACACTTCCCCCTTTCGAACCAGCAGCAACAGCAGAATTACAATACTTATCATGGAAGACTGCTTTCCTGCAGGCAATCACTTCAGCAAGAAGGGTATCTGAACTACAGGCATTAATGGCAGTGCAACCCTTCCTGATCTTCCATCAAGATAGTGTCCATGAGAACAAATCCTACATTCATGCCTAAGGTGGTATCCAGAGTATCTTTAAATCGGGCTATCCACCTACCTACTTTCTTTCCCAACCCACAGAACAGGGGAGAAAGACTGTTACATACCTTGGATGTGCATAGACAGTTACGCTACTACCTGGACAGAACCAAGAGCAATAGGAAAACTGACCAGCTACTGGTAGCATATGCAACAGGAAGGGAAGGAAAAGCAATTTCAAAACAAACAATCTCCAAGTGGATAGGAAATTGCATTAGATGTTGTTACTCCTACCATGGAAAGAAAACTCCAGAGAACATCAGGCCTCACTCTACAAGGGCTACAGCCACTACCACAGCTTTCTTGTGGCTACCAAGGACATTATAGAGGCTGCTACTTGGACCTCCGTGCATACATTTGCCAAGCATTATAATTTACCTTTATATTCTAGATCCCGAGCAGGTTTTGCCACTGCTGTGTTGCAAGGGATCCTAACTACACCATAATCTCTTTTTTCCTCCTCCCCTAGTTTGGCTATGGTATTCTACCCATTTGTAAGGACTGCAGATGCATCCTTGAAGGACATAGTACAGTTTTGTACCTACCATAAATGTAGATGTCCGATAGGAATGCATCTGCAGTCACCACCTTCCTCTGTGGTACTCCTAGGGTATTTGCCCATCTTATAGCTAGCTTATTTGTTTGTATATATGTACATACATGCTTATTTTTGTGTTTGACTATTTGGAATCATTGGCATTTATCCAAATTTAGCCTTCCAAGAGGGCACCTGGCATCTGGGGCAAAAAACACTGAGGAAAATGGCGTCGGCTGATGCCTTTATACCCGAATTACTGCAGCTAAGGACAACCCATTTGTAAGGACTGCAGATGCATTCCTATCGGACATCTACATTTATGGTAGGTACAAAACTGTACTTTCTTTCAAGCTCCTCTCTTGGAAGACTCTGTTTCTAGTGGCTATAACTTCTGCCGGCAGAGTGTCGGAGCTTCAAGCCTTGTCCACCCGTTCCCCTTATTTGGTCTTTCATAAAGACAGATTAGCTCTCAGAACAAACCCTTCCTTTCTACCTAAAGTTTCTTCTGAATCAAATCTGAATCACACTATTCACTTGCCAGTTTTCTTCCCAAATTATTCAAACCGGGCTGAACAGAAACTACATTCACTGGATGTTCATCGCCAATTGCGGTATTATCTAGACAGAACAAAACAATTCAGGAAGTCAGAACAACTCTTCCTTTCTTATGTTGACTGGAGGAAAGGACTTCCAGTTTCAAAGGTAACCCTTTCCAGATGGTTAGCTTCCATCATTTCCTTTGTCTATGAGTTGAGACATAAACAACTTCCTTCAAAACCTAAGGCTCATTCAACCAGGGCGCTATCGACTTCAACAGCCTTTCAAGCAAGGTTACCTTTAGATGTCATTTGTGCAGCAGCTACTTGGGCTTCTCAACATACCTTTATTACCCATTACAAACTGGATATAGCCTCTAGAAATAGAGCTGACTTTGGTTCCACTGTACTCAGGAGTCTGTTCCGTTGAGCCACCCATGACCAAGGTGCTAGGGACACTGTCCCATCCAGCAAGAATGAAGGCGAGAATGACAACTTAACATTAAGAAGTTATGTACCTACCATAACGTTCCATGTTAGTTGTCTTCTTCTCACCTTCTTTCTTGCGTCCCTCCCACCTGCCACCTAGCCTAGACAGACTTGAAGGTTCTGAGATCCTTCTATTTCATAATGTTGCCCCTTTTTTCCAGGGTTCCCATATCATGACTACTATTGCCAGGGAGACTGTTTATATATGTATACATTGTTTTTTTTTGTTGGTAACAAAAACTTCTATGCTATGTGTTAGCTGCCAAACGAGATCTGGGGCGTTAGCGCATGGTATTGTGGGGTATAGGGCTGCCTCGAGCCGGTAAAAAAATAGCTCTCGAGCTATAGTATAGGCCGAGTCGGAGCCGAGGATCGGCTCCGAACCCATCCAGCAAGAAGGAAAGCGAGAAGACAACTAACATGGAACGTTTTGGTAGGTACATAACTTCTTCTTATTTTTTTCCCTCCTTAATATGCTGTTCAGTAATTCCACAGCCAAATATTACCAACTTTCCATTCTTTACCTTTGGATACCTTTAAATAAATACATTATTATTTATTTGCAGCACAGATGTCTTCTGGCTTTTTTTCTTTTGATGTTGTTCTGCTCATTAACTGAATTGTTAATGTACAACACAGTCACTCTTCGGCAAAACTGACTCCTTGATAATGACTCATGTACTACTTATGATCTGGGCTGTCAGATTTAGAAATTACTCTGTGTACTTTGGCAGGAAACTGCACTCCTGATTGTTACAACATGAAATGAGGCACGCAGCAACCCATTATGCTTCCAATGCTAAAAGTACATGGTTTGAATATTTTTAATTTCATTTTCTTATTATGTGACCTTGAGCAAGTCACTTAAGGCAGTGATTTGGGGCAAATAGGAATTTGGGCTACACTCTCTAATGACCTCATGGACTGCATGCTTAACACCTTTGTATGAACCTGTGCCCCTATCCCTTTCTTTTTCTTTTTAGTACACTTCACAACTATCACAGTAGTTTCTATGTTATGCTCTTCAGTTTGTTATTAGTTATAGCGGCTGTGGGTTTTAGTGGGTGTCCAAAGAAATTCATAGCCTTGTACTGCATGTTAATCTTTTCTGAAACATTTTCTCCCTAATAATTGCAGTGGTGATGTGTTTAATGTACAGACATTTCCTTTCTGCACTGTCTTGTCCTGCTCCTTCTATTCCATTTTCAGCACACTTTCCCACAGTTGACTATACAAAAATACTTTATCAGTGATGTTCTCTTGCTCATGAACTCTTATACGTTTGTTTGTCATTTGTGCATGTTTTGCTGTTTGCACGATTGCCCAATTCACTGTCTGCCTAGTAATCATCTCTTGTGAATTGATGTGCATAGCTACTTTAGGAATACTTAATGATACTTAAGAGGGGCAGTCTTCTGACTACCCACTAATAGTCTCTCTACTCCTGGTAAATTCAAAAATTATCGGACTAGAAAATAACGTTTGGTGACCAATATGACCATAGGCAGTGCCAGTGAGACAAGCACAAATGACTGTCAAATAGAGATACTCCATATTCACAATTTGTTACATATATGTCTGCATTTTCCCTTATACAGTGGAAAGAAAGGCACAGCACAAATTCAAGAATATCTTCTCATCTACTTTTCTCCACTAACTGAAAAGTCTTTGGAAGTATTGTATGTTACTGCACTTAAATTTCTTAGAAGCATTATAGTGTTCTTGGTTAAGCCTATTTTCTCCCACTGTATTTCCCAGTGTTGTACTGGAACTGCTGCATCACCTTGACTCCTGTCTTTCATACACTTCAGGCATATCTTGTCTGCTCTTTGTATTGTGATTTGTCTTCCCTTACAATTCATGTTGGTGGTTTTCCTAACTTAGCACTCCTTTCCATATTTACACATGTAATGCACAAATGCCACAAGGCCCCCTAAGGTAGCTGTACTCTGCTTCACCTAAACTGCTGGATTATGTGTCTAGTACGTGTGGGACTGAAAATTTATAAGTGGCCTATTTAGTGTTTCAGTAGCACAAGATTTCAAGCATCAGGCCTGTTTCATACATGTGAGCCTGGAGCTTCAGCCCCATCACTCCTGTTATTCGTTTATCTACATTTTTTACCAAGAAAGTCTGACTGGAAAATAAAAACCCTTTTCAATGGATATCCATGGAGAAATGTTCCATGGTTACATATATAAAGTTATTATGAAAATGTGCAGGGATAGTGTTAGCATTTTGGGGACCCCAACAAATGTTAAGTTGGGGTCCTCCTGGGCACTTTCAGTCTCTCACCCTGTTGCTACCAGTGTTCCTAAGCAACCTCTTAGTTCATACTGCAGAGCTTTAGAAGTAGTACTCAGACTGACTTGTAGCTACAATGCCCTTATATTTCAACAGGCCTGTGTACCACACTGTGTTGGCACACCTCACAAAGGAGCATTCACAGTTACTGGTGTTTAGTTACAACAGTGATTATGATAGAACCATGTACAGAGCTGGACTTTGGTAAAATGGCACTCTAGGCACTGCCTACTGTTTCATGCCCCTCCACACACATTCTGCAGTGCACCCCCCATCCCTGTATTGAGCTTTTCACACCATGCACATTCCTTTTTTTTCTTTTTTTTCTCACATTTGGCCTTACTTTTCAGCTTTTTCAAGAAGCCACGACTCTTTCTATAAGCTCTTAATTGCATTAAGTTTTTTTCTTTTCATCCAATGATGGCTTGAACCGAAATTACGATTAAGGAAAGAAATTCAGTGTTTGACTTTAGTTTTCCTTTTCCTGACCAAACCTGCACAGTAATCACCACTTAGGAAGTAGCACTATTAAGTCCGGACCCGCCAAAAGCCATAAATACTCTAGAATGCATTTTAGAGCATTTCCCAACCTCTTAATCCAATCATGAGTATCAAACAAATTTCAGTTTTATTTATTTTTTCTTTCGTGGAAGATTTAAGTTGTACCCAAGCCTAATGCTTACAGCTGACAAAATAATGGCTCATAATAAACTAACAATACAATTGTGAGGATACTCAAGTCCTATCTGGGTATATTGCCTGCCTCCTTAACCCCCCCCCCCCAAAAAAAAAGACAGCCATTGCCTGTGTGTCCTCTGGTGTTGCACTGTGATGAAAGCAGACGTTCAAATTGCCACAGTCATGTGTTTTAATGGACTGCTGTCCTACATATACACAGCATGCCTTCTCACACCTATCCCCTAAAAACAGCCATCTGCACACATGCCTGATGTGTGATTGTGAAGAAAGTTTCAACACAAGCTATAGTAACTTTTTTTGTAGACCTTAGCTCCTATGAGAAAATTACAGGAAATGACCGCACAGTCCCCAGCCCAAATGCAAACTTTAATGACCTGTATGCCCACTTAAGGTTTGACTATGATGAAAATTCAAGAAAACACTGTTACCAGCAGTATCTTTGAATTTTAAAAGCGATATGAGAGTTATTACCCACCTGGTGTATTTAGTGAGATAGATTGCTGTATTAGCTCTTGTTGGACAGACATGTTACAAAATATTATAATTTGTGTTTGGGGGCCCCCAGCTACCACAAGGTTTGCTGGTGCCTAAAGCAGGGTATGAAAATGTGCAAAACATCTAAAGCAAAAGCATTTATAACTTTGAGAGAGATCTCAAGATTTAGAACAGTGAATTAACTGCACTGTGCAATACACATACATTGAGGTGAGTCTTTTTACTTCTCTTTTTTACATGAAAAAGTAATCTACTGCAGACTGGGAGGTGAGGTGTCACTAGTGACACACACACACACACACACACACACACACACACACACACACACACACACACACACACACACACACACACACACACACACACACTTCTAAAAATATGATATGTAATACAGATAGTTGAATGTTATTTCGTTTTTCTAGTGTTTTTAATGAAAGGGCACATGACACATGAATGCTAAAGTAAATTCAGCTTTATATCCTGGTTGCCATTAATGGTTATATTTCCTTTGTAGACTGGAAAATGCTCCGGTACTGTACATGTGTCAGGATTGACTCAAAACTCAGTGGAAGATGCCTCTTCCTATGTATTTGTATACAAGATATGGATCCTCTTCTGGAAGGATGTCACAACAAAGCATAAAAGACCTTTTTATCAGTGCACCTAGTCAATAGGGTTGCCATCTGTCTCACTTTCTGCAGAACAGTATTGATTTAGGCAGATGTTCTTCATGTTTCACTGTTGCAGTCATTACATTTGGATAATCTGCTTCCAGGTTGCCCTCAGTCGGCCTGATTAACAATGTTTTGGGTCCTGCGTCTGTTGCTGTCCCTTCTTCCATGATGTCAGGTCATCAGGGGTATAAAACATGCAGCCGACGTCATTACATCAGTCTTTCTTGCTGTGTGGTGCCCGAAGCATAAGCAGTTCTCAAGTGCCGGTCAGCCGACTCCTGAAATTTTCATTTTCGAGTTTCAGAACCGAAGTCTTCAACCTAAAGTCAAGTACCCCGTTGGGGAAACTTTTTCTTGCTCCTTACCGATGCCATTAAAAGTTAATAATTGCATTACTTGTGGAAAGCAAATACCTCAAAAAGATTTTCTTTCGTACTGTATTCCTTGCCTAGGCCCTGACCATGACATACCTTGCTGTCGGTTTTATGCTTTATTTAATCAGCGCACTATCCCCCGTCTGTATATTTTTGCATCTAAGTATTTCGGTTCTCGGTTTAATTATCCAGAAATGTCGTCTGTTAGCCATCCGACTACCGGGATTCTGAAAAAACGCAAAGATAAAGACAGAGACAGGCCGCCGAGGTCCAAAACTGCCATTGATGCTTCTCCTAAGCCAGTCGCCAGTTCGCCGGTACTCAGTGAGGCACTTTGGCAGTCCCTGATACCCGCTACTTCTGATTTGCAGGCCTATACTGAGACCCATTCGGAGTCTGGTATGCCGCGAGATACTTCAACTATGGAACCCGCGGGTGTCTCTACCTTGGATGGGTCTGGAGCCGCTGTGCAGGCACCGGCTTCTGAGGGTGTATTCAGGCCTACAGACTTGCGTATTAAATCGACACGTCCTTCATTACTAAGGCCTAAATCTCGATCCATGTCTAAAAAAACGACACCCAGGCCACATGCTCAGGCCCCTATGCCTAAAAACAAATGATAAAAATGGCTGAAGATCTAATAACTCTAATCAGGGGTAGTCAATCACACCCCCCCCCACGAGGCCTAGGGCTGAGATTGATTATGAATCTTCTGATCAGGATACTGTTTCTTCTGATTCTTCTGATGACCTGGATTTGTCCTTACCTACTTATGAGGATTCCGATGCAGAGGATTCTATTCCCTCTGCTTCCCCTCCTGAGGATTTTTCTTTTGGGGAAACTTTACATACTTTAAGGGAGCATTTCCACTGGGAAAGCCAGGAATTTTCTGATTCAAAAAAGAGGCTTAGGGATTTCCTTCTTCTACCTCAGCATAGGCCTTTGGCTATACCTCCTGTACTAGACATTGTTGATGATGTGTTCTCGGAATCCAGTTTGGCCCCTGATTCCCTGCCTGCTCCTAGTAAACCTGATAGATACTACAGGGTTCCTGAGTCCCACAAGTTCCTTTTCAAAAATCCTGCTGCAGATCCAGAGACTATTTCTCAGGGGCCCAAGGGCATTAAGGCTTCTACTGCTAAAAATCCTACCCCTTCTGATAGACTCCAGTGCACTGGATAGATGGGGTAAAAAGGTTTATACTTCTGCAACCTTGGCAATCGAAGAGCTTTAAACTGCCAATTTCATATGTTAAAATATCAGCAACATGTTATTGGACTGCTTAATCAAAAAATGTTGATTCTTGTGTGGAAAATTAAAGATTTACAGGACTTAATGCATTCTGCTAAACAAGTTGGAAAACATACTTTGCAATGTGGTTTTGATTCTTTAGAGGCCTCTTGCAGGGCTGCTGTTACTGGGTCTGTGCTTAGAAGGCATGCTTGGCTTAAGGAACAGTCTTTGCCTGATCATATTAAAGCTAAATTGTTGGATGCTCCTTTAAATCCGGACTGCCTCTTTGGCAGCAAGGCTGAAGACATTCTTAAAAAGATGGAAGGTAAAGCTAAATCTATGCAAACTGTTAAAAGATTTTTTTACAAGTACAACCTCCTAGATTTAGTAGGCACTGGCCTACTAAGAATTGGTCCTTTCCAGTCCCTTTCAGGTCCTCTCAAGCTGAACCCAGACACAGCAAAAACCCCAGGTTTCAGTCCCAGGGTACTCTCAGAACTAAGCAATGGGGGACTACCACTTCCAAATCTGGAAACAAGACACCCCATATGGTAAACAGTCCCAATGACTTCCTTTTAAAATTCCGAAGCACTTATCTTTTGACCGCCCCTATGGTGGGAAAGATTGCTCTTCATGCAAAGAACTGGGAACTCATAACCCAGGACAAATGGGTTTTAAATGTAGTGTCCCAGGGATACAGATTTCATTTCCACACGTTGCCAACACCAAATGGGTGGCCAGACCTGCCCCCAAATCAGTGGGCAGAGGCTCAAAAACAAGTACTGTCCCTCTTAAACATGGGGGCTATTCAGCTGATGCCAGAAGAGGAAAAGGGACAAGGTTTCTACTCCAGAGTTTTCCTGGTACCCAGAAAAGACAAATCATGGTGTCCAGTCCTAGACCTGTCTCCTCTGAACACCTTTCTGGAGATTCCAAAATTCAAGGTGCAAAAGGTGCTGACTCTTCACCAATTACTTTTTATACTAGGCAAAGATGCCTGGTTGGCAACACTAGATTTAAAAGAAGCATACCTGCACATCCCAATCAGGGAATCTTGCAGAAGATACCTACACTTCAAAGCAGGCTACATGCATTATCAGTTCTCTGCACTGCCCTTCAGCTTGTCTACTGCGCCCAGGGTATTCACAAAGTGCCTGGCTCCAGTTATTGCATTTTGCAGGCAAAGAAGTATTAAAATATACCCATACCTGGACGATTGTCTAATTCAGGCAGAAAACCATGGTATACTTTTAAATCTGGCGTTTGTAAAAGGGTTCTAACTTGTCTGGGGTATACCATAAACGAAAAGAAATCACAACTGGTATCCTGTCAACAAATTACATTCCTGGGTGCAAGCTTAAATACAATTGCCCAGGTGGCTTACCTCATGCCAGAAAAGCAAATTCATTTGGTAACCTACTTCAATCAAGTGGCCACAAAAACCCTGCTATCTGCAAGACAAATATTGCAAGCCTTGGGGTTCATGGTCTCCTGCATTCTTCTAATTCCATATGCAAGACTGCATATGAGGAAACTACAGTGGTATGTAAAAAGTCTATGGAGTCAACATTCTCACAGCCTGGAAACAATGATTCCTATCATACCTTGCCTACGCCTGGAGTTCCTCTGGTGGGCAGAGGCCTGCCACCAAAACAAGGGACTGCCATTCACACTACCCCCTGCTGCCCAAACCCTAACTACAGATGCATCAGACTATGCATGGGGGGGTGCTCACTTGGCAGGGAAGTGCATTCAGGCCAAATGGAACCCAAATCAAATGCACCTACATATCGATCAAAAAGAAATTTTAGCCGTACAGAATGCTCTGACAGCCTTCAAGGACTACATTTTTCCAGGACAACTAATGGTAAAGACAGACAACACCACAGTTATGTGGTACATGAACAAGCAGGGGGGGGTACATATTCCTACCCCCTCTGCAGACTAGCCATGGCATTGTGGAACACAGCCTTGAGCTACCAAGTGCACCTACAAGCTCAGTTCCTGCCAGGAAAATTGAATACACTGGCAGACGGACTAAGCAGAAACCTCATGAACCCACATGAGTGGAAACTGGAACCAAGAATTTTCAACATGTTGACAAGCGAATGGGGGAGCCCAGACATAGATATATTTGCCTCCCCCCAGAACTACCAGTTGGACAAGTTTTGCACAAGGACTCCCCACAAACAAGCCTGGAAAGTGGATGCTCTGTCCTTCAGCTGGAAAAACCTATTGGTCTACACCCCCGCCCCTGCTCTCCAAAGTTCTACTAAAAGTCTAACAGGACAAACCAAGGATGATTTTGATTGCTCCAGACTGGCCGTGCCAACACTGGTACCACCTCCTGCGCAATGTGTCGCAGTTATCTCCATGGCACCTGCCTCAGACTCCTTCCCTGCTGTCTCAGCAGGGGAACCAAATTCTGCATCCTCAGCTTCCAACATTGAACCTTACAGCCTGGCTAATCACTTAAATTCACCCCTATCATCCCTCAGCAAACCTGTGATGGATGTCATCTTAGAGGCAAGGAGACCTAGTACTAGAAAGTCTCACGCTGGAAAATGGAAAAGATTCTGTGCCTGGAACCAATCTAAAGGGATGAGCACAGCGGCGCCCAGTTTACCTCAGATTTTGCAATACTTCACTGAGATGCGTCACAAGGGCCTGTCCTTTTCTTCCATTAAAATCCACGCCTCAGCCATTTCAGCTCATTATAACACAGAGCCTCCCCTCTTCTCTCATCCTCTGTTCAAGTAGTACCTCAGAGGGGCCAAAAACTTGACCACCCAGGAGAGCTCTAACCCCTGCCTGGGACCTTAACTTTGTATTGGAGAAGCTCACTCTACCTCCTTTCGAGCCAGCTGCTACTGCAGACTTAAAATTTCTTTCTTGGAAAACAGCTTTCCTTTTAGAAATCACTTCAGCTAGAAGGCTATCTGAATTTCAGGCTCTTATGGCAGTGGAGCCTTTCATCATCTTTCATGCGGATAGGGTGCCACTCAGGACCAATCCATCCTTCATGCCCAAGGTGGTATCCAGTGTGGCTCTTAATCAGTCCATTCATTTGCCAACCTTCTTTCCCAATCCACACAACAAAGGGGGACGGATTCTGCATTCCTTGGATGTGCACAGACAACTTATATTCTATTTGGACAGGACTAAACCTCAAAGAAAATCGGACCAGCTGCTGGTAGCATTTGCTGCAGGGGCCAACTGCTGGTAGCATTTGCTGCAGGGGCAGAGGGGAAGGCAATTTCAAAACAAACCATTTCTAAATGGATAAGCCATTGCGTTCATTTTTGCTATAAGCACCATGGAAAACCTATCCCCCAGGGGATCAGATCTCACTCCACCAGGGCTGCATCTTCTTCTGCAGCCTTTCTCAGAGGTGTTCCTACCAGGGACATCCTAGAAGCTGCTACTTGGAGTTCTATACATACTTTCACCAAGCATTATCATTTGCCAATTTTCTCTAAATCCAGAGCTGGCTTTGCCACTGCTGTCTTGCAGGGCCTTATTGCTGGCCCTAAAGCTATATAAACTCCTCCTCCCAACCATAGCTTTGGGAATCTACGCAAATGTAATGACTGCAACAGTGAAACACGAAGAACATAGTACAGTTGTGTACACTTACCATAAATGTAGATGTTAGAGTGTATTCACTGTTGCAGTCCTGGTTACCATCCCTCCGGCCCCCTAACTTCTGGCTATACCTCTACTTTCCTTTACTATGCTTAAAAGCCTTTTTGGTGTATTTGCTTTTTGTTGGAGGTATGCCTTTGTGTTTTTATGTTTATTTGCTCCCCTTTGGGGGGGGGGGGCACCTGACATCTGGGGCAAGAAAAACTGATGTAATGATGTCTGCTGCATGTTTTATACCCCTGACGACCTGACGTCATGGAAGAAGGGACAGCAACTGACGCAGGACCCAAGACTTTGTTAATCAGGCCGACTGAGGGCAACCTGCAAGCAGATTACCCAAATGTAATGACTGCAACAGTGAATACACTCTAACATCTACATTTATATAAATGTACACAGCTGTACTTTCTGTCCTGTGTGTGGAGGGCATGAAAATGCTGGAGATGATATTTTACAAGAAAAAATATTTTATTGACTTTTCTCTAAATGCCAAAAATACTGAAAAGTAAAATAATGCTTCTGGGAAGCAGCATTTCAATACTGGGTTGCTGCTTATGTAAATTTGTCAGAAGAGGGAACAACCTTTGACTAATCTCATTGCTTTGATTTGCTATGAATTGCACGGCTACCTTGGAAGCAGCTGTGAATCAGTGTTTAAGTTCTTTTCTAATCTGCAGTAAAGACATTTGTTTGCCAGTCTTTTTTGCAGATGTGAGCTCCTGAGTGCAGCCAAACTAATTGCCGACTGTCAGCTGCAGCTGACATGGCAAACTGCAGATTCATCTGTCCCTGGTATTTCATGCATCAGAGACAAATTCTGCTGCTGCAAAGTATGCGAAAAGTTAAGCTTAAAAGAAAGTGTGCTGACTTTCCCTTCCTTTGATTCCAAAGCAGGAAAATTAAAGTTTATGAAGTACAAACAGGTTTCTGGTACCTATGCAATAATGGAACCATACTATAAGGAGAAAAGCAACCAAGGGTTGAGTTAAACTGTAGGAGAAGGAGTTTTCCTTTTGAGTTTTCCTTTAAGTATTTATGTATTGGCATTTGTTTACCAGGTTAATCTGACTGGGCCTTTTCAGATGAGGCCCATGGAGAAAAGCTCCAGAAGAAAAGTACAATTTACAATTAATGATTATAGTCTAGAGTTATAAAACAATACAGAGTAATGAAAGAAGAATAACTCTTAAGTAGCCATATTTGTAAGTAAAAGAAGGGGCTGTCCGTTTAGCATTTTGATCTTGGCTACAAAGTTGTAAAATAAGACAAAATGTTGGTCTCGTGGGGGAGGCTGTTTTTTGGAATGACATAATTTAAAAAGTATCTGCATTCAAGTGAGCCTGGTTTCTAAATAATAATCAACACAGTAAATTTACACTAGCTGAGACTTATTTTGTTTCAAAATGGTTATAATGTGGGTGTAATAAGACTAAGTAAATTAATCTGTATTTTAATTACTTTAAAGTATTACATATTGTGGAAATAACACGTTTGTTTAAACATGCTGTTAAACTCCAGGAACCTTGTTGTTGCCGCTTGTGTAGTAGCCACTGAGGACCTGATCGCTTTGGGTCCCCTCCCCACTTGTGTGAGCAAGGAATCCTCTCACTCCAGCTAAAAGCAAATAAATCTCTAACCAGCAATCACCCAAAAATAGACTGCAGCCCCTGGTTTAACTCCAGGAACCTTGTTGTTGCCGCTTGTGTAGTAGCCACTGAGGACCTGATCGCTTTGGGTCCCCCCTCCCCACTTGTGTGAGCAAGGAATCCTCTCACTCCAGCTAAAAGCAAAGAAAACTCTAACCAGCAATCATCCAAAAATAGACTGCAGCCCCTCGTTTAACTCCAGGAACCTTGTTGTTGCCGCTTGTGTAGTAGCCAATGAGGACCTGATCCCTTTCCCCCACCCCCCCCACACACACTTGTGTGAACAAGGAATCCTCTCACTCCAGCTCAAAGCAAAGAAAACTCTAACCAGCAATCATCCAAAAATAGACTGCAACCCCTGGTTAAACTCCAGGAACCTTGTTGCTGCTTGTGTAGTGTAGGTGACAGCTTTTGTAACTACTGTTATGCCTTGTTAAAGTCTGTTACAGTCAGCTAGAGTACATACCCCAGGGGTAATAGCTGCAAACCTTCTTCCTCTTAGCCCACCCCTACCCCTTTCATTCCGTTTCACTGTTGATAATTTGTTATATGTGAAGGTATTTATCCCCTCTCAATAGTCATAGCCTTCAGTCCCTCCTCCTCAATACTTGTTCTTCACTAAACACCAAACAGAGGTGCAAAGTCTCCAGCTGCTTTTATCTTTAGCTACATTGTGTGCAGCAAACAGTGAGCAAAGGGGAATACAAATATAAAAGAGAATAAAATCTGCCATTGCAGACTAGTAAGCAGCATGCAACTTCCACCTGTGGTGTATTCCTACACATAGTTTTTCTTGGAGAAACTTTCCAGTCCTTGAACATGGGTGCCTGTATGTTTACCTTATTTCTTTGGCTGTCCTTGATAATTAGCTAGGTTTAGCCGAGTCCCTTGGATTCTCCCCTGCTACTTTAAATTAAATTCCAATTGAAGGTTTCCCTCCCTTCCCCCACCCCCAAGTGATTGCTCAGGTACAACACACCAAAGGTTTTAAAAACTCTGGATGCCATATTTGCTCTAATTGCAGCTGAAAGCTCTCCAGGTGTAGCATCTCTAGTAAGTGATAGTATTATTTTTCTTTTTTTTCAGTGTTGTATTCCACACTGTAAACTCACTGTCCCTGCATAGAGTAGTACAGTAATTTCTCTCTAAGGTAGCTTTCCAATTATTTTTTTATTTTTGGTATAGTTTATATTTGGATATTAGAAGCCTATGTTTTTGTTTTTGCTTGCTCCCAATTTCAGTAAACCTGATTCAGAGTTCCTCTAAATGATAGTTTAGACTACTTTATAATGTTACAGTACTACTAGCTTAAAAGTTATTCCAGTAGCTTCTTTCAAAAATAAGGGCATGAATATAAGCTACTTTATTAATTGTGTCTTCATGTAAAGCTTTTTTGTTAGTTTAATTGTCATAACTACCTGCTATGTGCAAACTCTTTTTCTTCTCTCCTCCACGTTTGTCTCTCTTTCTCCCTAAAGTACCCTGCTCCCCATTGCGCTGTTTCTGAGATAGTCTCTAAGAACCTACCTAGTGACAAAGGACCCTATCAAAATACCTGCGGTCTCATCTAACAGCCTTATTTTCCCTGCACCCTCTCTCAAGGAAGCAAGAAAGTATGTGGTTGTCTAAGTCCTGCTTGTAAAGCTGACTACCGTCTACTATTGCTTCAGAGGTTCTAAAGTACGCTATGAGCCTGAATAGCCAGCAGCCTTTACCCCCGTCCTATCTACCCTGTATCCAACAAACCTCTTCTACTTTATAATAACCCCCTTTACTAGCTATCACTCCTTCCCTAGTTCTAAATCAGCTAGCTGCCTTACATACTTACCTGCAATACTAGATCTGCCCACTAGGTGGCACTCTTATCCCATCCTTTATCTCCTGCTTATCCCTCTGTATTTCTTCTGTAATTACACTACATCTCTTAAGTCCTAGACCTGCTCTTATTTTCTCACTTACCCTTTACTTCAACTGTCTACACCCACCTGTTTTTTTCTCATCGACTTCTGTTTTATCTCTGATCTTTCCCACTCCTGACTTGCCTAACTTTCCTTCAGTTACTAGCATTGTTGATTGTTTCTTCTCTAGCTTCTCCTTCACTTGTCTCTACCCGCTCCGTTCGCCCTGCGGGCTCACTCCACTCCCCTACCCTACCCCCGAATCTCACCCACCCCCAGGGGTCTTACTATTATACCATCTAACCACACCCCTTCCCTCTTCCACCAATAACAAACCCTTCACCATTGGCCACTTAACTCCAATTCCCTCCTTTCACTTACCACTCCCTATCTGTCCCACCACACCCTCCACCTATTCCTTTCCATACCTAGTATACCTCCAAGCCTATAACAGCAACCTAACCACGTACCCTTCCAGATGTATAAGCCACCCACCTCACCCCTCTTTCAGAGGTTACTCGTACTTACACTTGTACCACCTCTAACCTTAGCTTACCTGCTAACCTCCTATGAACACCCATTATATCCACACATTCTCTACCTCAATAGGTTGTCTACCTCTCCTTCTCTACCTATTTTCACTAACCATGTTAACATAACGTCTGCACCCAGCTATCTACTAGCAAAATACCATAGGACAGCCCACATTAGATATGACTCTCCCAATGCCAGAAAATCTCTGCCTCTGTTTAGTAAATTCCCAAATCCTAGACTTCAAACACTACTTTTCTCTTTAAAAGATGGAGACATTCACCCAAACACAGGCCCAACAACTGCTACTACCACTGAACTCCTCAACCCCAACCCCTCTACTATCCATTCCCTTACCAAACCACCTAACTCACTCTTATTAGCTCACTTCAACATATGTAGCATTAATAACAAAGTTGCACAACTCCATGCTCTCTTGGAAGTCTACTTCTTTGATATTCTTTGTTTAACAGAAACTTGGTTAAAACCTGTAATTAAGACAATGAAGTCATCCCACATGGTTATAATATTTTGTGACTTGACCGTGCAACCAAAAAGTGTGGTGGTGTAGCTATCCTATTTAAATCTGGGTTACAGATTACTACCTACAACTATAAATCACCTCAAGACTCCAGCGCTGAAATTCTTATTACCAAGCTTCAACTTCACACATTCAAATCCATCTACATTATCTGTATATATCTTCCTGCTGGTAATAATATTGCCACCATAGAAAATATCCTTTGTTGGTTATCCCAAAATTTACCCCAAGAAACCATAATCTTAGGTGATTTTAACATTGATTGGAAGTGTTGTAGCAGTAGCCACCCTACCAGCCATATTAACGTTTTTGTTTTTTCTCAAACCATTACCTCCCCTACCAGGATAAACATGCCTGATAAGAAAGAAAATACCTTAAATTGGATTCTCATAAATAATCATCCTCGGACATATGAAGCTGGAACCCTCCCTGATGATGTAAGTGACCACTCACATCATCAGGCTTAAATCCAATCTACCTAATTCAACCATATCTAGGACAATTAGAACCAAGAAAAACTTCAACCCCGATCTCTTCCAGAGAGAACTAAGAGCATGTAACTGGTCTCCCTTAAAATACCTCACACTGGAGGAAGCTGTTAATTATTTTAATTCTAACTTCCTAGCCATACTAGACCACCATGCACCAACCCGCTCTATTAGAATGAGAACAAAATCTGCCCCATGGCTTTCAAAAGAGACCAAGTAAAAAAATCCATCTCAGAAATCAATACTGGAATAAATCTCGTTTAACTAAAACCCCAGTAGACCAACAAAACTTCAGACAGCTGAGAAATGAAAAGATATACTGTCTGACAAAAGAAACTACAACCTACAATTCCAGCAGACTCACCATAATAAACCACAAAAGTTCTGGGTGAGTATTAATCAATTATTACACCCAGGTCAGTCCATCACACCAAACCCACAAGGCACAGACCAGGAGAATCCCAAGCAGACTGCTAATGCCTTTAATACCTTTTTCACTGAGGCCATTCAAACTCTTGCCAGTCAGTTATCTACTCAGAACTTAACTATATCCAACCCTAACTCTAACTCATCCCCTCCATTTCTCTGCCAACCATTCCCAACAACATATATTCTTACCCTTATCCAAAAACTGAAACTGTGCACTCCTTCAGCAGACCAACTACCCGCTGAATATCTACAAAAAGCAGCCAAATCCATTGTCTATCCCATTTCCATTGTCATCATTAGAACCATCAGTGAAGGACACATCCCTAAAATCTGGAAAGTATCCCATATTATCCCCGTTCACAAGGGTGGGAACTCTACTGAACTCTCCAATTACTGTCCCATAGCCCTACTTTCTCCCTTAGCAAAGATCTTGGAAAAATGCATCCACAGACAATTGCTAGACCACCTAATCCAAAATAACTTACTTTCAAATTGTCAACATGGTTTCAGACCTTCCAACAGCACTACTACTGCCCTTCTTTCCTTTACTGACTATATTAACAAAAACTGTAACCTCAATATGCTTTCCTCTGCACTGTTTATAGATCTGTCTAAGGCATTCAATATGGTAAATCACCAGATACTTATAAATATCCTCAAATCCCTGTCACTAGATGCACTAGCTATAAAATGGTTCCAGTCCTACTTAGATAACAGACAACAGGCTGTACTTTGGCATAACATTCTATCTACCCTTCTGCCTGTTAACATTGGTGTTCCTCAAGGGTCCATATTAGGACCTCTCCTGTTTTCTATATTTATCAACGACCTTCACCTAGCAATCTCCCAAGCTACATGCATACAATATGCAGATGATTCCACACTTGTATGCTCAGCCACATCTATATCTGAACTTCACTCCCTTACCCAAAATGTGTTTAACACAGTTGAACAATGGTTTGCATAGCACTGTCTCCTTCTGAACCCCCAAAAAAGTAAACGCCTCCTTTTTACTCCTACTTGTAAGTCCCCCCCAATAGACTTCACAGTAACATCCAATAATGGTACTCTCACATCCCCAGATCCAGCTACCAAACTACTAGGTATCACCATAGATAACAACCTTAACTTCGACACCCATATTAACAATACTCTAAAATCTGTTAATATAAAACTAGGCTCTCTCTACAGGATCAAACCCTTCTCTCTCCTGCATCTAGAATAACTATTGCTCACACCCATCTAATTTCTACTGTCATCTATGCCTAACCCGTATATACTAATTTCTCTAAAAACAACCTTAATAAAATGGAAAACTCCTACAGTAGCATAGCCAGGTTTGCTACAGGTAACCCTTTCAGAACCCACCACTGTTTTAATCTAAAGCAGCCAGGATGGCTTGAATTACAGAATCAGCGTAAATTCCACCAACTGACCATTGCCCAAAAAACCCTTTACCAACCTACCAATACCCCTATACTAACTACCCTCATTACCCCCTACAACAATCTAAATATGTTACGACCATCACATAAACTTCTTGTAAATATTTGTAAATCAAACAACAGGGCTGGGGACTCTCTCTTCTCTAATACTGTTGGAAATCCTGGAACCTTCTTCCTAATGAACTTTCCTCTCTTCCGCCTATACCACTCTTTAAAACCAAATTGAAACTTTTCCTCAGAACACACTGGTTGTGCCCCTGTACTAAACCTGACTGATCAACTAGCTCTTCTTACTTGGTTCAACCTACCCTCCTCTTCTCAGTAATCAAGTTCCATTTCTTAATACGAAAAATGAATAAAGGAATTCAAGTGTAAAATAAAACTTGAATAAAATACCACACTTGAAGGAAATCAGGTCCAGCCTCAGCAAAACTTCAAACAATTTATTCCACAAGAAGACAGACCAAATATAAACGCCACACACCCAAGTACATTTTCGATTCGTGTTCTTCTTCAGAAAATCCAAGACAAATAAATTATGAGAAGAACCACTCCTTTTATACTATGAGTATGCTCTTAATTAATTAATCAACTAGGATATTTAACCCAATTAAAATTTTTAACTCTTAAATACCTGAAAAATACTTTCTTTTGGCTATAGCAGACTCATTTATAAAATATTCATTACCTGAATTTATAAACTAAATTTATAAAATCCTTTATATTATATGAATTTTACATATACACATATTACAAAATTTCCTAAATATTCAATTCATTTCAACATTAATAATAGAAAATAAATTCAATTTAAATACAATTCATATTAGTTTGTATTGTATATTAAACTCTGGCGCCATCTGGTGTTGCAAGTGACACAAACCTAAAAACACATAGTGTATTTACAATTTTACTTTCTAATAAATATACTTTTATATCCATAAAATATAAAAATATAAAATATAAAATACTAACTAGTTTAAAGACAAATGATAACCATAAACCCATATATATATATATTCATAGAGAAGTGTATGTAGAGACATGCATGAAACATTTGAAATTATACAAGTTTACATGTTACCTAAATGTGACATTTTAGACCATATTTGGGAAATAGGTGGAAAAGATAAGGCATATAATAACATCACATTATCATATTGACATTATATTTCCATAATTTTATAATTTTAAAATTTTATAATTTTGCTGCCCTCAATTTCAATACTGGGGCGATAGAAATTATGTCATTGAGGCCAGGGGGTTTATTTGCTTCAAGAATAATTTGCCAAATTAGCTCTTTATATTCTATTGAAGTTTCCCACGGGCCCCCTCTGGCATCCTTATCTACCACTTCCAACACAAAAAAGTTGTATGTGGCCTTTGTACAACTTACTTTATGTCTATATAATGCATTGCTGACACAATTTGTTCTTATCTCATAAATATGTTCATAAACTCTATTTTTGAGTTTTCTTTCCGATTTACCAACGTAAAAAGCTTCACAGACCCTACATATTGCGATATAAACAATGCCCATCGTATCACAATTTGCGAAACATTTACTCTCTATAAAGAAATCCCTACTAGGGATATATAATGTATTTTTTACCAATATGTATGGGCATTGTGAACATCTTCCACATTTATTCGTACCTATTTTACCAGGTCTAGTTGCTCCCTTCTGTTTGTTACTTTCTAGTATTGACTTAATACATCTCCCTTTTCTATAGGTGCATTTCAATGGATGTTGGAATAGGCATCTTAAATCAGAAAAATTATCAAATCTTGCCCATTCCTCTTCTAACATTTTCCTGATTTTCCCGGCTTGGCCGCTATAATCAATAATCAAATTTCCATCAACCTCAGTTTTTTTTCTTCTGTTGCTGATTGCCAAACCATTCATTCTCTAGACCTAAAATAGGTTTAAATTTGGTTGCTCTACCTTGTTTTACTTCTTCTGTAATCGCTTCAATAAGGTCTGATGGATAATTACGTTCCCTGAACATACTATATAAGATTGCACATTCCTTATCAAAATCTACGTCCCTAGATGTCATACGGCTAGCTCTTACATACCGCCCTTTCACCACACTTTTCTTCTGATATTGTGGGTGGGCACTATAGTAGGATCCCTGAACATACTATATAAGATTGCACATTCCTTATCAAAATCTACGTCCCTAGATGTCATACGGCTAGCTCTTACATACTGCCCTACTGTCCTACTATAGTGCCCACTATACTATGATGTATGACATCTAGGGACGTAGATTTTGATAAGGAATGTGCAATCTTATATAGTATGTTCAGGGAACGTAATTATCCATCAGACCTTATTGAAGCGATTACAGAAGAAGTAAAACAAGGTAGAGCAACCAAATTTAAACCTATTTTAGGTCTGGGGAATGAATGGTTTGGCAATTAGCAACAGAAGAAAAAAACTGAGGTTGATGGAAATTTGATTATTGATTATAGCGGCCAAGGCGGGAAAATCAGGAAAATGTTAGAAGAGGAATGGGCAAGATTTGATAATTTTTCTGATTTAAGATGCCTATTCCAACATCCATTGAAATGCACCTATAGAAAAGGGAGATGTATTGAGTCAATACTAGAAAGTAACAAACAGAAGGGAGCAACTAGACCTGGTAAAATAGGTACGAATAAATGTGGAAGATGTTCACAATGCCCATACATATTGGTAAAAAATACATTATATATCCCTAGTAGGGATTTCTTTATAGAGAGTAAATGTTTCGCAAATTGTGATACGATGGGCATTGTTTATATCGCAATATGTAGGGTCTGTGAAGCTTTTTACGTTGTTAAATCGGAAAGAAAACTCAAAAATAGAGTTTATGAACACATTTATGAGATAAGAACAAATTGTGTCAGAAATGCATTATATAGACATAAAGTAAGTTGTACAAAGGCCACATACAACTTTTTTGTGTTGGAAGTGGTAGATAAGGATGCCAGAGGGGGCCCGTGGGAAACTTCAATAGAATATAAAGAGCTAATTTGGCAAATTATTCTTGAAGCAAATAAACCCCCTGGCCTCAATGACATAATTTCTATCGCCCCAGTATTGAAATTGAGGGCAGCAAAATTATAAAATTATGGAAATATAATGTCAATATGATAATGTGATGTTATTATATGCCTTATCTTTTCCACCTATTTCCCAAATATGGCCTAAAATGTCACATTTAGGGAGCATGTAAACTTGTATAATTTCAAATGTTTCATGCATGTCTCTACATACACTTCTCTATGAATATATATATATGGGTTTATGGTTATCATTTGTCTTTAAACTAGTTAGTATTTTATATTTTATATTTTATATTTTATGGATATAAAAGTATATTTATTAGAAAGTAAAACTGTAAATACACTATGTGTTTTTAGGTTTGTGTCACTTGCAACACCAGATGGCGCCAGAGTTTAATATACAATACAAACTAATATGAATTGTATTTAAATTGAATTTATTTTCTATTATTAATGTTGAAATGAATTGAATATTTAGGAAATTTTGTAATATGTGTATATGTAAAATTCATATAATATAAAGGATTTTATAAATTTAGTTTATAAATTCAGGTAATGAATATTTTATAAATGAGTCTGCTATAGCTAAAAAAGTATTTTTCAGGTATTTTAAGAGTTAAAAATTTTAATTGGGTTAAATATCCTAGTTGATTAATTAATTAAGAGCATACTCATAGTATAAAAGGAGTGGTTCTTCTCATAATTTATTTGTCTTGGATTTTCTGAAGAAGAACACAAATCGAAAACGTACTTGGATGTGTGGCGTTTATATTTGGTCTGTCTTCTTGTGGAATAAATTGTTTGAAGTTTTGCTGAGGCTGGACCTGATTTCCTTCAAGTGTGGTATTTTATTCCATTTCTTAATAACAACTTACTTTGTCCTTCTATACTATTACTTACATCTTCAGAATCTCATTAAGGAGACTACTTTTACTAATATATTGTATAATTTCAGCTCCTACTTTTTCTTTATGACTACTTGTATACTAATATATTGTGTAATTCTGCTATCTTTTTCTTTATGATGTATTGCAACTACATTTTGTATTGCACTAATTGTATCTGTATATTTTGCACTATGTTATGAACGAATTACCTCTTTAATTATTCTCTGTACTGAACCTGCAGTGTTCGTTGTATACATTAATTTTTGTATATGTGATTTTGTTTGTTTCCTCGGGCCTCTACTGAAAATGGACATATATTCAGTTAGACTAGCCGTGTCAAAAAATAAAAAATAAAATGTAAATAGAAGCAATTTTAAATGGCTAACTGTGAATCTTGTGCCGATTTTTAACTGGTTTACAGTAGGACCAAGTCTTGATGCCTGCAGTGGAAATTCGGGTTCCGGCACCATTCCCTGTTCCAACAACAAGCTTGCCTAGGTAGACTAGTTTCAGCATAACAAAACTGTACAAATAAACCCTGTTTACATTTTTTCCTGGGCCTTTATTTTATTTTCCTCACCAGTTCAAATCCTAAAACTGTTTGGAGTTTTTAATTCTGCATGTTGAGGTCTTGAGTGTGATGAAGACCAAAAGACCCAAAGAGAGTCACCAGAAATATTTAGGAGCATCCTATTCTATCTTGAACAGCACTTTTGGAATGAGAGGAAGGGGAGGGAAGGCATAAAGAAACATCCCCTTCCATGACAGAGGGCATCCACCTTCTAGACCAGATTTACTTGAGGAGTACCCCACTGGTGGTCACATCCCTGTGACGCATCCACTCGTGAGATTGTGCTGTAGACTCCCTCAGAGAGTCTGCCACACTGTTCTGACTAGAGGGAATGTAAACTGCCTCAAGTGTCACTTGATAGGTAGCGCTCACACAACTGCACAGGAGATGAGATCTTGTCCCCCCTTGCTTGTTGACATACAACATAACTGTGGTATTGTCTGTCAATACCTTGAGGTGCCCTGGAATGAAAAGAGGATGAAATGTTTGAAGAGCCAGCAGGAGAGCTCACATCTTTCATATTGATGTAGTCTTTCCTTTGTTGAAATAACCAGAGGCCCTGGACTTTTAGAGAGTCAAAGGAAGCACCCCATCCCATGCCTGAAGCAACTGTGAACAGCTGCTGATAGGAGAGTGGAGGTTTAAAAGGGAGTTCTGGATTGAGGGACACCTGCCAAATCCACCATTGAATTGCCAGCTTGAGGCATGGAAGAAAAGGAACTATGAAATCTAGAGGATGCGAATGCTGAAGCCAAACTGATTTTAGAAACCACTGAAGCTTTCTCATGTGGAGTTTGGCTAGAGGGAGCATAGGAATGGTGGAGGCCATGAAACCCAGAGCTGTTAGAAATTCCCTGGCTGTAACTGAGGCCAGAGGAAGAAAGGTTTTAAAGAAGGCGATGAGAGTTAAGACCTTGGGAGGAGGCAAAGATGCCATCATTGGAACAGTCTGGATCTTGCATCCCACAAACAAATGATCCTGTGAAGGAGTCAGGAAAGGCATTTGGAAACTTATAGTGAATCTCAGGCTTTGCAAGAGCAAAATGGCAAAATGAAGATGCTGCAGTAGATTGTCTGGAGAAGTTGCCTGAAAAATTAGGTCTAAGTAGGGAAAGACCTGTAACCCCCTTAGCCTGCCTGCAAAAACAATCACAGGAACAAGGCATTTGGTGAATGCCTTGGTGGCAGTAGAAAGGGCAAAGCAGAGAACTGAAAATGCCAGGAAGCAAAAGAGAAATGTAAAAATGTCCTGAAAGGGGATGAATAGGGATATGAAGATAAGCATCGTTGAGGTACAGAGAAACTAGAAAAGTCTGAGGAAGCAGCAGAGGAAACAGTCTGAAGGGACAACATCTGAAAGAAAGGGACTTTCAGAAAGGTGTTTAGGTGAGAGAGAGATCCAGAATGGGTCTCCAAATGCCCTTTTTCCTGGTGACCGAGAACACTGTGGAATAACCCTCCCCCCTTGAGAAACTGGAACATCCTGAATAGTTTCCTGTGTCGAGATCCTGAAACAACTCCAGAAAAAGGCTAATTGTTCCTAATGGGGCTGAGGAATGCCAATGAAAGGGAGGAGATTTATATACCATAAAATACCCCTGGTGAATTATAGAGGGAACCTAAGATTCTTAAGTAATCTTTAACAGAGAGAGAGAGACAGAGACAGACAGAGACAGAGACCTGGGTTGTGACGACAAGGAGAGGTCTGAGCTACAGAAGCCTCAGTAGCCTTAGCAGGGGGAGCCCTTCTACCACCCTCCTTTGGGATTTAGGTACAGGAGAAACGGATATGTTTTATATCTTGTAAAGCCTTACCCCTTTCCTGTAGGGACAAGTCGGCAGCAGCAACACCAAACAAATGGTTGTTATCTGGAGGAGCATCTACCAACTTAGCCTTAATATCATCAGGCAAAGTTTGAAGCTGAAGCCAGGAATATCTCATCACAGAGCCAAAAGCGATGGCCCTAGAGGAGGCATCTGCTACATCATAACTGTATTTAATACAGTGATGAGTCACCTGAGAAGAAGTCCCTAATAAGGAGAGAGCAGAAATCAAGCATAAGATAGAAGAGTCAAAATATCTCATCTTATGGGTCAGATAACCGACAGCCTAAAAAGCAAGGGTAGCTGAGGTATAAACCTTCTTACCCAGTCTTTCCATAGTTTGACTTTCTTTATCAGAAGGAAATAACTTTCTAAAAGGCAGCAACTTAGATGGCTTGTCAGATGCCACAGATACCACAGAGGGTCAGCTGATAAGCACTTGTAAAGGAACTTGCAAATAGCAGGCAGCTTATAAAACCTTGCAATCATCAGGCAGCTTATAAAACCTATCAATTTTTTTTGAGAGCAAGGGGCTGAGAATCAGGAGCCTGAGGTGCAGTAGAAATGGCATCCAACAAGGCAGCCAGGACAGGAGGAACAGCAGACCTCTCAACTGTACAGATTTTTGCCTCATATTTTTGGCCTTTTCTTTTCATAAAATTGTGTTTTTCTGGCAAATTAGTGGCCAGTCATTACAGATTGAAGTTAGAAAACAATGACAGGCATTTGAATTGTAGACTTCATACTCTTCAGAAAATTCATGCTAATGTAAAACATGTTATTCTATCAACCTTCTAAGTGTGAAAGAACAATATTTAAAAATTGTCCTGATTTTTGGGCATTTGTTCCACTTTTATTTAAGGCTTTGTCCAGATTTCTTGCCCTAAATGGTTAAGAGGTATGAGGAACAGCAGGTCATCTAGGAGAGTCCATTTGCAAAAGCTTGTAATACCTCTTCTGAACCTCAGGCACTGGCCTCAATTCCATTTGAAAAATTCCTTCATTCTGGAAATTGTCCCCAAAGGAAATTCCCTCTAAAGGAGAGTCAGGACTAGTGGATTCCTCTTCCTCAGAATCATAGTCTAAGGGAGAAGGATTCTGGAAAGAATAGGACAAAGGATTCCTCATCCGAATCCTCCTCCTCAGAGGAATCTAGTTCCCTAGGCCTCTTAAGAGGAGTAGAAGACCAAGATAGGGGGGCTGTAACAAACTCCTTGAGGAGGCTTCCAAGCCATAATGGCACTAAAGAAACCTTGAGTGAAGTTCTGCCATTCACTCTGAGGGTCCTTAGGGGCAGACAAAACATGTTTAGGTTTTTGTTACTTCTTTAAAGGGACGTCAGCTTGATGTCTCAGACCCCAAGTTGTAGTTCATATGTTCTCCCTAACCAAAATCTGAGGAGAACCCCTCGGCTTTTTGATAATGATCAGCTGTGGTTCCCCCTGAACATCCAAAGCGGACATCTGCAAAGCCTCCAGGGACGTGCTTGAAGCCTGACCATGCCAGCCTCCGGAGTGATCACGGCAGAGGAATCCACCCAGGAGCTGAGCGATCTTCTGGCCTTTCACTAGCCTTGAGATGTCTGGCAGAGGCAGCACAGCTGAAGAATCAGACTTATCTTTCCTGGCCTTCTTTGCGGATGGCTGACCCTTGGAGTGGGAAGTTCATTCCATAGTGGCTTTTGACAAAAGCTTAAAACTTAGCTTTCCTCTTTGGCCATTTATTTATAAAATCTAACTCTCCAGACTCTTCAAAATGAAAGCCTGTCAAACAGAACAGGACGTATGGTTGTGGGAAGCACCTAGACAAAATAAATACTTTGTGATGGTCTTTATGGGGAATCTGATTCCTGCACTGGCGTGTACCCTTTCTGGATGACATGAACCCCACAAGCAACAAAAACAAAGGAAAGAAGATAAGAACAAAATCCCAATGGGGCATTTATCTGAAAAAGGCTAAGTGAGCCTGCAAATGACGTGAGCGTTCAGACCGGTGGCAAAGAAGTTTTGAGGATGGTACATCCAGACATCACCTTTATGCCCTACACTATATGTGTGGAGCATATGTGTGACGTACAGCATACCCTTAGCAACCTTAAGGCTTTGGTATACTGGACGGACGTTGGGTCACCCTTGGCAAGGGGATCCCTATTGTAAGGATTATTGCAATAGTGAAATGGAAGGGCATCAATGTGTAGCATAGAGTTTTTCTCTATGGAGTTTGGTAGAGGGAGAGAGAAAAATAAGAGTTTAAAACAAGAATAACATTTGTTGAGGGTAATATTAAAAACAAGCTTTGAGACACAATAGTTTATCATTTAGAAGTGGTAATAAGTGTGAGAATTTAGTTTCCAAGTAACACAGATGATTAATACAAAGAGACAACTGACTAGCAAACTTGAACAAAGTCTCCATAGTTTAAACTTTGAAAGCCATGTAACATTGTTAAACATTTTGTAGGAATGGGCTGTCATAGATGTGTCATTGTGAACTGAAAACAACATGGTGATCTGCGCTGTGTGGTAAAACATTAACTTACTGAGATCATGTTAAGTAGCTAAAATGAAGGAACAAGTTATCATACAGTACTGCTTGACTTACTAAAAGAAATAAATCAGACATTATAAGTACAGGCAATGAAAAGTAGAAAAATGTCTTAAGTAATTTAAAGTTAAACTAGGTATTGATTTTAACAGAGGTGGGAGATAGTCAGGTACTTGGACAGTTACTTCTGAATACTCGGATGCATGCCAGGGAAGGTGCACATTTCTGCATAATCCACCATGACATGTTTCACAGCTATTTTATTGTCAGGATAACAATTCCAGCCAATTTGGCTTTCAGGAACACAGATTGTAGAGCTGGTCAAAGGTAACTTTATTTTTTGGGAGAAGGCAGATGATTCTTTCATATATATTCGCAGATCACATAAAACGAAATAATCCACTTATTCAACGGAAGAATAGCGACTGCATAAAAAAATGCATTAGAATTCATTTGCATGCTTTTTTTTAAATAAGCGCTCTTGTTACTTTTTAGTAAACCTTGCACCTGAATTCCAAGGCAGTTTTTTATATGGGGGTATATTGACAGATAACAAATTACCATCCTATTCAAAGATTTTGCAGTCAGATCCACTAAATTATCAATCATCCTTTAAAAATTAGAAACTTCTTTTTGATTTTCTTAGCCATGGGATGGTTAATACTTGCTATAAGGAGTCAAAATGTACCTACAATTTTTATTTAGTTAATGATGGTTTTCCAGATCTCTCTACTTTTGAATATACAGGTTGCAGCAGTCAGGGGGTAGTGTGGATTTCTTCTTGTGTATAAAATGTACATGAGATATTCCTATTCTGTTTTATTTACAACATTTAAATACAATTGAGTTAAAAAGCATCTTTTATAGTGGTACTCTGCCCTGAGAAAAGGCAATATGAAAAATGATAACTTCATCAAAGTATTATGAAAACTAAGACATGAAGCCAGTCAGTCTGCTTGCATTAATCTTGTAACAAGACTAAGAGTTAAAACTGTTGAGGCATTCTATTTAGTGTGAGCAATGAATCACAGATGACCATCTTCATACTCCATTCACAAAATGTGTACTTAAACTACATTTCTGAGTTTAAAGAAAACCAACTACATCTTTTAGACCAAATATGTAGAAGTCATATAGAAGATGTTCAGTAACAAATGTACAAAATCTGTAATAAAGATAGTGGCAGTCTAGCCAGAGACGGTCAGAGAGAAAGAGATCATACTTTGAATGAGGAAGCAGGAATACAGAACATATTTTGCTTCTCACCTCTCTCTGATGTAATTTTATGGGAAACAGAGTACCTCATTAGAATGAGCCTTATGTACATAAAATCAGATCTTCACATCATAATGCCAGCATCCATTAGACTATTTTGGGACATGCTAAAGTAGAAACAATGCATGTCACATTGAGATGCAGAGCTGCTAATACTGCATTACTTCAAACAAGATCAAGTTAAAACATAATGCTGTATTATAAATGAATGCATGCCAGACATCTAGGATTAGTAGGGAGTCTGGATTCTGGAGACGTTTGGTGAGACGCCTGTTAGGAGGCAGGGCAGGCTTAGCAGCAACTCACTGATAGGAAGGCACGACTGCCTTCCAAGAACTTCATCACTGTAGCAAGTTGGCTATGTAGACACGTGTAGCTACACTCGGGTATTGTAAGATCTGCCTTGACAAATGTGTGCCATGTGCCTGTTAGTGAGTGGAGAATGGGAGACCAAATGCAGTGACCAACTAAGGATGGTGGTCACACAGACTGTCATTGCAGCTACTGTCTATGGCAGGTCTGATGGGAAATAAATGGATCACTAGAAACATTCTGTAAGACTTAATGGCCAGAATGGTGGCAAGAAAAACATTTATAGAAAAGTGAGATGGAAATCATGTGTTTTAAGTTTTGGGATGTGGCAGTCCGCTAAGTTGTTAGCTGGAGAATGTATGTGAGCTTTGATTATACATGTAAGACCGTTACAGAGTTTCGGAGAAATAGACCTGGAGACTTTTTTTCTTTCAATACTTTTTTTTTGCTTCCTTCTCCAATTCAGTCAATGTTTTCTTGTTTACAAATTGCTTTGTTTTTATTTGGTCAATTAAAGACCTGAGCTTGCATCTGTAATATTTGCTATTCTTCTATTTGAATACTTTTCCTCTTCCCTATTTTTTCCTTGTCATGTAATTTTTACAGAAAGTAAGAGAGAGATGTACTTTTGTCAAGCCAGAAATTGTTAGTTTATGCAGTTAAGATCTCAGCTGGAAACATGTTTTTAGTTGCAAAGCCACTAGACATTTTTGTAGCTTGGGTAGAGGGATAGTAAACAGATAAGACAAGACAAATACTGGAGATACAAGAGGATTTATGCAGTCTGGGTGAAAGCATAACTGTACTATGATTTCATGTAAGATTGAGGGCATCAGTATGCAGGTTCTGAAGATGCAAAGTCAGCATATCAGCTTTTTTGATGGTAAGGCTTGTCTGTGCCAAGTGTTTTTATTTTCTTCATAAGCAATTCATTCTAGGATTTCTGTCTGTCATTTTGCAGGATAAAAGTTTAAGTGAATTCATTGAATTAAAAGTCAGTAGATTCAGTACTAAGCTTTACATGATTAATCCACTGGTCTTAAGGTTAAAAATTAAAAGAAAAACTCTAACTTTAAAACCAGTGTAGATAAAACAGTAAATAATACAAACACATAATCTGCATTAATATTAAAAACCAAGCATATGGGGAGTTATGGTGCAGGACATGCAGACTCCACGCAGAAGGCACTCCAGCCGAGAATCTAACTGGAGAACCTCTTGCTGTGAGGCAACAATGCTACCGTTGCACCACCGCAGCTTCATTCAACTTTGTTATATTTGACATCACAAAATGTATAATCTGTCAATTTTCAATTTTATCCTTGACATACAGGTTGAGTTCTGTGTGTGTGTGTGTGTGTGTGTGTGTGTGTGTGTGTGTGTGTGTGTGTGTCCCATTTGTTGTTATGGCTGAGAAAGATAAGGCCCCTTCTGGCTTTAAAAAATGCCAGACGTGCAGCCACAGGCTACCTCTATCTGACTTGCATCTTTTATGTGTGTATTGTTTGGGTCTTGTGCATTTACAGGAGTATTGCAGTATTTGTCATGGCTTTACCCATAGGGCTCATGTTGAGAGGAAGAATAAGCTGATCTTGAAAGGCTTGATTCCTTCTGTCTTTGGAGAGGCCATATCTGCTGTAGGTAAAAGTAAAATGGATATTTCTTTCTTTTTTGGAGAAGGGCAAAAAGAGGAGTTTGTCAGTACCAACCTCCCCTAAAGTACAGACAACTAAAAAACTTAGATCCTCGGCTCCTAAAAGGTCCTCAAAGCTGAAGGACTCTAAGATTTTGGTACTGGGAAAATCACCTGCACCGACCATTATTGCTCCTTCAAAACCCTTGATGCAGATGACTCCGGCACAAGATTTGTCTTCTGGTTTTAAATCTGCACAGACTACTTCAGTGCAGACTTTAGATATAGGGCAAAAGGAAGCTCTACCCTGGAATTGTTACTCACCATCTGTTGACCCCTTTGTGGGCGAGTTACCTGAGGTATTTCTTCAGAGATACAAATCACCTTCTCTGTCCGTCTCTTTCACTAAAAGATGTAAAAGACGATCCCAATAAGTGCACTGTTTCCTCAGTGTAAAAAGATTTATTGCGGACACACAAAAACACAAAATCTAGAAGTCAATAAAATGTGTATTCACAATGATTACAAACAAGTGGTTAAACCAAAAAAAGGGGAACTGTAACACAAAGATGGTAATATACATTGCAAAGTGTGGGGCATGTACAAGCTTTTATGTTGGTAAGACCGAAAGAAATTTTAGAAAGCGTATATATGACCATACTTATTGCATAACAAAAAAAGATGCTACCAATGCACTTTCCAGACACGTAGAAAAAATGGGTAATGACCATGTATTTAAATTTGCTATATTAGATATCATATGCATTAACCCGAAAGGAGGGGACACCAAGAAACTGCTGAATTTCAAATAAATATGGTGGCAACTGTATTTGGATGCAACTAATCCACCTGGTTTAAATGATTTTATTTCTTGTAAACCAATTTTGGAAATGGATAACAGATAGGTAATAGGCACATATTTATTGAGACATGTGCCTTAATCATGTATATATTTAGTGAAATATATTTTCACATTTCATTGATTGTTTATGGATAGGGCAATTACAGTTGAATGTGTTTGAATATTCTAGGTTGAATGTAATATATTCAAAGTTGAACATAAAAACTTTCATTAGACTCCCAGCAGCATTTGAGATCGTTTATTTAGTTTTAAAATTATGAACGATAATCTGCAGACCAGTGTCATTGTATCGTAGATTAAATATTATGTTTTATCATATAAAATATTCTTATATATATATATATATATATATATATATATACACAATTCAATAGTGTTTCCCATATATATTTCACATATTTGCAAATGTCATTTTATAAGGTATTATATATTATGTTTTTTATTTGATATGCTTTTTTAACATACAGTTGATTTTATATAAATATATACATTCCTTATGGAGTGTTATAATACTGTTTTTTTTAAAAAAGGAACAACATGAATATTACGTGACATTTTGTACCTTTAAGTACACTTCATAGAGGAGGTCTGTTTGGTGCCAAACCTGTATATTTAAATGAATTTACAGTGAACAACGGTGTTCTGATGAAGCTCACATAGTGAGTGAAAGGGCTTAACTTTTCTTTACGTGCATTTTGGATTTTGTGTTTTTGTGTGTCCGCAATAAATCTTTTTACACGGAGGAAACAGTGCACTTATTGGGATCGTCTTTTACATCCTTTCGTTGGTGTTTGGTTAATTGATTCTGTTGTTGTCTCTTTCACTAAAAGCCTTACAGAACTCAACGTGGAGAGATTGATGAATAAAATTTTGTGGGTGAGAGGCTTCACAGGACTTCTTCAGCTCCGACCCCCATGGACTCAAGAACTGAACCTTCATTCACCCCCCCCCCCCCAACTACTCCTCCTCTGGTATCTTCTGAGGCTTCAGAGTTTACAGCTCCAAGTTATCCAGTGCTGGTTGATTCAGTTCTGGAAATCTCTTCAGAGCCAGTTATTACCCTGAGTTCTTCAGTTATTGCAGAGCTGGAGACCTCCCAGGACCATATCTGTCGTGTCGGCTCCAAGGGGCAGAAGACGACTGTAGTTTAACAGAGCTGTCCCTGCACCTTGGAATGTTGACATGGTTCAGTTTGACTCCAACTTCTGTCTTGGGGGCTGTTTTTTCAGAGCGGAAAGTGACCTCGCTTCTGAGGCAGTCTCTCTGTTCTGGGCTCTCTTCCCTCTTCAGGGAGGGCCAGCCTTCGAGGCAATGGAGAGGACCTTGTGTCTTACAGTACCTCAGCTGGCTTCTTCCTCCTCAGAGCAGATACCTTTGTCACGTCAGATTATTCAATCTGTCTCTCCACTGGGGCAACAAGTGTCGAAACCTCGGGTATCTCGGATACAGATTCTGTTATCTTCTGATACCTCCAGATTATTCCCCTGAAGAGGTTCCTTAGAAGTGCAAGAGGAAGTATTTAGATTCCCCACAGGAATCAATCACAGAAGACCCTGATTTTGATAAAGGGGAAGGGTTCCCAAGATCACCCATGAAGATGGCTTCTTTGGAGACATCCTGGAAATTTTGAAACGGGGGTGATTGGAAGTCCCAAAGCCCTTCCTCGGAGGAATTGTGTTACCTGCAGGCTTTTGGTACTCGCCAGTCTACCTCTTTGGTGACTCCACCCGCTGGCGAGCTCATTCAGTTGATTTCTCAGTGGGTGCGGAAGGCTCTGGACACTATTGAACCCAAGAGACCGTACAAAATTTTATCTTCACCTGAGGATAAACAGTTCTGGGCTACAGGTTTAGCAATAGATTCCATGGTTGTAGCAGACACCACGAAAAAAGAACTCGCTGAGTAGAGTGGATCTATCCATCCACCCAACAGAGAGTATCGGGTGATGGATAGATTTGGGAAGCAAGTTGATGCTTCATTGACCGTCACCTTAAGGTCTTTGAATTTCCTGGCACATTTCACCAGACTTCAAAGGGATCTGATGGAGTTGTCAGATACCCTGACTGGAGTTGTTGCTGACAGTGTACAAGAGAAGGTTGCTTCCCAGTTGGCCACCCTGGAGTCTCTGTGAAACTCATCCATGAGGCTCATTGCTCATGCAGCCAAGGGGATTTCCAGAGTGGCAGGCGCATCCAGTCGTGTGTCCTTAAGGCTACACCTGAATCCATGTGACTTTGCAGAACCATTTAAGTCTTCATGTGTCAATACACCTTTTGAAGGGCTGTCTTTGTTTGGTCTAAAAGTAAGAGACATATTGCCCATGTGTGAGAAGGATGGTAAGACTTTTTTTTTTTTTTTTTTTTGCTGTGGGAGTAAATTGTTCCCCCCCCCCCCCAAAGATCCTTTTCTAGGAATCAGAGGAGCAGTGGAAAGATGTGTTTCAAAAAAATCCCAAGGGCCTTTCCAGGATATGCATGGAGGCAGGTCCCCCAGGGGCAGAGGAGGGAACCACAATGAAAGACACTGTCCATGTGGCAGAGGTAATCTGCAAAACCAGGGCTGCAGGGACTCCTTCCCAGGTAAGCCCTTTCAACGTTCCTGAAAGGAGGCCCGATTGTCTTCCTCTGGAGGCAGTCAGAAGGCACTTATCCTTGCACCAAATGCCTGGCTAAATATAACAGATTCTTGGGTGCAACAGATCATATCCAGAGGTTATACTATACCTTTTCTCTATCTTCCCCTCATATGCAAAATAATCCCCTAAAGATCCTTTTCTCTATCTTCCCCTCATATGCAAAATAATCCCCAGTGTTCCACCCAGTCAGAGGGAAGCAGCAGTTCTAGAAATTCAAAAACTGCTAAACAAGAGTCATCCAAGAAGTCCCAACAGACCAGAGAGGATCTGGAATCTACTCAAGATTATTTTTAGTGCCAAAAAGACAAGGGGACTGGAGACCAGTTTTGGATCTGTTTGTTGAACAAATCAGTTTGACTAAAAAATTCTAGATGAGTGGTATAATAAGTTCTTCTGTTTTTAGTAAAGGATGACTGGATGTGCTAGTTAGATCTTTAGGATGCGTATTACCATATAAATTCGGAGTGTTTCTATTCTTGGACCACTGGCTCATTACTGCTCTGACTGGGCATTGATTGATAGAGGCAAGGGATTACATTCTCAAGACCTGTGCGTACTTAGGGATAACTAAATCTTGAAAAATCTCAATTGACTCCCATCTCATTGTTTATAGGGGCAGTACTGAATATGACAACAACCGTAGCATCCCTTCCTCCAGTGAGACTTCAAAAAATCATAACTCAAGTTCAGAAAATAATCCACAGCAAGAAAGTACCCGCTCGTCTAGTTTTACAGGCCCTAAGGTCTATGGCAGCAACAATTAGTCTAGTTCCCCTAGCCAGATATTACATGAGAATTCTACAATGGCTGCTGGATTTTCAATGGTCTATGCTATGTCAACCCATGTCAGACCAGATTCTGATCACCAGTCATTGCAGAAAGGAGCCCTTGCAGAAAGGATCTAGCTTGGTGGATTCACTCCAAAGAAATTATCCTGGGTTGCCCCATCATCTTTCCAGAGGCCAAGGTTATAATAATCATGGACTCCTCCCAGATGGGTTGGGAAGGCATTTTCTGGGCAAGACTGTCCAAAGCACTTGGTCTCCTACAAAAGTCAACTTGCATATCTGTGTTCTGGAACTAAGAGCAGTGCTTTTGGCATTGCAAGCCTTTTAAACTACTTTTCCTACGGGAACAATTGAGATTTAAACAGACAATATGTTGGTAGTTTGGTACATCAGCAAACAGGGAGGAACCAAATCCTATTGCCTTTGTTGAGAAGCACTCAGAGTGTGGCAGTGGGCAATCTCTTCCAACCACTTTCTGATAGCAATGCACATTCTGGGAGTTCCAATGTGATAGCAGACAAACTGAGCAGATGTATTCTCCAGCCTCATGAGCGGTCTCTCAATCCAAAAGTGACAAATATCTTTCATCTGTGGGGCCATCCTTGCTGTGACCTGTTCGCCTATCCCCTAAACAACAAGTGCAGTAACTACTTTACCCTGATCCCCCTCTGGGGAGGTCAACAAGAGATGCTGTGCTCCACACTTGGTTCCCTGGTCTATTGTATGCCTTTCCCAGATACAAATTCTTACAGAAAGCACTCAAGTTGAAGAGTAAAGTAATCCTCATTACTCCAGTTTGGCCTCGACAGATATGGTTCCCCTTTCTTTAGCCTTACCTAATCCAGTGACCATGGACTGTGGACCCGGCTCCAGATCTTCTGTCCCATCCAGACGGACTAGTTTACCTAGACATTCTGAACCTCAAGCTGACAGCATGGTTCCTGCAGGTCTAGTGGCCAGGTATCTTGACCTTTCTTTCCCAGTATGCCAGGTTGTCCTAGCTTCTCATAAATCTTCCACACAAACTATATAATAGTAAATGGGATATTGATCCCTTTTCCACTTCTACTGATATTTTAGACTGCTTAGCCTCTCTTTTCAATGCAGGAGCTTCACTTTCCCTTCTACCATCAGAATACAACTAGCAGCAATTTCTAATATCCATGATTGTTTGGAAGAATGATCCTTGGCTTCTCATAGACTCTCCAAGTCATTTTTAAAAGGGTCACTTGCTGAAATCTTTAAAGATCCTACTCCACCTTGGGACCTATACCTAGTGTTGCAAACTGTTATACATTCCCCCTATGAACAATCTGCAGACTGTGATCTGAAGTACTTATCATGGAAAACATTATTTTTGGTGGCAGTAACCTTTACAAGAAAACTTCAGAAATTCAAGCTTTGTCATGTGAACCTCCTTACCTGTTCTTTCATAAGGACAGTGTCTCTTTACAAACAAATCCCGCCTTCCTACCTAAAGTTGTGTCAGAGTAGAATATCAGTCAGACAGTTAATTTGCCGGTATTCTTTCCAGAGTTTTCAAACAGGTAAAGACTGTCTGCATTTGCTGGATGTTCACATACAATTGCACTTTTACCTTAACAGGACAAAAGACATGAGATAATCTGACCAACTGTTTGTCAAGGCGACTTTAGCCAGATGGATCAAGGACTCTTATTTCCTTTTATCTATGGCTAAAGGAAGATTACCTTGCCTAGGCCTGTTAAAGTACACTCTACAAGATCTGTCACCATTCAACAGTTTTCCAATCTAGAGAGTCAATGGATGACATATGTGCAGCAGCTACTTGGGCTTCTCTCCATACCTTTATTACTCAATACAAATTGGATTTGGTCTCTAGGGGAAGAGCATCCTTTGGTTCAGTGGTGCTCAATAGTGCTCAGAAATATCTGAATAGCTGGGGATTCTGCCCCATATGTCAAGGATAAAGTGAAAATTGACAACGTCAGATAAAGAAGTTATGTACTCACATAATACATCTGTGCTGCCCATTTTCATTTAACCTCGACTCCCCTCCCTCCATCCCCCGGCCTTTCAAGACTTTTTGGCTGAATGGATAATATACTTATTTCTGGGTAACCTTTGAGGCGTAGCTGATATGGCTTCTCTTGGGGCTTCTCTTTCTATCAATCTGTATCTAATTTTCAAACTTGATCTGAGGTAATTGGGATAAAGGGATTATGGGTAGCTGTCAAGCTAGAGTTTTTGGTCAGCACGAGCTGCAGTAATGGCAGAGTTGGTTCCGATGTCGGAACCGAACCCATATGTCATGGATAAATAAAAATGGACAACACAGATGGAACGTTATGGTGAGTAACTTCTTTTTTTGCTGTCTCAACCAGGTTGTATCTGTAATTATACAGTGACTGGACATTAGCATTCAAAACTGAGCGCACTGATTGGTCAGCCCAACCAGCGTGCCCATTTTAAATTGAGCATATGCCAACAGAAAAAATCCATGTTGCTCAGACTTTGTTGCATTTATATGTGCTATTAAAAATTTACTTTTTTTCATTAAAAAAAAATAAACTTACTTGAGACTTAAAATGAACAAGAGAGATGGGACAGAGACATACAAGGATAATCAGGTACGTTATACAAAACTAGAAAAACATACCTGATTATCCTTATATTTTCTTTCTCCCATCTCTCCTGTTTGAAATCTCGATTTCATTGTTTTAATTTCAAAACAAAAAAAGCAACAGAGAACTTCCTTTCTCCTTTGCTTACTTTACACAGCACTGGTATACTGCGTAAGTATTGGAACAAAAGTCCCATACACATGCGCAGTACATCAAGGAAGCCCCAGGTTACAGGAAAAATGTGGAAGAGCAGCACCGTACCTTTTTTTGCAAGGACATTATTTAAAAAAAAAAAAAGTAACTTTTTCTTCAGTGTCATTGTATAATAGCAGTAACCGACTCTTGGGTTTGGTATATTGAAGATTTACTCATGGTTCACTTTATATATTCACTCGGGCTTCACCCTTGTGATTAAACCACACCACCCACAGGTAAATCTTCAGTATACAACACCCAGTCGTCAGTTATTGCTATAATACAGCATGCATAAATGTGTGTTCAAGTGAAATGTAATGTCAAAGACAAGGTATTAATGTATTCTTGTTGTTTCAATGCCTACTTATTTTAACACACATTATGAACACTGATGCACATACTCCATCTTTAACTACACATTTAGGATATAAAAGAAAAAACATTAATTGAGGAGTTGGTTAGCAGCATAGGGAGCTAGCTTGGTACATAAAATTTAATCTTGTGGTTGTACATCTGTTACATCATTCTTTATAAGGTACTGTTAACAGAGCACACTCATAACTAAAAAGAAAAACTGAGAAAACTGAAATCTGAAAAACTGAGAACTGAAATCTGAAAAAGCAGATAGAAAGTTTGCATGCACTGATATTTTTAGGTTTTAATATATTTAATTACTTAAAATCACAAGAAAATCCAGTAAATGGAGTAAAATGTTTCAGTTGTATAATAGGACTCCCTTTTGTGCGAGTTAAACATTTTAACAGTAAGATTTGGAGGAGCATAAGGGCCTTCAATAATCCTGTGATTTCCAGTTTTCAACATTTGCTTGAGAAAACACATTTTGCATTGGGCTTGTGTTCAGTCAAACCCTGATGTTCATCATGTTTCACTGTAGCAGTCATCACTGTAGGGTTCTCCCTGCCGGCAGGCAGTCCTCGGTCGGCCAGAATCCCAAAGTCTGGGTCCGGCGTCGGCTGTTCAGCCATGCTCCCTGATGTTAGAGTGCCAGGAGTACAAAGCTGCCAGCCGACGCCATGTTCCCCAGTCTTTCTTGCCTTGCGGTGAAAGCAGTTCACAAGTGCCGGTCGGCTGACTCCTGATAATTTTTTCCGAACTTCAGTCCGAAGACTGACTTCTTCTACTCAAAGCTAAGTACCCTTTTGGGGAAACTTTTTTCTTGCTCCAGTCCGATGTCAGAAAAAGTTAATAATTGTATTTCTTGTGGGAAGCAAATACCTCATAAAGATTTCCATTCTTACTGTATTCCTTCTTTAGGCCCTGACCGCGACGTAGCTAGTTGTCGGTTTTGCGCTAGATTTAACCAACGTACGATTAAACAAAGGTACGATTTTGCTTTTCACTAGTTTGGTAGACGATTTAATTACAAAATGTCGTCTGACATGCACAAACGACGCAAGGATAAGGACTGGCCTCCGAGGTCCAAAACAGACGCTTTACAAACAGAGCCAGCTTCTGGTTCGGCCGTTGTCAGTGAGGAGCCTTTGCAGCCCCTGTTGGCCATTTCTGAACCGATTGCCTAAACAGACTCCCACGAGGAACCAACTAGGCCTTTGAGTACTTCAGCTGCAGGACCTTCGGACAATGCTCCCTCGGATGGGTCCGGAGCCGCTGTGCAAGTACCGGCTTCCGAGGGGGTTTTCAGGCCTACACAGCTTCTGATAAAGGCAAAGCCAAAGGCAAAGACTCCTTCCAAATCTAAGACACCAGGCCAAGTCTCTTCTGATCCGGGACCCAAATCACAGAAACAGTTACTTAAAATGGCGGAGGACTTAATTACCATGATTAGGGGTTCACATCCCCCACCAGATAAAAGACCAAGGCAGGAATTGGACTATGATTCTTCTGATCAGGCATCTATTTCTTCTGTGTCTTCCTCTGACCAGGATTATTCTTTCCCTCCTTATGAGGATTCTGATGCTGAGGAATCCATTCCTTCATCTTCTCCCCCTGAGGATTTTTCATTTGGGGAAACTTTACATGAAATGAGGGAACATTTTCACTGGGAAGGACAGGAGTACTCGGAATCTAAGAGAAGACTTAGGGATTTCCTTCTTCTTCCCCAACATAGGCCCCTGGCTCCCCCCCCCCCATTTTAGATATTGTGGATGACGCCTTCTCTGAGGCTAATTTAACTCCTGACTCTTTTCCCCCAGCCCCTGCTAAGCCTGACAGATATTACAGGGTCCCTGATTCTCACCAGTTCCTATTCAAGAATCCTACTGCTGATCCTGAAACCATTTCTCAGGGTAATAAGGGGGTTAAGGCCGCTTCTGCTAAAAACCCTATTCCAACAGATAAGGATTCCAGAGCTTTAGAGAGATGGGGCAAAAAAGTGTACACTTCTGCAACTTTATCAATTAGGGCTTTAAACTGTCGATTTCATATGCTAAAATATCATCAATTTCTGCTGTCTGTTATGAAACAAAAGCTAGCTTCTATTTCTGCATGTGCAGATAATAAAGAATTACATGATTTGATACATGCCACTGAACAAGTGGGGAAGCATGGTTTGCACTGTGGTTTTGATGTCTTGGAGGCTTCTTGCAGGGCTGCTGCCTCTGGCACAGTCATTAGAAGGCATGCTTGGTTAAAGGAACAAAATTTACCTGATCAAGTGAAAGCAATGAATGTTTTGTTTGGATCTAAGGCTGAGGAGGTGATAAAGAAAATGAGGGATAAGGCAAAATTCATCCAAACGGTTAAGGATTTCTTACAAGTACAGCCCCCCAGATTTAGTAGGAATTGGTCAACAAAAACTGGTCCTTTCCCTACTCAGGCCTCAGAGGGGTAGATATAGATGCTCCAGAGGAAGGCCCCAAGCACAGACCCCCTACAGACCTAGACAGTGGACTGCTTCCACCCCCAGGGGTGGAGAGGACAGGCCACAATCTCATAGAAAGCAGGCTCAATGACTCCCCCTGCTGGGCTGCAGGAACTTCTTTCCTGGAAGCCCCTCTCTGAGGAAAACTCTCTGTTTCATCAAAATTGGACTTGCATAACCCAAGACAAGTGGGTTCTGGATGTAGTTTCAAGAGGTTACAAATTCCACTTTCATACCCTACCAAGACCAAATGGATGGCCAGACCTACCAAAACACCAATTGTCAGAGGCCTTAAACCAGGTGGATACCCTCATGGCTATGAGGGCCATAGAACTGGTTCCACCTTCAGAAATGAGGCAAGGATTTTACTCGAGGCTCTTTCTAGTTCCCAGAAAGCAAAATTCATGGAGACCCATCCTGGATCTGTCACTCTTGAACACTTACCTGGAGATACCAAAATTCAAGATGCTTACTCTGCAGCATCTACTGCCAATGTTGAGCAAAAATGCATGGATGGTAACATTGGATTTAAAGGAGGCATACCTACACATTCCTATCAGACAGGAGTGCAGAAAATTTCTCAGGTTCAAGGCCGGCTCGAATCATTATCAATTCTCTGAGCTGCCCTTTGGATTGTCTACTGCGCCCAGAGACTTCACCAAATGCCTAGCACCAGTAGTAGCTTATTGCAGACTCAAGGGAATTCAAATCTACCCTTATATGGACGACTGTCTTATTCAAGCAGACAGCAAGGATGTCTTACTCCAGCATCTAGAATTTGTTCAGAATCTTCTCAAGTTCCTGGGATTCACTGTGAACATAAAAAAGTCAAATTTGACACCCTCACAACAAGCAATTTTTTTGGGTGCTCTTCTAAACACAACAACCCAGATGACATTTCTGACATCCGAAAAACAGTTACAGCTGGCCTCAACTTTCAAAACCTTGGCGCCACTAGCTCAGCTGACTGCAAGGAAATTCCTGCAGGCATTGGGTTACATGCCCTCTTGCATCCTCCTCATACTTCATGCAAGACTACATATGAGGACAATACAGTGGTACCTAAAAAGAGTATGGTCCCAACACTGCCACAGTCTAGACACACAGATTACTGCCCTGCCTTGTCTACAAAAGGAATTCCTTTGGTGGACCAAGGCATGTCTTCACAACAAAAGGAAAGCCTTCAGTCTGCCTCCGGCCAGCCAGATACTAACCACTGACGCTGTTTTTCTATTTTTTCTATTTTTCCCCCCAACAGATTTTTTAATTGAATTACACAGGGTATAGGTCACATTAAAGGTGGGAAAAGTTTTGAAATGATTCATTGTGGTCTCATTTTTTATATCACAAAAACCTTGCATTTTAACAGGGGTGTGTAAACTTATAGCCACTGTATACTGAAGTGCAATTTTATTGCTAGGAATGCATCTGCTTGTATTCCCCTTAACATAATAGTCTTCATTTATTTTCATTGAGCTACTTGTTGCTTCTTCAACTGCTAATTTTTGTGTTTTCCCATATAGATACCTCATATAGTTCATGGTTCAGTCATTTCCTGATTAATTGCCTGTGCCTGCAGGCAGTGTGTCTGCCACTGCTAAGAACATTAACAGAAATTACTGGTAAGGTTCCACCCATCTCCCATTTAAGTACCTCTGCATATTGCCAGAAATGCTTTACAGTGTAACATACAAATGATTTCAAGAAACACACACACGCATTGAGAGAAATAGGGGTGGGACCCCACAGACTTCACTGTAAGTCATCACTGCAGGATGTTTCTGCCAGTACTAGCAAAGAGAATCACAGAGGCATTACTAGAGCTAATAGGTATGGATCAGTGTGTTTTGTGTTTTGTGGAGTGAAGGCAGACCTTTATTAATGTAAACAAAACAATGATGACAAAAAGGCTTCATAAAGTAAAACGTCATCATGGTAGCATATGCATTCCCCTAATATATGAATAGAATTAATTATGAGAATATATGCCAGGTCAGAAACTGGAATACAAATAAGGGGAATACTCTCACCTAAACTACTAGAAAGCTATTTAGGTTTGTTGAAGAGACCTGCTGCATTACACAACAAATAATGTTTACTTTTCAGCTGTTAACTTAAGACAGAGAATATAAGAACATGATTTCTGATCTGGTCCATCTGAAAGAATAGAAGGAGACAGGTGTAAGGGGAATTGTACCAGATATGTTTAAGGGTCTGGTGATTGATTGAATTAGTAGAGTATTATCTCTAAATGAAACCCTTGTCAATAAACCACATTTCGAAGACTTCTGTAACATAAGTAATGTGGTGAGTGTTACAGTCAGACAGAAGTACTAATTGCTAAATGTATATGTATACCCCTACCAGAAATTCAAACAGACTGTGGCAAAAGATTTCAACTGTTTATTTTAGTAACAGTACAGATTTGTCTGCTGAAGAATTAGTTTGTGCCACCATATACTTTTACAGGTTTCTTGACTTTGGTGTAGTTTTTACAGGAAGTCTCCTTCTGGAATCACTGTGAGTTGTTCATTTTTTTCCCAGTGCAGAGAGAAATAGTATTTGCAGACACACCACACACACCTGTAATCACTACCATGAAAATACAGACCACCACTACATGAATGTTGAAATGATGCTTGCCTGTCACAGGATTGTCAACTGGCTGCTAGGTATCAAAGGCAACTGACCTAAGAGAGCATGTGAAGAGGTAGTGGTAGTTTAGTATTACATGCAGTAGACTATTAAGTTGAGCTGGGAATGCAGCAGAGAAAGAGCTAAAAATAAATAAAATATAAGCAACTGAGTAACCTGTGCCACAGATATGACTCGATGCTGTCACTGAAGGTCCACATGCTACAAAGTGTCTTAGGAAGAAGTTTTAAGTGATTTGTATGATGACTGCACAATATAGATATAGAGAGTTTTTTAATTTCAGACACGTTTCCAAGTTTGTAGATCAAGGCCCTGAAACCACATTTCAGGTGCTATGTCCTTAATTGTGCAAGACAGATTATTGATTTGGATTCTTGAACTGCAACTGTTGTTTGCACGTAACACTTGGAAGATTTTGCTTCAAGATGTAGTAAAATGCTTGGAAATGTTCTAGGTCTCAGTGTCAGCTATTTCAAACATCCTGCACGGAAGGTCTGGTTGTCAATCTGTAAATAGTAGACTGTTTTCTACTTCATTATATGTTCACACTGTTTATACCTTGATAAGATGCACAATAATTTTTTAGGTTTGAATATCTAATGCTTCACTTCTCCTTGGCTTAGTTGCAAATCAGTAAATAGCTGGTACACTGTTTGCCATCTCATTGTAGGATCACAATACTCAGTAGTTTTCACTGTTTCATGTCTTTATTTATATGTATTATAAATGAATATTACCCTCTTTATTCTAGATTCTTGTATGTACTCAGTTTGCATCAGTCTTTTTTTTCCATTTAAGTGCATAGTTTTTGCATTGGCCTTGAATTTGTACTCCAGGGCAGAGCTTGAAATCAAGTAAATCAAACTGTGAAAGTTGCATGACCATACTTGTAGATATTGATCCTGAGTAATTTTATTTTGCAGATGACTATATACAACTTTTTGTGTTGGTGGCTTGTATTCATCAAAGTTGGACATGGTAAGATACTGTGTTTGTGTGTTTGTTCCTGTTATAGCATACCATCTGCTGGTATTCTGTCATTCATAATGTTTGATAAAAAATCAAAATGAAAACCGTAGAATGTTATGTTTGTTTGTTTGCGATCTGGAATAAAACACTGATCCCTGAAAAACTAGTTCAGGTCAACCCAGGAAAAACGAGTTACAGAATACAGAAAACATAACATATCCAAACTTCCAAGTTTTAAGTGCAGTATTATACAGTAATGGCTCATTACATTCAAAAAGGAGCACGCTGATTGCACAGCCCATCCAGCATACCCATTGTAAATCAAGCATGTACCAACAAAGTCTGTCTGCCGAAGTACCATTGAGCAGTCAGACTTTTCTATTTTAAAACGCTTACTGGATATGCAAAATACAAGTAGTCACATTATACAAAACTTAAGACTCAGACAAGTGCATGATTTTCCTTGAATTTATGCTTTCCCTTAAAAATCTCAGCAGGAAAGGAAGCAACAAAAGTTCAGCAGTGGAGATTCTTTTCTCCATTGCTTCTCCTGTACTGCATTGATGTACTTTTGAAGTCTGGGGATTTAAGTCCCATATGCATGATCAGTCCATCAGTAAACAATGAAGAGCATGGAGGAACACTTCAACGGCATTATAGAAAGACATTATTTAAGAAAGGTAAACGATTTCCTTCCTAATGTCATTGAATAAGAGCAATAATCCACAACTGTGTGTGGGTATATCAGGATTTACTCACAGATGGCTGGTTTAATAACTCTGGCTTCGCCGTCATGATCAAACGGCTTCGTCCTCATTATCAAACCACACCAACAGTGGGTAAATCCTGGTCTACCCATGCACAGGCATGGATTACTGCTTAAATGTACAGCATTTAACAGCTAATTAAACAAAAGTGTATTGGATATTTACAAAGACCATAGTTTTAATAACAGAGGTATAACATTACTGTGAGACCACAATATGAGTTGAACAGCTTTTTCTGTGGGTAAGGACATGCACACTATCTTCTGTTGTCTTAAGAAAAAGAGAGCACTGAAGGAGTTAGAATATAAAACAAGGTAAACATGGTAGTTTTGGATAGAACAGAATTAATTGACAGGTTTAAGAATGTCAGAAGGGTTATGGGCATCTGCGACATCATGCAGCAGTGCTAATTGATATGATTTGGTGCATTTTCCAAAGTGGAGACTTGTTTGGGGGTGTGCAGGTGTCTTCGCTTACATTTTTATTCTATGGGGCGCTCAGCAGGGAAATGAGAGACTTACCTGTGGCTGAGATCCCCTTACTATATGTATTGCTGAGTTTGGAGCAGGTATTTTTAACAATATCTACTGAGTAGACTTGAGTTTTGATCAGAAATCAGAATAGTTATTGAGATCACTGATACTGGGTGGTATTGATTTCCAGGTTTTTCAACTGAATATTTTGAAAAAGTGGATCCTACAGTGCTTTTTTCCCCCATGGGTGCAAGAAGTGAAGCTGCATTTTCAGGGTGTGAATGTATGTTCTAGATTCTTTGTGCTACTGTGAGGTTACCAGAGAAAAATGAGAAAGTGTTTTACTAAATAGTTTAAATGGAAGGGAGCATAAAAGGAAAGTGGATCTTTGTTGGTCTGAAAGTCATTTTGCTTTATATAGCAGTGACTAGCGATGATTAGTTTGGGGGAAAGAGTCACCAACTGACAAATGACATTTTAAAGTGGTTTGGAGTGAGTTTAGTTATTTTTTTTCAAGGCATAGATTAATTATAATCTTTGTGCCTTGGCACTAGTATACATGATGTGAACTCGAAATTTAAGTTTTGATCTAACTGTAACACTAATATTTAAAGAAATACTTTGTCTCACATGAATTGCTGTGATTTAATATCTTCCAGTCAGAGAGAATGTAAGCAATCTTCTTGTTGGAACAAAGGATTATTACTTCGATTTTGAAAGCTTTAATGATTAGCTTTGTACTGCAAAGTTAATCTGAATGTGCATTTGTTATAGCTGATGGTATTAAGTATGACTTGCAAACAGACATGATTTGTAGAAAGTAAAATGGGAATTTGGGGATGATATAAAGGGAATCTGTTTGTTTAAATATAAAGAGAAGAGAAGGAACAAATAGGGTGGAACCCGGACTAACCTTTAGATAAGGAGGATGAATTTAATGTGTATATGTACATTCCTACTGCAAAATTATAGTAAGGAAATAAATTATAGAACTATTGAGTTTCTTGGGGCTTAGACCTCTCACTAGCATGGAAACTTGTAGTAGTTGGCCATCCTTTAGATCAGAGGCTTTTATTATATCAGTAAACACATCGCAAGTCAGTAATCCCCTTTCCATGTTTAGTATTATGTTATCTGTTAAGGTCAAGAAGGGTGGCATTTCACTAATTCCATCCCAGTATCCATGTTGGTTATAAACAAGGAGGCTCTGATTGCTAATGCATTATGAAAGGTGACTATAGGCCAGCTTTGTGAGAACAGAAGTTGGTCTTGAAGACAGATGGGAATTTGCAACTGGGTATTTTTGGGATTGGTTTTATTATGGTGTTTTTCCAAATAGTAGAAAATATATTCTGACAGAGAGGTTGTAGGTATGTTTGAAGGGGGTGGATGATAAATCAAAGCAAGCTTTAATAAATTAGAATCACTTAAAGATGGAGGGGAAAATTAACATTTTAATTTTGTTTGATATATTGCTAATGATTAGATCCAGGATTGAGTGAATTTCTCTTTTCAGGTTAGGTCTAGTTCAAAATCATTTAAATAAATCATTGACTAAATCTGTGGTTTGACTTGCTAATTACAGGTTAAGTTGAAATTCCCTAATGTCACTAGTTTTTTGTAATTTAGAATCGATTGTGGTGATTGACTTTTTTTAAATTGCTGTTGGGTGGCTTATGACAGCAAATAAAATGCATAGTTGGAAAGTGCTATGTAGTGGAATATTTTAGGTGGTAGAAGAAATGAGTGTAAACAGAAACAGAAGGCAGGATTCAGACCGCTGCTAGTGAACTGTGACTCGCACGTCATGGGCACTTTATTCCATATATGATTCAAAGAGCCGACCGTATGAGATTCTGAACTTATTATAGTAATGCAGGGAATGGCCAGCATTAAAACATGCTGTGGATAGAAATATATTATACAACAACCCCCCCCCATTAAATATTCAAAAACGTGCATGCTGATTGGTCAGCGTGCACGTTGTAAATCAGAGTTATAGTAATGGAAAAAGGTCTGGTCGCCCGGACTTTTTCCATTACTATAACTTTTTTTTTACAGCAACACAGAACACAAGATCTCCGTTGCTTCACACTGTCTCGCTGTGTTAAACGAGTTTAACATAGCGAGACAGCTTTAAAAAAGCAACGGAGATCTTGCTTTCTCCGTTGCTTTTTTCTAAACTGTCTCGCTATGTTAAATGGGTTTAACATAGCCAGATAGCTTTAAAAAAGCAACGGATATTCTCCGTTGCTTTGTTTAAAGCCGTCTCGCTATGTTAAGCTCATTTAACTTAGCAAAACAGTTTTTAAAAAGCAACAGAGATCTTGCTTTCTCTCTTGCTTTTGCTCACATCTCTGATGTACTGTGTAGGCATGTACAGTACATCAGAACTGCCACAGAATACCAGACAGCTGCAGAAGGGCAGCAAGGAGGCATTATACAATGCCATTATTTAAGAAAAGTAATTATTTTTTTTCTTAAATAATGTCATTGTATATTAGCAATAACCCACTTCTGGGTGTGGGTAATGCTGGATTTACCCACGGTTGGCTTTGTTTGGCCACTCGGGCTTCGCCCTCGTGACCAAACCACACAAACCGTGGGTAAATCCAGCATTACCCACACCCAGGCGTGGGTTATTGCTATAATACTACACATGAGACTGACCACACCCCCACCATGGTTGAAGGAGATGCAGTATTACACTTATGGGTACAACATTGTGAAGTCATTACAGCATACTGAAAACTCACAAACCATTTTAATGCATTGAAGTATTACTGCAAAAAACACATTACTCAGTTGTAGCAGTAAATAAACTTTAAAGGAAATAAACACACTACTCATTAAAGAGAGACTTGTTTATTTAAAAAAAAGTAAAACAATCCTGCATAGCCCAAGCATGACTATTCTGAAAGAAAACTAAAAAAATCTACATACCTCACACAAGCTAAATCTGTATAACCAAGACTGTGTTTATTGCAAATTAAAGCTAAAGCACAGAAAAACAAAACTACCTACTGCACACTAGTACACTAAATCACTTTTTAAATGTATTTTGCATTTCATTTTATGGCCTGAAGAAGGGCCCAATTTGATGCAATATTTGAATAAAAGTCACTACATTTCATCTGGTAATTTATAGACATCATTAGTTGGGCTTTTAACAAGTCCACACTGCATCAATTTCGCACATCTGTCCATTTACTTTTCACCAAAGAAAAACCTGTTTTTGCAAATGCATTTGATGTTGGTATAGGTAATACCCTGGCAATTACTGGATATAGTGCAGTCAGCTCAGGCCCTTCTCTGAAAAGCTTCAGCTACTTTTCTCCTGGGGTCAAGCTTGTGGTACATAACTGTTTGAGAAAGGGCCTAATTGCCAAGAAGTCCCTGGAAAGATGGACTTCATCTACATCCTGCAGACTCAGGGCAGTGGTCTGAGTATGTCACTGAAAGCAAAGGGCTCAGAGATCATTTAGACAGTGTAAACAAGTAGTTGTTTTCATTACAATCAAACCACCATTCTAAGTACTTTACTGTTGTCTCCAAGAACACAACGAAGTCTCTCTTCAGTTTGTTAGCAAAAGTGCTGCCTAATGTGCTCATAAGTGCCCTACGTTTCCCTCCAAAGAAAGCGCCTTCAGCTTTTGCCTGCAGTTTTTGCTTGAGAGAGACCGTTACAGGAAATGTTTCCATGGCAGTAAGTGCTGATTTTGCTAATGTACTTATATATTCATTGAAATCCACAAGAATAGTACTGGGGCAGCGTAGGCAATGCATTCTCACCATGCTCATTAGTAAAACGTACTGCCATATCTGCCCGGGGGGGGGGGGGTCTCCTCTTCTCCCTGAGAGATGATATAGGACTGGAGCACTGGGAGATTTTTCACTATTCTTTCAGTGGCTGGCAGTAGTGACAGCCACCTTGTTGGCACATGTCTTAGACTCTCAAGTTCCATGCCACAAAACTCAAAGAAATCTTTCAAGTCTCTGGTCCTTGTAGCAGAACCTGAGAAATGTGTGAAAAGTTCCATTACAAATAGTTCCACATCGTACGGTAGTTGTGCTGCAGCTTTTTTGGCTGCATTGTGTATGATGTGGGCAACACAGCCTTCTGGAGTGGTGGGCACTTTTCTTTTTAATCTGGTATACATACCACATTTCTTCCCATAGTTCACACTGGTATTATCAGCCCCATATGCTGAAATGCTGTTCCAGGGCAAGGAGTGCCTTTCCATAATATTCGAAATCTGCTGTGATATAGCCTGTGCAGATTCATCAGGGTCTTCATAGAAGTCCAAAAGGTCATTCACCACCCCTTCTTCTTTAAAAAAAATACCTCACAACAAGCAAATAATTTTATGATGTTCATCGTGTTATACTGCTGCAGTCATCACACTGGTTATCCTGCCGTCAGGCGGTCCCGCAGTCGGCTGAATCCCAAAGTCTTAGTCCGGCGTCGGTTGTCGTCGCTTCTTCCCTGACGTCAGTGCGACAGGGGTATAAAAGAGACAGCCGACGCCATTTTCTTCAGTCTTTCTTGTCGCGCAGTGCCCGAAACAGAAGCAGTTCGCAAGTGCCGGTTGGCTAGCTCCTGAGATTTTCGAATTGAATTTCGGCTCGAAGTCTTCTCTAAAGCTAAGTACCCCGTTGGGGAAACTTTTCTTGCCTCAGACCGATGTCAGACAAAGTTAATAATTGCATTTCTTGTGGGAAGCAAATACCTCATAAGGATTTTCATTCTTATTGTATTCCTTGCCTAGGCCCAGACCACGATGTCTCTGGTTGTCGGTTTTGTGCTAGGTTCAACAAACGTACAATCAAGCGTCGGGCAGATTTCGCCCGACATTTTTTTGGCAGAAAATTTAACTATAGCATGTCGTCGGAGCAACCGATATCAGCAATGATTAAAAAACGCAAGGATAAGGACAGGCAAACAAGGCCAAGACCAGATACCGAGGCCTCGGCAAGGCCTGCCGCCGGTTCTCCGGTTTTCAGCAAGGCGCCTACGCAGCCCCTGACTACCGCTGATTTAGAAATTCTGACGGCCTCCCAGACTGAATCAGCTGGGCCTCAGGAGCCAGTTCCATCTCACCCCTTGGACGCCAACCCTGACGGTGATCCAGAGATTTTGGACAGGCCTTCGGTTTCTGAAGGTGTCTTCAAACCGACAACTATTTCTATCAAGTCTTATGCTAAACTTAAAGCCCCCTTAAAAGTTAGGAAACTGGGTCCACAGACCCCCCCCCCACAGGCCCCTATGCCTAAAAAACAGATGCTTAATATGGCTGAGGATTTCATTACCCTTATCAGGGGTTCCCAACCCCCTCCTGATAAAAGGCCTAGACTGGAGGAAGATTATCCTTCCTCTGACCAAGCATCCATTTCCTCAGCTAACTCTGAGGACCAGGATTATTCCTTCCCTCCTTATGAAGACTCAGATGCTGAAGAGTCCATTCCCTCTGTCTCCCCCCTGAAGACTACTCTTTTGGGGAAACTTTACACACCATGAGGGAACACTTCCATTGGGAAGGCCAAGATTACTCTGACTCTAAGAAAAGACTCTGTGAGTTTCTTCTTCTTCCACAGCATGGACCCCTTGCAATCCCTCCAGTTTTAGACATTTTGGATGATGTTTACACCGAATCTAGTCTAAACCCAGATTCCTTACCTCCTGCACCAGCTAAGCCAGAGACAGATACTACCGAGTTCTTGATTCTCATAAGTTTCTATATAAAAGCCCTGTTGCTGACCCCTAAACCATTTCCCAGGGTCCCAAAGGGGTTAAGGCCTCTACTGCTAAGAATCCACTGCCTTCTGAAAGATTCCAGAGCATTAGAAAGATGGGGGAAGAAAGTGTATACGTCTGCCACTTTGGCCATGAGGGCCTTAAACTGCCAATTCCACATGCTAAAATACCAGCAGTACTTGATTACACAGTTAAAGCAGAAAATGATCCCTTAGACAGATCAACCTGATTTCAAAGAGATGCAGGATTTGCTGCATGCAGCAGAACAGGTGGGAAAGCATACCTTACGTGTGGTTTTGATTCATTGGAAGCCTCATGTAGAGCAGCTGTCACAGGGTCTGTACTACGTAGACATGCTTGGCTAAAAGAGCAAGCCTTACCAGAACATGTCAAAGCAAAGTTATTGGATGCTCCATTGCAGAAAGATGTGTTATTTGGTGTCAAAGCAGAGGAAGTTTTAAAGAAAATGGAAGAAAAGGCAAAATCTATGCAGACAGGTAAAGATTTTTTACAGGTACATCCCCCTCGTTTCAGCAGAAACTGGCCATCAAAAAACTGGTCCTTTCCTGCATCAGACAGACCCCAAAGGGGTAGGTACAGATGCCCTAGGGGCAGAGGCCAGCCACAAGGTTCTTTCATGCCTAGACAATGGCATACAACAACTCAAAGAGGTGGAGACGAAAGATCTCAACCCTTCAGGAAACAAACACAATGACTTCCCCCTTCGCCTGCCAAGCAAAATTGCCCTGGCAGCACCTTTGGGAGGAAAAGTGGCTCAATTTCCACAAAATTGGCACATCATAACAAAGGACAAATGGGTTCTGGATATTATTACCCGAGGCTACAGATTTCATTTTCACACTTTACCATGGATGAGAGGCATGCCAAATCTGCCTCCAAACCAGTGGGCAGAGGCACAAACGCAAATTTCAGCTCTCATGGATATGAAAGCAATTCAAAAGGTACCTACAAAGGAGCAAGGTCAAGGTTTTTACTCAAGACTATTTCTAGTACCAAGAAAGGGCAAAGCCTGGAGACCCATTTTAGACCTCTCAATTCTAAACACATACCTGGAGGTACCCAAATTCAAAATGCTCACACTACAGCAGCTTCTTCACATGCTGGGCAAGGAGTCTTGGCTGGTAACGTTGGACCTCAAAGAGGCATACCTGCATGTCCCTATCAGACTAGATTGCAGAAGATAGCTCAGATTTTTGGCAGGTGCAACGCATTATCAATTCTCTGCATTGCCCATTGTCTTATCTACTGCACCCAGAGTATTTACGAAATGCCTGGCATCAGTAATTGCATACTGCAGACAACAAGGAATACAAATTTATCCATATCTGGACGACTGCCTGATCCAAGCGGACAGCAAGGACATTCTATTACAGCATCTGGCATTTGTAACAAAGCTGCTAAGTTGCCTAGGGTACACAGTAAACAAACAGAAGTCAAAGCTAATACCCTCACTGGAGATAATATTCCTGGGTGCCAGCTTAAATACAAAGGTCCAGATGGCTTATCTCACGCCAGACAAACAAAAACAACTGACTCAATACTTCAAAAAGATGGCAACTTTTACCCAGCTCACTGCAAGGGAAAATCCTGCAGGCATTGGGGTTCATGGCATCCTGCATTCAACTAATTCCATATGCAAAGCTGCATATGAGAAAATTACAATGGTACCTGAAAAGTATATGGGCTCAACACGGGCACAGCCTCGAAACAAGTATACCTCTCATTCCCTGCCTTCAAAAAGAGTTCCTATGGTGGGCTCAAGCATGTCAAACAAGGGTCTTTTGTCTTGCCTCCAGCAAACCAAACCATGACAACAGATTCTTCAGACTACGCCTAGGGAGCACACATGGCAGGACAGTGCATACAGGGCAAATGGTCTGCAAAACAAATGCATCTACACATCAACCAAAAGGAGATGCTAGCTGTGCAAAATGCACTGACAGCCTTCAAGGACCTCTTGCATCCAGGACAACAACTAATAAGGACAGACAACACCACACTTATGTGGTACATAAGCTAACAGGGAGGAACACATTCCTACCCTTTATGCAGACAGGCAATGACCTTGTGGAACAAAGCATTGACTTACCAAGTACAACTGCAAGCACAATTCCTGCCAGGAAAGGAAAACATATTGGCAGACGAATTAAGCAGAAATATGGCAGATCCTCACGAGTGGAGACTACACCCACAAGTATTTTCAATGATAACTCAAAGGTGGGGATGCCCAGACATAAATCTATTTGCCTCCCCCAACAATTGCCAACTACAGAAATTTTGCACAAGGACTTATCATTCCCTAGCCTGGAAAGTGGACGCCCTATCATTCAGTTGGACGGCATTGACAGTCTATGCCTTCCCACCACTACCTGTATTGACCAAGGTATTACTGAAAGTCAAATCAGGGAGACCACAAATGATCCTCATTGCTCCGGACTGGCCACGTCAGCACTGGTACCCATTACTAAGGAACTTGACTGGCAGCCCTCCATGGATCTTACCTCAATTCCCACTTCTGTTGACTCAGCAAAACTCTCAGATCCTTCACAGTCAGCTCAGGACTTTAAATTTAGCTGCATGGAGAATACCTTGAATTATCAATCAACACTTCTCTCAAAGGACGTCCTGAATGTCATTTTGGAGGCCAGGAGGCCCAGCACCAGAAAAACTTACTCAGACAAATGGAAAAGATTTTGTGCATGGAACCAGGCTAAAGGCCAAAATCCTTGGCTACCAAACATTCCTCAAATACTGCAATACTTAACCGAGATGCTACACAAAGGCCTTTCTTTCTCATCCATTAAGATCCATGCTTCAGCCATTTCAGCTCAATATAATACGGATCCTCCCATATTCTCACACCCTTTACTAAGGCAGTTTCTCAGAGGGGCTAAGAATATAAGACCCCCCAGAAAACCCCCAACGCCAGCTTGGGACCTCAACTTTGTTTTAGAAAAATTAACACTACCTCCTTTCGAACCAGTCTTCTCAGCAGAACTACAATACTTGTCATGGAAAACAACTCTGTTGCTGGCTATCACCTCAGCACGCAGGTTCTCAGAACTACAGGCACTTATGGCAGTTTAACCTTTCATCATTTTCCATCAGGACAGAGTCTCTTTATGAACTAACCCTACCTTTATGCCAAAGGTAGTATCCAGTGTGGCTTTTAATCAGACCATTCATTTACCCACCTTTTATCCAAACCCCCAGAATAAAGGAGAAAGACTCCTTCACTCTTTGGACATTCACAGACAGCTACGTTACTATTTGGATAAGACAAAGTCCTTCAGAAAAACTGACCAACTCTTTGTATCCTATGCTGCAGGTTCACAAGAAAGACTATTTCAAAACAGACCATCTCCAAATGGATAGCACATTGTATCCGCTTTTTCTACTCGCACCATGGGAAAGAAGTGCCTGTTAATATTAGGTCCCATTCTACTTGGGCTACAGCAACCTCAGCAGCCTTTCTCAGGGGGGTTCCAACCAAGGACATTCTGGAGGCAGCTACTTGGAGTTCAGTGCACACCTTTACCAAGCACTATCACCTTCCATTATACTCAAAAACCAGAGCTGGTTTTGCCACTGCAGTTCTGCAGGGCATCCTAGGTTCGACTAACCCAGTTTAGTACCACCATCCATCCATAGCTTTGGGATTCAACCCAAGTGTGATGACTGCATCAGTATAACATGATGAACATAGTACAGTTTTGTACCTACCATAAATGTAGATGTTAGAGTGTATATACTGCTGCAGTCCAGGTTACCCTCCCTCCATCCCCTGTACTTACCAGGGTGTTAGTTATAACTCCATGTACATCAATCAATTGGATGCATGTCTATATGGTGTATTTGCTAACAGCTACTACTATTTATCTACTAAGGTATTTTTGCATAGTTATTTGTATTGCCTTCCTAGTTGGGGGCACCTGACATCTGGGGCAAGAAAAACTGAAGAAAATGGCGTTGGCTGCCTCTTTTATACCCCTGTCGCACTGACGTCAGGGAAGAAGCGACGACAACAGACGCCGGACCAAGACTTTAGGATTCGGCCGACTGCGGGACCGCCTGACGGCAGGATAACCCAAGTGTATGACTGCAGCAGTATATACACTCGAACATCTACATTTATGGTACGTACAAAACTGTACTTTCCCCTTGTTGGAAGCATCCTATGAAATTACAAATGAAGTGCCTGGTTTTTGAAGGTCATGCAGCAGGCATTCCAATGAGTGCGGTCCCAAAACATTTTCGACAATGGCTTCAACCTTGGTTCTTTCACAAGAGTTTCTTTGCAGTGTCTGAGTCGCTGTACAACTGGCTGGCCAACTTTACTGCACAGTCCAAACTGTTATAGGCAATATTGTGCTTAACAGCATTGAATACCTCCGAGGTTTCTGCTGCAATGATCCTAAGTTTTGGTCCATCAATGTTTGTGTTCCTTGCCCACTTTGTCATCAGGTGACTGGATTTTGCTTGAAGAATAGCAGTCTTATGTTAAGTTTCCTTATGTCGTGCAAAATTGTCTTCCACCGTGGGTCACTAGAAATTATGTCTTGCAGTACCTGCTGAATGCTTTTGCATCACTGCATCTCTCGATCCAGTTGAATTCCATTTTCCAAACATCCTGCCACTTGCACATTCTCTTGTTGCTGGTTGACGGTGATGAAGCTGCTGCTCTCTTCATTCTTGGATCTGTACTTACCTGATATGCAACATATTTAGCAACACTGTGTTAGTAGGGTGCAGTAACATACTGGTGCATGAATGAACTGGTTAGAAACATTGGCACGTGAAATCATTGGTTTGAAAAAGACTGGCACCTGATAATCATAAAAACACTGGCATATGAAACATGAAGCAGTTTAACATTTGTTCTTTGATATAGATTCACTGAAGACCTGACAATGAACTAGCTAGAAACACTGGCACATGAAAGAACTGGCTAGAAACATTGGCACGTGAAATCATTGGTTTGAAAAAGACTGGCACCTGATAATCATAAAAACACTGGCATATGAAACATGAAGCAGTTTAACATTGTTCTTTGTTATAGATTCACTGAAGACCTGAGAATGAACTGGCCTTGACTCTAGATGATTGTCACCATTAAATGATATCCCGATGACCCCATGTGCAAAAATGGAAAAAAGGGGTTTTACATGGCTAGATAACAGACACTGAAACATCTGGCTATAAACAATGGCATGTGAAACATCTGGCTGCAAACACTGGCTTATGAAAACTGGTTTGAAAAACATTGGCGTATGAAAGAACTGGTTTGAAAAACATTGGCATATGAAAGAACTGGTTTGAAAAACATTGGCATATGAAAGAACTGAGACAAATGGAAAAGATTTTGTGCATGGAACCAGGCTAAAGGCCAAACTCCTTGGATACCAAACATTCCTCAAATACTGCAATACTTAACCGAGATGCTACACAAAGGCCTTTCTTTCTCATCCATTAAGATCCATGCTTCAGCCATTTCAGCTCAATATAATACGGATCCTCCCATATTCTCACACCCTTTACTAAGGCAGTTTCTCAGAGGGGCTAAGAATATAAGACCCCCCAGAAAACCCCCAACGCCAGTGTTGCTGGTGTATGAAAGAACTGGTTTGAAAAACATTGGTGCATGAAAGAACTGGTTTGAAAAACATTGGCATATGAAAGACCTGAGGAGTGGAGCAGAAGAGAATTAACATTACAAACCATTTAAAAAAAAGTAAAATAGTAAATGAGGTAATGTAGGGGGCATTTTAGCCATTAAAAACTGACATTAATTAACTACATTAACTACTGACATAAGCTTGTAGAAGACAAAATGCATTTTTACCACTGAACATGGCCCCCACCTCTCAAGAAAATAAAGTTAAACATTTTTTCACTGTACCAAAACGCCACTCTAAAATGAATGAGAATGCACAGCAGACGCCATAGACCCGATTTACCTTTTGACCACAGCAGTTAAGTAAAATGAAATAAACGTACAGCACTAATTTACACAGCACAATGATCTATTGACAAACAAGCCCAAGAACAGCACTATCCATAATCGGATTATAATGAAAGCAGTACATCGTAAATTTATTGAAGACATCAGTATAAACAAAATACAAATTTTGCTACTTATCATTTCAAGATAGTTTGCTTTTATGACATGTTTTAGCACAATCACACATGCACTGCTTTAACTTCCGAACATGCATCCACAATAAAAAAAAAAAAAAAAAAGGGAAAAAAGTAAGTAAACATTTTTAAAAGTACTTCTTGCAAGAGCAGCTAAAATAAACTACAATGCACAGCACATCCCATGGATCCATTTTACCTCAAAACATAGCAATTAAGAGGAAAACAAAAAACAAAAAACCTGTAACAGTAATTTATCTAGCACAGCGATGCAATAAACAGGCCCAAGTAAAAGCAGCACACCCATATTCACATTACAAGCAAAGCAGGACATTTTAACCTTATTAAAGACAGCATAAAAAAATAAAATGCACACATTTACAATATCTTGAAACAGCTATGGCAAGTTGGCAACATGTACCTACTAGAATAATAAATGCACTACGTTACCTATTAACATTCCCCCTCAAAAAGGTAGACTTATACCACAAGCACATTGACTTGCAAGAACAGGAAAAATTACCCAAACAGTACATCTTAACTTCTTGAAAACAACATTAAATTGCACACATTTCCACACAAAAAGTGCAAACTATCCTAGAACATTTTCTGTCTGTAAACAGAGTACCCTGAAAAAGCCATAATAGAAATATATCACACTACATTTATCTTTGACTGCCACCCATCAGAAATAAAATTCTATACACACGTTTCAGCTTTTAAAAGTAAAGCTTCCAAATCATACCCAAACAAACACAACAATTACATATATACATACACACACACTTTTTATACTACTACTTGGAAATCTCAAAATTACCACTGCACAAATTTAAATACTGTGTACTGCATCCCTGTTTACCTCTAAACATTAAAAACTTAAATTTAAATAAAGCACAATATTCCCATTTTAAAAAACTAGAGCCACAAAATACTGTTGACTGTTGTACTTACTGATATCACAGTCTTTGAGCTAGCTGGCTTCCTTCCTGCTGGGATGACTGGCTTCCCTGCCTGCTGGAGTGTCTGGCTGGCTAGCAGGCTTCCCTACCTGCTGGAATGGCTGGCTGGCTAGCAGGCTCTCTACTTGAGGGACTGGCTGGCTAGCAGGCTCCCTACCTGCTGGACTGGCTGGCTGGTTAGCAGGCTCCCTACCTGCTGGACTGGCTGGCTGGATAGCAGGCTCCCTACCTGCTGGACTGGCTGGCTGGCTAGCAGGCTCCCTACCTGCAGGACTGGCTGGCTGGCTAGCAGGCTTCCCTACCTGCAGGATTGGCTGGCTGGCTAGCAGGCTTCCCTACCTGTAGGATTGACTGGCTAGCAGGCTTCCCTACCTGCTGTACTGACTGGCTGGCTAGCAGGCTTCCCTACCTGCTGGACTGGCTGGCTGGCTGGCTAGCAGGCTTCCCTACCTGCTGGACTGGCTGGCTGGCTGGCTCCCTGCCTGCTTCAGTGGCTGGCTGACTTCCTAGATGGCTGGCCGGCAGGCTCTCTGCCTGCTTCAGTGGCTGGCTGGTTTCCTAGATGGCTGGCTGACTTAGTCTATGGCTGGCTGGCAGGCTGGCTTCCTAGCTAATTGGCAAATCTCAGTCCTTTTTCTAATTCCTAGCAGCTGAGGGCTAATACAAAACTGCTCTACTGCTGCGACCTTTGTAGGGCTCTTCCTAGTGGAATCCCCTACCCATTCAGTCCTTGCAGCCAATTGCTGCATGATTTACACCACCCAAACCTAAAAGGGAATACCTCTGCCTGCAGACCCAGGTTGGTGATGTAACCGCATTGCCATGGAAAAAGTGAAAGTATTTTTGGCTTCTCCAAGGCAATTCAGCATGTATCGGAATCACAATGTAGGCAACAGGGTAACAGGACTCAACCCATGAGTGTCTCACTAACAGGACGGCTGATAACCATAAAATGTTATGGACCTTGCATCATAGGTTTTTAATTCCATCTTATTTGATCATCAGGTGACAACAGTAGTCATAAAACCATTGTACTCAGTGCAGCTAATTGTAAAGGAAATGTTATACAGTTCTAAAAGGTCATTCTTACTTTTTATTAAGCAATGCTCCCACTGAGATGTACCTTACTAGACATGTCAAAACTACAAAGATCCCAGAGGTTTCTAATTTAAGAAGTTCGGCATAAAAACCCTGATCTACTAAAAGAGACTGGAAACACTGCCCATTCACTAAGTATCTTTTAGACTCTTGTGGGGAGATCTACTCCTTGCCTTCTGTGCCTGTAGAGACCCATTTTCTGTGTGTCTCCTTTATCTCCACAAGTCTAATAGATCCAGAAGTACTAGAAACAGGTACATAAATCTTTACCAGCAGATAAACATCATGTAGAGACAGATTTATCACACGGCATCTCCCCCCACCTCTGGAACAGACTGTCACTAAACATTAAACAATATGATATGCTGTTATCTTTCACAGGTGACCTAGAAGATTGGATGGCAATAACAGATTGTTCAGGCTTGATTAGCCTAGCCGTTATAGAGAAAGTAGTGACCCATCCTTGGGGTGGGTACTGACAAGGCCAAATGATTATCAGGCTCACCTGCCTTGAAATTCCTAGGAGTCCTTGCTTGTTTTTGGGTCAGTAGACATAAAAGGATCATCCCCGATTTATGTAATATCACCCTTCTAAGTTAGCACATTTAAAGGGACTAGTCACCACCAGTTACACTACATAGATAAATGAATATCTCGTGTATATGTGGGTATATATATATATATATATATATATATATATATATGTATGCATATATATATGTATGTGTGTGTGTATATATATATATATATATATATATATATATATATATATATATATATATACACACACACACACACACACACACACACACACACACACACACATGTATATATCTTCATTGGTACAGTTGAGTGCTGCTGTACTGATGCCTGAATCAATCAGTAGCGAACAAAATATTTTGCATGGGACTAACCTTGCTGCATCCTTTTTGCATCTCCCCTGAACACAAATGCAGTAAATACTTCGCTCTGATCTCCCAAATGGGGGGCCACCCAGGGATTCTCTAGTACACAATTGCATCTGGGTCTCCTGTATGGCTGTCCTCTGATTCTGTTGATTCCAAAAGTTCTACAGAAACTAGCAGGTTAAGGAGAACTCTAATCCTCATTGCCGTTTTCGTCCCTCATCAGGTATGGTTCCCCTTTCTCACGCCAGATATCCACCATGGATACTGGATCCCAGACAGGATCTGATTTCTCACCCATCCAAACACCAATTCCCCAGTCCAAGATCCCTAAAATTAACTGCTTGGTGGCCCCACTTCCAATGATTTTTAGGAAAGTCCAGACTGGTCTCCCCCCTCCGGGAAGTCCTACTTTATTCTCAAAAAACTTCTAATAAAAAGGTTTACAATAGGAAATGGAAAAGATTTTCAGTGTGGACACAGAATCAGAAAACTGACCCTTTTTCAGCTCCCATTTCAGCTGTCTTCCTTTTCCTAAGTTCTCTTTTTCAGGTTGGAGCCAGTTTTTCTACAATTAAGTTAAAATTGGCAGTGATGGCTAATTTCTATGTCGCAGATGATTCACATTCACTAACTTCCATCTCAGAATACAGGTTATGCAAGGCCTTTATGAAAGGAATATTTCTTCTTAAGCCACCAATTAAAGATCTGTCCCCTCCTTGGGTTCTGAATCTGATTCTCCAAGCGCCACTTGGAGACCCTTTGAACCAGCTGATTCCTGCAATATAAAGATGTCCTTCAAGAATGCAACTGCAGTCCTTACATATGGGTTGTCCTGCCTCAGGCAGCCCTTCGGTCAGCCGGATTCCAAAGCCTGGGTCCGGCGTCGCCTGATGTCGCCTCTTCCCCGACGTCAGAGCGTCTGGGGTATAAAAGCATCAGACGACGCCATCTTCTTCAGTCTTTCTTGCCGCACGGTGCCCGAAGCAGAAGCAATTCGCAAGTGCCCGTCGGTCAGCTCCTGTGTTTTCAGTTACCGAAGTCATCAAAAAGCTAAGTACCCCGTTGGGGAACCTTTTCTTGCCTCAGCCGATGTCAGAAAAAACTGCAAAAGTTAATAACTGTTTATCTTGTGGTAAACAAATACCTCATAAGGACTTCCATTCGTATTGCCTTCCCTGCCTTGGCCCAGACCACGACGTCTCGGCCTGTGCTGCCTGTGCTTGCTTCAATAAGCGCACTCTCAGGCGCCGGGCAGAATTTGATGAAGATTTTTTGGGGGAAAATTACTCCTATATCATGCCGTCGGAACAACCGACAACACTTATTTCCAAAAAACAGAAGGACCGGGACCGACATTCTCGGCCCGCGACTTCCATCGACACCATGCCAAAACCTACTGCGAGTGCATCGGTCTCTTCGGAGGCGGCAATTCAACTGCTCCAGACCCACAACACCGCTTTACCGCACACTTCGGTTCCCGAGGCTTCCTCGGTGCCGGTTGTTGATTTTCCTCCTGAAACTGAAGTCCAAGATTTGCCCGACACCATACCGGTGGACAAAGTTACTCCTGCACGTGGGGCAGCTAGGCCTCCGGTGTTTATGTCCATCAAGGCCTATACACGTGCTAAGGCTGCCAACCAGGCTAAGTCTCACCCTCCTAAATTTTTTCCCCAGGGTCCCACTTCAGATAAACAGATCATGACTTTAGCTGCAGATCTAATCTCTTTAATCAGAGGCTCTCAGGCTCATCCAGACAGAGGTTCTCAGCCGCCTACAGACAAAAGGCCTAGGGTTGAGCAGACAGATACCTTTTCCTCAGATGAAGCCTCTGGTGATTCAGGCCATTCAGATTCCCAGGAAGAATCCTTCCAGGCCTACGAGGATTCTGATGCTGATGAATCTATTCCCTCTGCCTCTCCTCCTGAGGATATTTCTTTCGGGGAAATTCTCCACTCCATGAGAGAGCACTTTCAGTGGCAGGGCCAGGATTTCTCCGACTCCAGAAAAAGGCTTCGTACCTTCCTTAAGTTACCCCAGCACAGGCCTTTAGCTATTCCTCCAGTGTTAGATGTATTGGATGATGTGTACTCAGACTCGAGTGCTTCTCCTGATTCTCTCCCTCCTGCTCCTGTCAAGCCAGACAGATATTACAGGGTTCCTGAAACTCATAAGCATCTCTTTAAGGCCCATTCTGTTGATCTAGAAACTATTTCCCAGAGGCCCAAAGGAGTGACCACTTCCCTCGGCCAAAAGTCCTTTGCCTGCAGACAGGGAATCTAGGTCCCTGGAGAGGTGGGGCAAAAAAGTTTATACCTCTACCACCCTTGCCATGAGGGCTCTTAACTGTCTTTTTCATATGTTTCAGTATCAGGATTTCTTGATGGATGATTTGCAGAAAAAGTTAGCCTCTCCTGAGCCTTTAGATAGAAAGGCCTTGCAGGATTTGGTTCATAATACTCAGCAGGTTAGCAATCATTTTCTTCAGTGTGGTTATGATGCATTGGAAGCTTCATGTAGGGCAGCTATGACAGTGGCCGTCATACGTAGGCATGCTTGGTTGAAAGAACAGGCATTGCCAGATCACCTTAAAGTAAAGCTTCTAGATGCACCTCTGGAAAAACACAAGCTATTTGGTGCTAATGCTCAGGATGTGTTGAAATCAATTGAGGAAAAGGCTAAATCAGTACAGACAGTCAAAGATTTCCTCCAGGTTCAGCCACCAAGGTTCAGAAGGAATTGGCCTTCGAAGAATTGGTCCTTTCCAGACACTGACAAGTTCCAAAGGGGAAAAAACAGGCGTGCTCGAGGTAGAGGGCAATACCGAGGCTCCTACAGGGGGCGCCAATGGCAACCGACTAATCAGAGAAGTGGCGCAGGGACTTCTACTGCTCCACAGGGACAATCACAATGACTTGACTTTGACACCGCCGACCAAGGCTCAAAGAGAAGCACCTTTAGGCGGAAAATTATCTTTATTTTCATAAAATTGGCACGTTTTAACAAAGGACAAATGGATTCTGGACATAATAGACAAAGGTTACAGGTTCCACTTCCATACCTTACCAACAAGACAAGGCATGCCAAACCTGCCACAAAATCAAAGGGCAGAGGCACTCATACAAGTTTCAAAGTTGCTAAACATCAAAGCAATAGAAAAGGTTCCTCCTCAGGAACAAGGCCAGGGATTCTACTCAAGACTGTTCCTTGTTCCAAGAAAAGAAAAGCAATGGAGACCTATACTGGACTTGTCCGCTCTAAACACTTTCCTCATTGTGCCAAAATTAAAAATGCTGACGTTACAGCAACTTCTTCCCATGCTGGGCAAGGGGTCTTGGCTGGTTACTCTGGACCTCAAGGAGGCATACCTGCATGTCCCAATCAGACACAGTTGCAGAAGATACCTCAGATTTCTTGCAGGGTCAGAGCATTATCAATTCTCAGCATTGCCTTTTGGCTTATCTACTGCGCCCAGAGTATTCACGAAATGCCTGGCATCAGTAATTGCACACTGCAGACTCCAGGGGATACAAATATACCCTTACCTGGACGACTGCCTTATACAAGCGGACAGCAAGCAAGCCTTGATAAAAAACTTGAACTATGTAATTTGCTTACTACAGGCTTTGGGATGCACAGTCATCATTCAAAAATCAAGACTACTGCCATCCCAACAAATAATTTTTCTAGGAGCCAAACTGGACACAAACTCACAAATGGCTTTCCTCACAGAAGAAAAACAAGAACAATTACCAGATTACTTCAAAAGCCTAGCAAAGCACACCCAGATGACTGCAAGGAAAATCCTGCAGGCCCTGGGTTTCATGGCATCTTGCATTCTTCTGATTCCACTGGCAAGACTACACATGAGAAAACTACAATGGTACCTAAAACGTTTATGGTCGCAACACAGCCACAACTTAGAAGCAATTATTCCACTCATTCCATGTCTACAAAAGGAATTTTTGTGGTGGGCACAAGCAAGCCAGCTAAACAAAGGCATGTCTTTCAACAAACCTCAAACAAGCCAAACCATTACAACAGACACCTCAGATCATGGATGGGGGGCGCACATGGCGGGCAGATGCATTCAAGGGCAATGGGCACCCCGGGAATTGCATCTACACATCAATCAAAAAGAGATGTTGGCAGTGATCCATGCTATCGAGGCCTTCGGAAAATTTCTTCAACAAGGTCAACTGCTAATAAAGACAGACAACAACACTGTTATGTGGGAAAAGTCCCTGAAGCTGAACATGCAGTTGCAATCCCAGTTTGTTCCGGGCAAGGACAATGTTCTGGCGGACAGTTTAAGCAGAAACATCTTGGACCTGCACGAGTGGATGTTGCATCCAGACATTTTTTTGCAAATAACTCATGCATGGATCTCTTTGCCTCACACCTCAATCATCATTTAAAGGAGTTCTGCTCGAGGACACACCATCCTCAAGCCTGGAGAATGGATGCTCTCTCCTTCAGCTGGGACTCTCTAACAATCTATGCATTCCCACCTCTACCATTGATGACCAAGGTGTTACTGAAGATCAAAGCAGAACAACCGAAAGGCATTTTAATAGCTCCAGACTGGCCAAGACAGCACTGGTATCCATTACTAAGGAGCATAACTCGCACCAAGCCGTGGCCTCTGCCTCAATGGCCTCTGCTTCTGACTCAGCACAATTACAGGACGGTTCATCCCAACCTGCAAACATTGCAGCTGACAGCTTGGAGGGTTCCATGACTTCTCCCCATATCTCTCTCTCCAAGAAAGTTCAAGAGATCTTACTGGAAGCATGCAGACCTTCCACCAGAAAAACTTACTCAGCCAAATGGAAGAGATTCAACATCTGGAATGCCAACAAGGGTCAGGATGCATCAGTAATGAGCATCCCACAGATACTAGAATACTTGGCAGAAATGTTACATAATGGCCTTTCATATTCTTCTATAAAAATACACGCTTCAGCAATTTCAGCAAAATACAACAGTGATCCACCTGTGTTTTCACATCCTTTGCTAAGACAGTTTCTAAGAGGGATAAAGAATATCAAACCTCCCAGAAAACCACCAGCACCTGCATGGGACCTCAACTTCGTGTTGGAAAAATTAACTCTTCCTCCTTTTGAGCCAGCAGCGTCTTCAGAATTGCAATTTCTCTCCTGGAAAACACTGTTCCTCTTGGCAATTACCTCAGCAAGAAGAGTCTCGGAGATACAGGCCCTCATGGCAGTACCTCCATTTCTCATTTTCCATCAGGACAGAGTTTCTTTAAGAACCAATCCTTCATTCATGCCAAAAGTGATATCCAGGGTGTCTCTAAATCAAATAATTCACCTGCCTACTTTTTTTCCCAATCCTCAAAATAAAGGAGAAAAGCTGCTGCACACTTTGGACATACACAGGCAATTGCGCTACTACTTGGACAGAACAAAAGCCAACAGAAAATCTGACCAACTATTTGTAGCTTACGCCGCTGGAGTACAAGGAAAGGCAATTTCCAAGCAAACAATTTCAAAATGGATTGGACACTGCATCAGATTCTGTTACTCTTTCCATGGAAAAGGTGTGCCAGCCAATATCAGGCCACACTCCACCAGAGCTATAGCCACCTCCACAGCCTTTCTAAGAGGGGTGGCTACAAAGGACATTCTAGAAGCTGCCAAATGGAGCTTCGTGCATACATTTTCCAAGCACTACAACCTGCCTTTATACTCCAGATCCCGAGCAGGCTTTGCTTCGGCAGTCCTGCAGGGCATTTTAGCTACACCATCTTTATCTTAGATCCTACCACCCCCAGCTTGGCTATGGTATTCAACCCATATGTAAGGACTGCAGTTGCATTCTTGAAGGACATAGTACAGTTTTGTACCTACCATAAATGTAGATGTCCGATAGATATGCAACTGCAGTCAGGTTTTCCCTCCCTCCTACCCCTCTGAAAATTCACCTTTTTTGGTCCACTTCCCTTTCTCAAATTAGCTGGGGAAATCTGTTATGGTGTATCTGTTTATTACTGTTGTGCATGTCTGGAATTTATTTTTTATCCAGTCTCTAAATTTAGCCTTCCTTGGAGGGCACCTGGCATCTGGGGCAAGAAACACTGAAGAAGATGGCGTCATCTGATGCTTTTATACCCCAGACGCTCTGACGTCGGGGAAGAGGCGACATCAGGCGACGCCGGACCCAGACGTTGGAATCCGGCCGACCGAAGGGCTGCCTGAGGCAGGACAACCCATATGTAAGGACTGCAGTTGCATATCTATCGGATATCTACATTTATGTTAGGTACAAAACTGTACTTTTTTTAGCCTGGAAAACCATTTTTCTTGTGTCCATTACTTCATCCAAGAGGGTATCAGAACTAGAGGCCTTATCTAAACCGCCATATATTTCTTTTTCAAAGACCGGGTATCTGTAAGGGCAAATCCTTATGCCTAAAGTGGCTATAGAGATGAATATAAACCAGTCCATTCATCTTCCAGTTTTCTTCCCTAAATATTCCAAGAAAGGTGAATATATTCTTCACCTACTTTATGTTCATAGATGGTTGCATTTCTACCTGCACAAGACAAAGGAACATAGGAAATCTCAACAGATATTCATTTCCTTTTCTCACAACAGGTTAGGCCAAGCAGTGTCAAAGGTAACTCTGGCCAAGTGGATCACTAATTGCATTACCAGGTTATACCTCATACCATGCTTTTCGGCCCCAAAACTTGGACCGAACCACAAAAGGAGGGGGGAGTATCAATATTCGTCAAAGATACCCACACCTCCAGGTTGGTGGCACAGCATGAAGCATCAGAGACTATCCATGTGCAACTAACAGTGGGTAAAACTGCCTTCCAGTTTATAGCCTGCTACAGACCACCCTCCCAAACCCAGGAACCCCACTCTGCCTTCCAGAGAACACTGGAAAATATGAAGGTCTCTCCAAACACCATTATATTGGGCGACTTCAACTACCCAAACATAGACTGGGAGTATTACTCTAGCTCCAACACCCTAGCCCAAAGGTTCCTAGAATTTATAAACTCAAATGCTATGGAACAACTTGTTACCACTCCCACAAGAGGGAAAAACATACTGGTCCTGATCATCACCAACATGGGGACTCTATGCTCCAGACCAGAAGTGTATCCCTCACTGGTAAGATCAGACCATAAACTAATCTCACTGGATATTCACATCCCGACCCCACCCCCTGCCCAGAAAACCACAGTGAAAAACTTCTCTAAAGCAAATTTCGCACTCCTCAAAACCGAGGTGGAATCCTTCAAAGCCCCCGGGCCTGTGAAAAATATGGCCCAGACCGCCGAATCCTTTATAAATGCATTCTATGAACACCTTCAGGAAAGCGTGGATCATGCGATCCAAAATAAAACCAAGACCTAATCCTCCAAAGGCAGACGTCCTGTCTGGTGGACCCCAGCCATGAACAAACTATACAATAGAAGGAGGAAGCTACTAAATGATAGAGCAAAATCCCAAAAAGGGAAGGCATCTCTGATCAGTATTAGCAAAAAACTACGGGCACTCATAAAATCGTCTAAGGCCAGCTTCGAGAGAAAAATTGCACAGGACACTAAGGATAACCACAAGGATTTCTTTAGGTATGTTAGGAACCTGGGTGGCAATTCCCAGATATGCTCAGAATTAGTCCAAAATGACAAAAAATACACCAAACCCTCAGATATTGCCAACATCCTAGCTGACAGGTTCAGTGCAAACTCCCCCCCCCCCCCAAAAGGGCAAATATCTATCCCAGCAGAGTGGTGCCCCCCTGACATCTCAGATGCTCAGGTAAGAGCCGCCCTCTCCAAAGCAAAAAGCACAGCATCAATGGGACCAGATGGTGTCCCGGGCTGCGTCCTACATGAACTCCAGGAAGAGCTAAACCCAAACATAAAACTACTGTTCAATCTCAGCCTTACTACAGGATATGTACCCAAAGAGTGGCGTACAGCAACAGTGGTCCCTCTCCACAAAGGTGGTGCCTCAAAGGATCCTGGAAACTTATCGCTCCATAAGCCTGACTAGCTTGGTCTGCAAAGCTATGGAAAGGATCATCATGGACCTCATAAATAAAGATATTGGGGACCTACAGACACTGGATCCTACCCAGTTCGGCTTTGTTAAGGGCAAATCCTGCCTCTTAAACCTGGTTAATTTCTTTGAAACAGTCACCAAGGCCATTGACGAGGGGAAAGGTGGTCCACACAGCCTACCTGGACCTCGCAAAAGCCTTCGATACAATACCCCACTCGGGCATTATAGATAAGCTCACCAGTTTAAATATAAACCCCTATGTCACTAGATGGGTTGCAAACTGGTTCAAGGATAGAACCCACATGGTTAGAATTGCTGGAGCCATGTCAGACTCCAAACCAGTTACAAGTGGCATCCCACAAGGCTCAGTCCTGGGATCTCTCTTGTTCGGTATATATTTCTCGGAGGTACAGGCCAACACGGAAGGACTGTGGCTGACCAAGTTTGCAGATGACTGCAAACTGGGCACCATAATCGACTCTCCAGCCGACACAAGCATCCTCTAAAAGGGCCTCATAGAAACAGACAACTGGTGCCAGAGCCATGGCTTCAAGCTAAACGCCAAAAAGTGTATAGTCATCCCCTTTGGCAAAAACAAAGTGCCCACAAATTACCACGTAGGTGGTAATCCATTAAGTACAGAAGAAGCAATTAGGGACCTGGGGACCCAAGTTGATAGCAGTCTCTCATTTGACAACCACATGGCCAAAGTGGTTAGCAAAACATTTTATATAGCCCACCTAATCATGAAGGGATTCACATCTAGATCAGGGGAGGTCATCGTGCCTCTTTACTCATCCCTCATCAGGCCCATAATTGAGTACAATGCCCCTTTTGGGATGTACCTTACCAGACACCTGCAGCAACTGGAAAGACCCCAAAAGTACCTCACCAAGAGGATCAAAGGGCTCAAACAGATGCCATATGCTGCCCAGAAAGCCTGTTCAGAGGCAATCTGTGCCTGACGTATAAAGCCATGTCCAACCCGGAATTAATGGACATGCTGCACCTCAGAAAATTCAAATCCCATCGAGCTACACGCTCGAGAGACTTGAACCTCAGCACTGAAATAAATAGGAAATGCTGGAGGGACAGATTCATAACCCAGAGACTCCCTTCACTGTGGAATAAAATCCCAGTCCAGGTTAGGCGGAGTCCCTCATTGACTCGCTTTAAGAGGAATCTTGATGAGTGGATGGGAGATCGTAGGTTTACCCCGGGTATCACTTCTGTGCCTCTGTTAGACAGAGGCACAGTATACTAACCTCGAAAAAGGGAATAGCAAAATTAATTTAAAATGGGTGGCGAAAGCTAGGCTTATAAATGCAATAGGGCAGATAGCCTAGTATGAACCTATGAACCTATTTCCACTTACTCCTTAAAAGGCCTACAATTGCCCCGTCCAGCAAATGCCCAGGCTATTAGGTCAATGTCCACTTTGGCTTTTTTGGCTAGAACTGCTTTGATGAAAGTTGTGCAGCGGCAACATGGTCTAAGTCACATACCTTGTTTTGCATTACAAACTCAATATTGTTTCCAGAGACAGAGCATCCTTTGGCTTTGCGGTGCTCTGGCATATCCTTCCATAGGGGCCACTCAGGAAATCATGTAGTTGGGGACTCTGACCCAGTGAGGAATTTCAAAATGGACAACATCAGATTTAGGAGATATGTACTTATAATCCGTTGTCCAATTTCATTCTTCCTCGCATCCCACCCAACCTTCCCCTTTCCTGGAAGTCTATAGAGTTATCTAGAGGATTCAGAGCTCCATGGATGTCTTAAATTGAGCTCTAGTTGAGGGTAATACTTTTGTGTTCATAGTTGATGCTTTCATAACCCTTTTCTTTTCTGAGGCAGTAAATTCGATCTGAGAAGTTAGAGAAGTTGCAGGGCATTGTGGGAGAAGCTCGGACTTGTAGCATCAGTCTTTTGGAATGGCTAGTTCAGTTCCAATATTGGATCCAATGATGCACTGGTGAGGAAGAATGAAACTGGACAACACAGATACCACATTATGCTAAGTCCATAGCTCCTAATTTGGCAAGCAAATAGCACTGCAGTTTGGAGGATTTCATTAAATCATTTGTCATGGTCTCAGAGCAAATCCAGTACTACAGCTTTGAATTACTTGTGTGCCTGCACAGTCAGAGCTAGACCTTACACAGAAGTCATCCTACCATCACATTATACTTGTATACATTTCCTTTTAATATCTGAACCAATATCCTCATCAGAGTTTTGCTTACTGAACGACTGTCTACCTAGCTATATGCACACACACATATTTTTTCATTTTTATGTAAATATACAAGTCCAGATTTATAAAGGCTACCACCAAGTGTACACTATACATGCACTTAATGTTACCTTTTGAGTGAACAGACAACACAAACAATGTGTTAAGGCTGTTCTTGAATTCAGAAAGTGTACCCATAGTGTACACTTTGTGGTGACTGTGATGACCCTCCACTGGACCAGTAATCAAGTAGCCTCAATCCTCACCCCTGGCACCTGTGGTGGGGATGTTCACTGAGAGGATAACAGGTACACACACAGTATTTCCAGATGCAGCTGTCTGCATCAAGCACAAACTAGCACAAGTTCCCTTAAGAGCGCACACAGGGACCACAGTCAATCTGGGGCTGGTTTCTCCCTCTTTCTGCAGATCCCCAGTAAACTCCCCACTGGCACAGTTGAGATTCCAGCTGAGTGACCAAGCCAAGACCACCAGCACCCTCTCTGTCCAACCAGTCTTTCATGTCCCTGGCCATGTAGCTGACACACACACACACACACACACACACACACACACACACACACACACACACACACACACACACACCCTTAACAAATGGTGTCCAGTATCACTGTGTAATATTAATATTAACACAAATGGTAGTTTGACCAAGAGCAAGGCTATTAGGAGTGGCCCACACAGTGTCACTAAATATGCATGTACTTTCAAAACTTAATTATCTCTATACACATCAGCCACAATGAAAGGTTTAACTATATTTAATAATAAATTATAAGAACAAGACAATACTTAATATATATTAACAATGACATCAGAGTTCAAAAGCACAGGAAATATTTAAAATAGCATTGCAGTACAGGTTCACCTGAATAAAGAAACAAAACTAAATCTAAACTAAGCTTTGCTATATTCCTGACTGTATCTAAGAGATTTATACTGTTCCCTAGAAACTTCATTAGTGCAAGACAGATCTGGTGAAGTGTTCCTTGTTATCAGGCCCAAATCAGAATGCAGAATGCTCTGTCTCACTGAAAGACTTTTAAAAATATCTAAAATATTACTGCTGGGATTGCTTGCAGAATGACATCACTTGTCGTCTGACTTCAGGTTCCCCACTGCTGAAGATGGCAGTATTTAGCATATACCTGTAAAAATACTCTTTTGCTCTGATCTTTGGCAGATGCTGGAATTCATAAAACAATTACATTCCTTCATGCTTCCCCAAGTAGCAATTAGTTTGCCCTACAGACAATGCAGAAAGCTTTCTAGTACAGACTTTGTGTTTCTAGCTGCATTGAAACATCTTTTGTGGCGTAGCCTGTAAAGTAATTGAATTTCAAATATTTTTCTAAAGTTTATTGGACCGAGGTTAACCCCCTGTATTCCAGTTTCCACTTTTAGAATATATACATTTAAACAGTACATTTCTATTCTCTTCCAGTAGGGCCCATTGTGGATACATTATAAACACAGCACTTTGCAAGTACCTTTTCAACACAAACATCAGTACACAACAGTCTGATATACACATGACATACAGCTCTGATACATTTGTATCACAAGCATCTTATATGAAAAGTTTGATATTCACAAATGACATATATTTTGCAAAATTCCAGCTAGCAGTGCTGTCAGTACCTCCTTTTGTCACAGCAACCTTTAGGAATCTGACCGATGAACCTGTCTCATACTTCCGATTACTACTCCGTTTCCACTTTTTCACACAGTACTGCATCTCCAAGGAGGTGCTCAGCTGCTTGTAAGCCTGTTTTTGTTTTGTTGTATTTATGATTTCATTGTGTTCTGCCAGAAGCTTCTATGACTGTTATTCTTGACTGATTTGCTTTATCAGTAGCATTAGTCCAAGTTTGTAGAGAAAAAAAAGTTTGATTTTTTTTTTTAATTACGTTCATATTTAAATACTTGTCATTTTAAAATAAATGTTGCACAACAGTACAGCAGGTGTATCTTGGAAGCCAGAATATAGTTATGTAATGCATAGAAGAAGAAAGTTAACAAAGATGGTAGCTGTAATTTGGATAATACTGTCAAATCATGATCAAAAAGAACTGAAAACATTTATTTAACTGAATTTTTCTGAAACCTTTGCTAGCGTACTACTTCTAGAAAGTAACACTATGCAACAGGAGGGCAAGTTTAATAGCCACGCACTCTCACTGCCATATCAGTAGGTGGTTGTTGCTAAAAGACAGAAACTGCAGGAAGCTGGCTAGCATGATTGCAGTTTAGCTGTGATATACTGTTAATACTATTATGAAACTGTGTTCAGAGAATTTTTTTGAGAACACTTTCTGTAACCCATTTGCTTGACTGCATGTCATCAGTGGTTCAAAACCCTGTATTTGGAAAATCTGGAGTTAAATTAACATATTTGGACAAACCCATTACCTCCGTCATGTTTAATGCTCATTGTGTTGCATGTATCAGCTGCACAGCAGTTCTTTGCCCTGAGTAGTGATACTGCCATGTGCTGCACAGTGCTTCTCACATTCATTGTTAGCAGAGTTGTCACAATTGCTGCTGGTAGAGAGATGTGCACATTATAAAGTGTATCCGCTGATGATCATCTGCATCTCCTGTTAGCTTCTGAATACCTAACCAAGTTGGACCTCAGATAGGTAATGTTAAAAGTGGTTTACAAAAGTAGTAATGACAAATGCTTTGTCAAATAATTCTGATACCACAAATGGCATAGCAAATGTTACTGAATGACTTACCCAGTTATCAGTGATAGTTCATGGCGATCTTTGTCCTTTCGTTAGTACAAACTCTGCTGAACAGATATTTTTGGTTTCATGGCCGGCTTAAACTGTGACATTGGAGTAGTAGGTGTCCTTTGTCCTGTGCTCTTTCAGGCTTTTAGCACCTTTTATAGCTAATTCCCCCTTATATACATTATTAATACCATTCACCACACCAGCACTTACCAAGAAATGCAGACATTAGCAAACATTGTCAGGTATTCACCAAACATTGGCACTTATGCAAAGCTCTAATTACCATAAGATGGTGTTTTTTTTTTTTTTTCCATTTACTAACCTGGAATGTGGCTAAGGATGCTAGGTATGCTTCAGAAGTACTACTTCATGATTGAATAGCATGTATATCAGACCACTCCGATTCGAATTAAATAAAGTTTTTTGTCCTGCTCTCATTTTATGACAGAAGGTAATGGTAAGCCTGTCTGGTCAGTCCTTAACTGCATTTAACACTCTGAGGGTGTAGCCTGGCTTGTACCAAGGTGAGTACTTTTTTTCTCAACATCTGTTCGAAACATTATTTATTATTGAGTCCAGAATTTGCTAAAAGTGATTGTGTCACTAAATTTGTTCAAAACATTTTAAGTTTATTCTCAAAAAAAAAAAAATGTTCTTGAAGCAGTTACTGATATTGTGGTAACAGAGGTCAATGCTATAAATATGAACTGGGCAGTAAAAGTCGAAGTGCAGAAGGAATTTTCATTCTGCCTCCAAAAAATAAATGAGCTTCTGGAACAGCCAATATGTGATAAGTGGTAGCCCAGTCACATCAAATTAGATATGAAATACACTGCCATCGGTACTTCAGGCATTTTCATTTTAAAATATTGTGGCCCTTACTATTTGCTGTTTCAATTTTTCTTCAGATAAAAATGTGTGTACTGTATTCTGTCTCTTGCTCTGCACACACACTTAAGTAAGTTTAAAACTACCAGCCGTACCAGCCCATATTTACCACCTGTTTCTGGTTTTAACTTCTCATTAGTACTTGTTGAAAGAAATGTGCAGCAAATAACTGCTCTGTGTGTATGTGGGGGGGGGCATAGCTATGGTGGTTAGGACCATTAGGTGTGATACATGTCTGCTTTGAAGATTTTACAGACTGCCACACCTCATACTCTGGGCCACACCCCATGGTGATGTAAGTGATGTCATAATTTTGGCCACACTTTCCCCTACTTTGATCAAAAAAATGTAAGTAGACCTAGTGATTATGATGCAAGTCCAGTAATTGCTTTCTATACAGGTTCTGTGTACTAATTTATTCATCATAATCATCAACTCACCTTTTCCCACTTTCTGTATGAGGTTGGGGTGTTGTATCTGCTGTTGCCATCTCTCTCGATTCATTGACACTCTTACCTTCTTTGACACTCGTGCTTGAGTTTCGCAGGTCTTCTGTCACACGGCTCATCCACCTCTTTGCTGGATGCCCTCATTTCCTCTTGACTTCTTCCTGTCTGTCCCAAATCTTTTTAACCAGGTTGTCTTTTTTGCTTTTTTGCACATATGGCTGACCGATGCCAGTAAAAGTTAACAATTGTATTTCTTGGTGGAAGCAAACACGTCATAAGGACTTTCATTCTTACTGTATTCCTTGCCTAGGCCCTGATCACGATGTTACTAGTTGTCGGTTTTGTGCTAAATTCAACAAACACGCAATTAAACGTCTGTTTTAGTTTGCATTACATTACTTTGGCCGAAGGTTTAACTATATAATGTCGTCGGAACAACTGACGACCGGAATGCATAAAAAAACGTAAAGAAAAGGACAGGCATCCGAGGTCCCAAACTGACAAAGCCTCTTCTAGGCCAGTCGCCGGTTCTCAGTGAGGCGCTTTCGCAGCCCCTGACACCCACTACGTCAAAGCCACAGGCCGTATCCCACGTGGAGACAACTAGGTCTCTGGATACTCAAGGTATTGGGCCTACGGAAAATATTACATCAGATGGGTCCAGAGCCGCTGAGCAGGCATCTGCTTCTGAGGGTGTTTTCATACCTTCACAGCTTACTATTAAATCCTCTGCAGCAGCTAAAGTACAATCAAAGACACCATTAAAGACTAAGAAACAAGTACAGCATTCTCCTGGACAGTCAGCCATGCCAAAGAAACAGATGCTTAAAATGGCCGAAGACTTGATTACCTTGATCAGGGGTTCCCATCCCCTCCTGATAAAAGGCCTAGGCAAGACATGGACTATGATTCCTCTGACCAGGTTTCTATTTCCTCAGATTCCTCTTCAGATCAGGGTTATTCTCTTCCTCCCTATGAGGACTCTGATGCTGAAGAATCTATACCTTCAGCCTCCCCTCCTGCGGATTACTCTTTTGGGGAAACTCTGCGAGGAAACATTTCTACTGGGAGAGCCAGGATTATTCAGAATCCAAGAAAAGGCTCAAATTCTCTTTTACTGCCTCAACACAGGCCTGAGCTATCCCCCTATACTTGATATAGTTGATGATGTTTTTTCTGAATCCAGTCTGTCTCCTGATTCTTTATCCCCTGCACCAGTTAAGCCAGACAGGTATTACAGGGTCCCTGACTCTCATCTCAGGGTCCCAAAGGGGTTAAGGCTTCCACTGCAAAGAACCCTGTTCCCTCTGATGGGGATTCTAGAGCTCTGGATAGATGGGGGGAAAAAGTTTACACCTCTGCTACTTTAGCTGTAAGAGCTTTAAACTGCCAGTTTCACGTGCTTAAATATCAACAGTACCTCATGTCTTTGTTAAAACAGAAAATGCTTACAAATTCAGAGAATCCTGACAATAAGGAAATGCAGGAACTATTGCATGCAGCTGAACAAGTTGGAAAACATACTCTGCAATGTGGTTTTGATTCATTACAGGCTTCTTGCAGAGCCGCAGTTACAGGGTCTGTTATTCGTAGGCATGCTTGGTTAAAAGAACAAAGTTTACCAGAACATGTTAAAGTAAAATTATTGGATGCTCCATTACAGCATGATACTTTGTTTGGTGTTAAGGCAGAAGAAGTGTTGAAGAAAATGGATGATAAAGCAAAATCTATGCAGACAGTAAAGGATTTCTTACAGGTTCAACCACCTAGGTTTAGTAGAAACTGGCCTTCCAAAAATTGGTCCTTTCAGGTGTCAGACAGGCCACAAAGAGGTAGATACAGACGCCCAAGAGGCAGATCTCAGCCCCAAGGCTCCTACAGACCTAAACAATGGGGTGCTTCCGCCCCCAAAGGAGGAGAAGACAAATCACAACCTTATAGGAAACAGTCTCAATGACTTTCCTGTAAAAAGACCAAGCACTTACCTTTTGGCAGCACCCCTAGGGTGAAAGCTAGCACTTTTCGCACACAATTGGCACACAATTACCCAGGACAAATGGGTACTGAATATAGTTTCTCAAGGTTACAGGAGATCAAAAGGTATGCAGGACCTGCCACAAAACCAATGGGCAGAGGCACAAAAGGAAATTGCTGCTTTCATTGACATGGGAGCTGTTCAAACAGTACCACAGCAAGAACAGGGACAAGGATTTTACTCAAGACTTTTCCTGGTTCCCAGAAAGGACAAAGCATGGAGACCAATACTGGACTTGTCAAACCTAAATACTTTCCTGGATGTTCCAAAATTCATGCTGGACAAGAAGACTTGGCTAGTTACTTTGGACGTCAAGGAGGCATACCTGCATGTCCCAATCAGACAATCTTGCAGAAGATACCTCAGATTCATACCTGGCTCAATGCATTACCAATTCTCTGCACTGCCCTTTGGCTTATCTACTGCGCCCAGGGTCTTCACAAAATGCCTGGCACCAGTAATTGCATTTTGCAGACAGAGGAATTCAGATATATCCCTACTTGGATGACTGCCTTATTCAAGCAGAGAGCAAGGACATTCTTTTAAAGCATCTGATGTTTGTAAAAAGATTATTAATTTACCTAGGGTACACAGTAAACGAAAAGAAATCAAAACTAGTGCCCTCTCAAGAGATGATGATCCTGGGTGTAAGCTTAAATAAAACTACCCAGATGGCTTATCTCACGCCAGACAACAAAGGAAACTGACTCATTATTTTCAAATGATGCCAACAAAGACCCAGCTCCCTGCAAGAAAATTTCTGCAGGCCCTGGGCTTCATGTATTCTGCTAATTCCATATGCAAAACTGCATATGAGGAAACTGCAATGGTATCTAAAGAGCGTTTGGACTCAGCATTGCCACAGCCTGGAGACAATGCTGACTATAATACCCTGTCTACAACAGGAGTTTCAGTGGTGGTCCAGAGCCTGTCATCACAACAAGGGACAGCCCTTCACCTTACCCACAGCCAGGCAGACAGTAACGGATGCATCGGATTATGCCTGGGGGGTACACATGGCAGGAAAATGTATTCAGGGCACATGGTCCAAGGAACAAATGCATCTTCACATCAACCAAAAAGAGATGCTAGCTGTACAGAATGCCCTGACAGCCTTCAAGGACTTACTACATCCGGGACACCTACTGCTAAAGACTGACAACACCACAGATGTTCATAGTGCATACAGCTACAGTAATAACATATGGGTTCTCTGCCGTCAGGCGGTCCCTCGGTCGGCCGAATTCCAAAGTCTAGGTCCGGCGTCAGTTGTTGTCGCTTCCTTTCCTGACGTCAGCGAGGCAGGAGTATATAAGACACAGCCAACGCCATTTTCTCCAGTCTTTTTTGCCGCACGGTGCCCGAAGCAGAAGCAGTTTGCAAGTGCTGGTCGAACAGCTCCTGAATTTACGAAAAATTTGGAAACCGAAGTCTTCATTAAAGCTAAGTACCCCATTGGGGAAACTTTTCTTGCCTCAGACCGATGTTAGAAAAAGTTAACAATTGTATTTCTTGTGTGAAGCAAATACCGCATAAGGATTTCCATTCCCTTTGCATACCTTGTTTAGGCCCAGACCACGACGTCTCGGGCTGTCACTTTTGTGCTACTTTCAATAAACGCACTATCAAGCATTGGGCGGAGTTCGCCCAACATTTATTTGATTATAAAATGTCGTCGTAGACTCAGACTACAGTTTTGTCGAAAAAACGCAAGGACAAGGACCGACACGCGAGGTCCGCGGTCTCCACCGACACCATGCCAAAACAGGCTACACATGGTCCGGTTCTCAGCGAGACGCCTATGCAGTCCCTGACTACCGACGACACTTCTTTGGCGGGGTCTTCTGTACCCGAGACCGCAGGTACCTCGGCCCATACCCAGACTACAACCACCGAAGCCACTGTGAACATTGAGTCTCCTAATGTGGACAGGTCCACTTCCACCCATGGTGTCTTTAGACCCTCATCTTCATTTTCCATTAAGGCCTTTACTAAATCCAAATCAGCCAGGCATCCCAAGAGGCCTGTTGCACAGGGCCCATCCACAGGTCCCATGCCTAAAAAACAGATGCTTAAAATGGCTGAGGATTTAATTACTCTTATCAGGGGTTCCCAACCCCCTCCTGACAAGAGGCCCAGAATGGAGGAAGATTCTCCCTCTTCTGATCAGGGCTCCATTATTTCAGAACACTCTGATGTAGAGGAACACTCTTACTCCCCTTTTGAAGATTCTGATGCAGAGCAATCCATTCCTTCTGTATCTCCTCCTGAGGATTATTCTTTTGGGGAAACCTTGCACACTTTGAGGGAACACTTCCATTGGGAAGGCCAAGACTTTTCTGATTCCAAGAAAAGACTGAGGGAATTTCTTTTGTTACCTCAACACAGACCTCTGGCGATACCTCCTGTTTTGGATGTACTTGATGTTTATTCGGAGGCTTGCCTTAATCCGGATTCTCTGCCTCCTGCCCCAGTCAAGCCTGATAGGTACTACAGAGTTCCTAACTCTCACCAATTTCTTTTCAAAAGCCATAATGCTGACCCTGAAACCATTTCTCAAGGTCCCAAGGGAATGAAGGCCTCTACTGCGAAGAATCCACTACCTTCCGAAAGAGAGTCAAGATCCTTAGAAAGGTGGGGAAAAAAGGTATATACCTCGGCCACCCTAGCCATGAGGGCATTAAATTGTCAGTTTCATATGCTTAAATATCAGCAGTTTCTACAAATTTCAAAGCTCATAGACATGAAAGCTATTCAAGAGGTACCTACTCATGAACAAGGTCAAGGTTTTTATTCCAGGCTATTTCTGGTACCAAGGAAAGGAACCGACTGGAGACCCATTTTGGACTTATCCATCCTAAACACATTCTTGCTCGTACCAAAATTCAAGATGCTCACATTACAGCAGCTTCTTCCCATGCTGATCAAGGGGTTTTGGCTGGTAACATTGGACCTCAAGGAGGCATATCTGCATGTCCCTATCAGACAAAGCTGCAGAAGATACCTCAGATTTCTTGCAGGTTCAATCCACTAACAATTCTCTGCATTGCCCTTTGGCTTATCTACTGCGCCCAGAGTATTCATGAAATGCCTGGCATCAGTAATTGCCTACTGCAGACTTCAAGGGATACAAATTTACCCTTATTTGGACGACTGCCTGATCCAAGCGGACAGCAAGCGCATACTTCTGGAACATCTGGCTTATGCAACACGGTTACTGAATGCTCTGGGATACACAATCAACAAAGGGAAATCCAGGCTAACACCAGCTCAGAAAATAACTTTCCTGGGTGCCAACTTGGACACAAACACCCAGATGGCCTATCTTACGCCAGAAAAGTAGAGGCAACTAACTCAGTACTTCAAAATGCTAGCAAATTGTACCAGGCTTACTGCAAGGAAAATCCTACAGGCTCTGGGCTTTATGGCATCTTGCATTCTTTTAATCCAATGTGCAAAGTTGCATATGAGGAAACTTCAATGGTACCTAAAAAATCTATGGTCTCAACACAGCCACAGTTTGGAAACAATAATACCAATAATTCCATGTTTGCAAAAGGAATTTCTATGGTGGGCTCAAGCATGTCAAACAAACACAGGTCTCCCATTCTGCAAGCCTCAAGCAAATCAAGTCATCACAACAGACGCCTCAGATTACGCCTGGGGGGGCGCACATGACAGACAGGTGCATTCAGGGCAAATGGTCCCAAAAGGAAAAGCACCTTCACATTAATCAAAAAGAAATGCTAGCAGTGATAAATGCAATTACAGCTTTCAAGGACCTCCTGCATCCAGGACAATTATTGATAAGAACAGACAACACCACAGTTATGTGGTACATAAACAAACAAGGAGGAACACATTCATACCCTCTGTGCAGACTAGCCATGACACTTTGGAACTTGGCTCTGGAATGGCAAATCGAACTTCAAGCACAGTACTTGCCAGGTTTGGAAAACCCACTGGCAGACAATTTAAGCAGAAATATGACAGATCCACACGAATGGAAGTTGCACCCTCAAGTGTTTACAAAGATAATCCAAGCGTGGGGGAGGCCAGACATAGATCTCTTCGCCTCCCACAGGAATCATCAATTGGAAAAGTTTTGTTCAAGGACCTTTCATCCAAAGGCCTGGAGAGTGGACGCCCTTTCATTCAGTTGGACAGCATGGACAGTTTACGCTTTCCCACCTCTGCCTCTTCTGCCCAAGGTGCTCTTGAAAGCAAGAGCAGACAGACCAAAGATGATACTGATTGCTCCAGACTGGCCAAGACAACATTGGTACCCACTCCTGAGGAGCCTAACACATACTCCTCCCTGGTCCCTACCTCTAATGCCTCTTCTGCTGACTCAGCACAACTATAAAACTCTTCACAGTCAGCTGAAAACACTCAATCTCACTGCATGGAAAATTCCTTAACACCTCAACAGACCTTACTCTCCAAAGAGGTACAGGATGTCATTTTGGAGGCCAGAAGGCCATCTACTAGAAAGGCTTACTCAGCAAAATGGAAACGGTTTTGCTCTTGGAATGAGAAAAAAGGCCAGGACCCTACAAAACTAAATTTGCCTCAGATATTACAGTATCTAGCTGAGCTGCTGAACAGTGGACTCTCATTTTCCTCCATAAAAATCCATGCCTCAGCCATTTCTGCAGAATTCAACACGGATCCACCCTTATTCTCTCACCCACTCTTAAGACAGTTCCTCAGAGGGGCTGAGAATATAAGACCACCAAGGAAACAACCAGTGTCAGCCTGGGATCTTAATTATATTCTAGAAAAATTAACATTGCCTCCCTTTGAACCAGCTGCCTCAACAGATTTGCAACATTTGTCCTGGAAAACAGCCTTCCTTCTGGCCATTACCTCAGCTCGTAGGGTTTCGGAACTACAAGCCCTCATGGCCGTGCAGCCCTTTCTCATTTTCCATCAGGACAGGGTTTCCCTTCGAACATACCCATCATTTATGCCTAAAGTGGTATCCAGGATAGCTTTAAATCAAGCCATACACTTACCTACCTTTTACCCCAATCCTCAAAACAAAGGGGAAAGGCTGCTACACTCTTTAGACATCCATAGACAGCTACGTTATTACTTGGACAGAACAAAGCCTTTTAGGAAATCACAACAACTTTTTTGTGTCCTATGCTGTAGGAGCTCAAGGGAAGCCAGTGACCAAACAGACAATTTCAAAATGGATAGGCCACTGCATACGGTTTTGTAACTCCTATCATGGAAAATCTGTCCCTGCAGGCATCAGATCCCACTCCACCAGGGCCACAACTACCTCTACAGCCTTCCTCAGAGGAGTTCCTACCAAAGATATTTTGGAGGCAGCCACTTGGAGTTCTGTGCATACCTTCACAAGACACTACCACCTGCCTTTATATTCCAAAACTAGAGCAGGCTTTGCTATTGCTGTGTTGCAGGGCATTCTGGCTCATCCCAGTTCTACCTAGTGCCTACCACCCTGTGCGTAGCTTTGGGATTCTACCCATATGTTATTACTGCAGCTGTTTGCACGATGAACATAGTACAGTTTTGTACCTACCATAAATGTAGATGTTCGAGTGCTAATACAGCTGCAGTACAGATTTCTATCCCTCCTTCCCCTCTTGGTAAAGGCTTAGGACCTAACCCCTCTTCATATTACCTGTTTGGGTTATCCTTCTATGGTATATTTGCTTGCAACTACTGTTTTTTGATTACATTGCATTGCATGTATATAAATATAATTTATGTTTTGCCTTCCTACTGGGGGCACCTGACATCTGGGGCAAGAAAGACTGAAGAAAATGGCGTCGGTTGTGTCTTATATACTCCTGGCTCGCTGACGTCAGGAAAGGAAGCGACAACAACCGACGCCGGACCTAGACTTTGGAATTCGGCCGACCGAGGGACCGCCTGACGGCAGAGAACCCATATGTTATTACTGCAGCTGTATTAGCACTCGAACATCTACATTTATGGTAGGTACAAAACTGTACTTTATGTGGTACATAAGCAAGGGGGCACACTTTCCTACCCACTCTGCAGGCAAGCCATGACTCTGTGGAGCACAGCACTGACCTGTCAAGCACATCTGCAGGCACAATTCCTGCCAGGAAAGAAAAATACTCTGGTAGAGGAACTAAGCAGAAATCTCATGGATCCACAAGAATGGAAATTAAATCCACAGGTCTTCAGCATGATAACAAGAAAATGGGGACGCCCGGACATCGATCTTTTTGCCTTCCCTCTCAACTTCCAACTACAAAAATTCTGCACAAGAACCTATCACCCACAAGCATGGAAAGTGGATGCTTTTTCATTCAGCTGGGAAACCCTGACACTTTATGCCTTCCCTCCACTGCCTCTTCTTCCCAAGGTACTCCTAAAAGTCAGACAAGAGAAGTCAAAAATGATCCTGATTGCTCCAGACTGGCCACACCAGCACTGGCACCCAATCCTAAAGAGCTTGTCTCAAGGCCTAGCCTGGCCTTTACTTCACATTCCTCATCTACTGACTCAACAAAACAATCCGATTCTACATGGTCAACTCAGAACCTTAAATCTGGCTGCATGGCAGATAATATAGCCACTCAGACCACACCTCTCTCTAAAGCTGTTATGAATGTCATCTTACAAGCCAGGAGGCCCAGCACTAGGAAATCTTAAGCAGAAAAATGGGAGAGATTCTGTGCTTGGAACCAGGCACAAGGACTCCAACCACTTGTCCCAAATATCTCATTCACTCCGGAGCAGCTCAGGAAAAGCTG
>NC_056744.1:1559381292-1559461770 GCF_019279795.1 Protopterus annectens
TGACATACAAATAGCTCAGCAAACCAATACAGTTTAAAAGGCAAAAAAAAAACCCTCACCCATCCGACATGCGCTTCTTGCTTGCAAGATCATCTCCTATATACAGTTGATGCTGTTTGGATATATCAAAGAAACAAAATACCACCCGGCAAAACTTTATCACTAAGAAAATGAGAAGCCCCATAATCCAGCCAAATGTACAGGAAATAATTACAGCACCAGGCTAAAGATGTAATCGGCTCATCTCACACAACTGAAATACTCACCAGCTTCTACATATAAACAAAAACTGCTGCCAAAAGTAAAGGTAAAAGGCAAGATACAAAATAATCAGACATAAACTACGGCACCGGACTAAATATGTTATCGACCTATTTATCAAAGAAATGAATTTCTGACTGACATAAAATTATTTTGTACTACACCAAATGTTGGGGGTGGATGTGTGACGCAAGTGGTGGCTTGGATTGCAAGAATCCGATTGGCTGCCACCACTTGCTGTTAAAGAACTTTTAAAGCGGATTTTCTAAAATAAGTTTAATGTGAACTTAATGTTGAAACATGCTGAATTGTAACTATATAAAGTAATTTACACATTCAGTTACAATTTCAGCATGTTTTACATTAAGGTCACCTACAAATCTGGAATGCAGTTTCTCACGCTTGTGGAAGACACTCGGGGGTAACAGCTTCCAATTAGTATCTTCTCATGGCGCACTCGGTGTTAAGCACAGAGGCGCCATGAGAAGGTACTCGGGGTTAATGAGATATACCTCAGATTTTACAATACCTAACTGAGATGCTGGACAAAGGCCTATCCTTTTCATCTATTAAAATCTATGCCTCTGCCATTTCAGCTCATTACAATACGGAACCTCCTATTTTTTTGCATCCACTGCTAAGACAGTTCCTCAGAGGGGCAAGAAACATAAGACCCCCAAGGAGAGAATCAGTACCTACATGGGACCTCAATTTTGTATTAGAAAAGCTCACTCTGCCTCCTTTTGAGCCAGCCAGCACAGCTGATCTAAAATTCTTATGGAAAACTGCTCTGCTCTTAGTAATAACTTCAGCAAGAAGAGTCTCAGAATTACATGCATTAATGGCAGTGGAACCTTTTACCATTTTCCATCAGGACAGGGTTTCTCTAAGGACAAACCCAACATTTATGCCAAAGGTGGTTTCCAGTGTAGCTCTTAACCAAACCATTCATTTGCCAATTTTCTATCCAAACCCCCAGAATAAAGGGGAGAGACTTCTGCACACTTTGGATATACACAGACAGCTATGCTTCTACTTGGACAAAAAAGCTTTCAGAAAAACTGAACAACTGTTTGTAGCTTATGCTGCAGGATCACAAGGAAAGCCTATCTCGAAGCAGACCATTTAAAAATGGATAGGACACTGCATTCGCTTCTGCTATGCACAACACTTCAAATCAGTGCCTAAGGGCATAAGGCCACATTTTACCAGAGCAGCAGCCACTTCAGCAGCCTTTCTCAGAGGAGTACCAACCAAAGACATTTTAGAAGCTGCAACTTGGAGTTCAGTGCACACCTTCACTAAGCACTACCACTTACCTCTCTACTCTAAATCCAGAGCAGGCTTTGCCACTGCAGTTCTGCAGGGCCTGGTAGCCTCTCCTAATCCTACCCAGCCACCCAACCTCAGCTTTGGGATTCAACCCAGCCACCCAACCTCAGCTTTGGGATTCAACCCAAGTATAATGACTGCAACAGTGAAACACGATGAACATAGTACAGTTGTGTACCTACCATAAATGTAGATGTTAGTGTGTTCACTGTTGCAGTCCAGGTTACCCACCCACCATCTCCCTTTTTTCATTGCTGGGTCCTTTCCTGTACTTCTCTAATCTCTACAACCTATGTGATGTATTTGCTTGTAGATGAAGGATTTTGGTACATGCTTGTTTTTTGACATTTTTTTTCCAGCTGTATTTGGGGGCACCTGACATCTGGGGCAAGAAAAACTGAAGAAAATGGTGTCTGTTGCATCTTTTAATACCCCTGGCGCAGTGATGTCAGGGAATAAGCGACAGCAACCAACGCTGGACGTAGACTTTGGAACTTGGGCCGACTGCAGGTAGCCTGCCAGCAGGATAACGCAAGTGTAATGACTGCAACAGTGAATACACTCTAACATCTACATTTATGGTAGGTACACAACTGTACTTTCTGCTTTTTGATCAGAGTCCGAACTGCTCATCTCTAATCTTACTTTCTACCACTCTTTATATTCTTTTATCATTCACCCTCTCCAAGACTTTAATGCAGTGTGGCAGGAGTATGATACCTGTATAGTGCCTACAGTTGAGTGCCCCCTTTGTTCTTGAACACTGGCACTAATATGCTTGCTCTCCAGTCATCTGAGACACGCTTTTCTTTCCATAGTGCTGTGATTACCCTCATGAGCTATTTCCTCCAGCTTACCCAAAATCATGACCTCATCTGAGCCTGCTACTTTCCCTGACTCCATTTTCCTTAGTGCTGTTCATCTTCTGTTGTGGATTCCTCCTCTTCTTTAATTGTAGGTGGTGTCTGGGGAAAGACATCCTTTGTTGTTTTTTTATTCAGAAGCTGCTGGAAGTGCTCCTTTCATTTGCCTTTGATGTCCTGTGGACTGGTGAGCAGGTTGTTGCTTTTATCTCTTTCACAACTCCTCTGTTACCCTCTTTTGTTATTTGACCAGTATTCTTTCCTTGCCTGATCTGTTGTTTTGTCTCCTGCTGTTTCCTGGAATATTAGTATGCTCAGCCTCCTCCTTTCCATCATGTCACCCACTTCCAAGCTGCATCCTGTCAGTGGAGCAATTCTTAGTTCATCTTTGGCAGGTTGCTTGTTTTATGTCCCACTGCCGGGTTAATATGGGACACACTGGCCAGTAGGGGCACAAGACATTCCTACTCCCATTAGAATTGGGTCCCTGACAGAAGATGGTACGCCTTGTACCTTAGTCAACATGACTGAATCACTTAGAGCCAGTTTTTACATAGTCATGTGGCTAGCCCTGACATGGTATGCAGTCTGCGATCTGTGTTCTTTTTGAGGATACTGCAAACTTGCCCAAAGCAGTTGGTCTGTACAACTCTTCTCCATATAGGGCACCATCAAGAGTCTGTGCTGTTGCCCACAACTTCATTATCGGGTGAGTTTGAGATGGAATCACGCGATATGTTATTTTGGGAGGTGAGCAGACTCTATACACACATTGGATGGAGGTCCGAAATGAATCTTGTACCGTGTGCATGACAGGTGAAGACCTTTACCATTATGCAAACTGGTTTATTCTCTCTGTAATGCCAGGTTTTTGTGATATAAAAAAAAATGAGACCTCAATAAATAATTTCAAAACTTTTTCCACCTTTAATGTGACCAATAACCTGTACAATTCAAAAACAAATCTGTTAGGGGAAAAAATATAAAAAATAAATGTACAATAAGCTGGTTAAGTAAGTGTGCACACCCTTGAATTAATACTTTGTTGAAGCACCTTTTGATTTAATTACAGCATTCATACTTCTTAGATACACACCTGCCATCAATTAAAGAGACTCTTATTAACACCAAATAAAGTTTAGCTGTCCTAGTAGGATTTTCCTGACATTTACTCAGTTGCCTGCTACTGCAAAAGCCATGGTTCACAAACAGCTTACAAAGCATCAAAGGGATCTCCTTGTTGAAAGGCAGTCAGGAGAAGGGTTCAGAAAATATCCACAGCATTGAATATACGATGTAACACAGTGAAGACGGTCGTCAAAAAGTGGAGAAAATATGGGGCAACAGTGATGTTGCATAGAACTGGACGTCCCTCCAAAATTGATGAAAAGACGAGACAAAAAGTGGTCAGTGAGGCTGCCAAGAGACATACAGCAACAATGAAGTAGCTGTAGGAATTTCTGGCAAGTACTGGTTGTGTACTATGTGACAACATTCTCCCGTATTCTCCATATGTCTGGACTATGAGGTAGTGTTGTAAGATGGAAGCCTTTTCTTACACAGAAAAACATCCAGACATATCTAAAATTTGCAAAACAATACCTCAGGTCTCCCAAAAGTATGTGGGAAAATGTGCTATGATCTGATGAGACCAAGTTTGAACTTTTTGGCCACAATTCCAAAAGGTACATTTGGTGCAAAATCAACACTTCGCATCACCAAAAGAACACTATCCCCACGGTGAAGCATGGTGGTGGAAATATGTTTTGGGGTTGTTTTTCTTCAGCTGGAACTGGGGCTTTAGTCAAGGCGGAGGGAATTATACCAGTCACTTTTGGCCCAAAACCTTAAGGTGTCTGCTAGAAAGATGAAGAGGAATTTCATCTTTCAGCATGACTGTGACCCTGAGCATACATTCAGGTCAGCAAATTCACCAAAAGAAAATTAGTCTTGGAATGACCCAGCCAGAGCACAGACTTAAATCCAATAGACAGTCTGTGGGGTGACCTGAAGAGGGCTGTGCACGAGATGCTCTTGGAATCTGACAGATTTGGGGCACTTTTGCAAGGAAGAGTGGGCAAATATTGCCAAGTCAAGATGTGCCATGCTGATTGACTCCTACCCAAGAAAACTGAATGCTGTAATTAAGGTACTTAAAAGTATTTAAGGGTGGGCACACTTATGCAACCAGCTTATGGTACGCTTTTTATTTTTTTATATTTTTTCCCTAACAGATTTGTTTGTTTTTCAATTGAATTGTACAGGTTATAGGTCACATTGAAAGAGGGAGACGTTTTTAAATGATTTGTTGTGGTCTCATTTTTTTTTTATATCCCAAAAGCCTGGCATTTTAACAGGGGTGTGGACATTTTATATCCACTGTACATTACTTGTATACTCCACCTACATTACTTATGTGTGTGTGTGTGTGTGTGTGTGTGTGTGTGTGTGTGTGTGTATATATATACATCATACAAATATATATATATACATATACATATATACATACACACACAAATATATATATATATATATATATATATATATATATATACATCATACAAATATATATATATACATATACATATATACATACACACACAAATATATATATACATATATATATATATATATATATATATATATATATATATATGTATGTGTATTGTGTGTTCGGGATTTTAAATTTCGCAGTTAGGGGGTTTCGGGATTTAGTGTTTGCGACTTTCTAAGTCCAAAATACTGAAATTCAGGATTTCAGTATTTCGGGAGTACAACATGGATATATATATATCCACTTTGTAATCCCGAAATACTGAAATCCTGAATTTCAGTATTTTGGACTTAAAAAGTCGCTAACACTAAATCCCGAAACCCCATAACCACGAAATTTTAAATCCCGAACATACAATGCACATACAGCACACACATACAACTTCCCCCCACAATCAGATAATCCTACACTACAGATAAGCAGGGGGGTAAGCCACCTTGCACCCCACATATGGGGGTCTGTGTCCCCCACACCCCCCACTTAAATATACCAACTCCGTGATTGCACGCACACACAAAAGAAACTCACACCCACACATTCCACAGTCCCACACACACACACACACACACACACACACACACACATCACAGTCGCAACACACACTGACAAACACTATAGCCCTTAACCAACACACATACACATACATACCTACCTAAACTTCCACCCATCCATTCACACACCGCACCACCAGAAGCGCAAAATTCAACATCTCAGAGCTTAGAGATTTTGACTTTTGCTCTTCTGTGTTTTTGTGATTTTGTGATTCGGGTATATAATTTTGAAATACTGACATTCGGGATTTCAGTATTTCGAAATTATAAAGTGGACCCATATACCTATCTATATCTATATCTCCACGTTTTCACTCTACTAGTTTATATAATGCTGTAAATAGTAAAATTGTTTATTTTAATGGAATTCAGTATAGTTCTAGTAGTGTATGTGCTTGAAATTGATCAGTCACAGCATGACGTTATGGGAAAGAGTAGTGGAAGCTAGGTTAAGAAGGGACATGATGATTAGTGATCAGCAGTATGGTTTCATGAAGGGAAAGAGCACTACAGATGCAATGTTCGCTCTGAGTGTGTTGATAGAGCAGTACAGAGAGTGTCAGGAGTTGCATTGTGTTTTTGTAGACTTGGAGAAATCATATGACAGGGTGCCCAGAGAGGAGTTGTGGTATTGTATGAGGAAGTCAGGAGTGTCTGAGAAGTATGTAAGAGTGGTACAGGATATGTACTAGGGTAGTGTGACAGCGGTGAGGTCTGCGGTGGGAGTGACGGATGCGTTTAAGGTCGAGGTGGGGTTACATCAAGGATCAGCTCTGAGCCCTTTCTTATTTCTAGTGGTGATGGGCACGTTGATGGACGAGATCAGGAGTCCCCGTGGACTATGATGTTTGCAGATGACATTGTGATTTGTAGTGAGAGTAGGGAACAGGTTGGAGAGACCGTGGAGAGAGAGAGATATGCTGTAGAGAGAAGAGGAATGAAGGTCAGCAGGACCAAGACAGAATATATGTGTGTGTGAATGAGAGAGAGGATAGAGGAATGGTGAGGATGCAAGGAGTAGAGGTGGCGAAGGTGGATGAGTTTAAATACTTGGTCAGTAGTTCAGAGTAACGGCGAGTGTGAAAGAGAGGTGGAGAGAGTACAGACAGGATGGAGTGGGTGGAGAAGAGTGTCAGGAGTGATTTGTGACAGAGTACCTGTAAGAGCGAAAGGGAAGGTCTACAAGAGGATAGTGAGACCAGCTATGTTATAAGGTTTGGAGACAGTGGCGTTGACAAAAAGGCAGGAGCTTGAGCTGGATGTGGCAGAGTTAAAGATGTTAAGATTTGCACTGGGTGTGACGAGGGTGGACAGGTTTAGGAATAAGTATGTTAGAGGGTCAGCCCAGGTTGGAAGGTTTGGAGACAAAGCCAGAGGTGCAAGATTACATTGGTTTGGACATATGCTGAGGAGGGATGCTGAGTATATTGGGAAAAAGATGGTAAGCTACCAGGTAACAGGAAAAGAGGAAGGCCTAAGATAAGGTTTATGGATGTGGTGAGAGAGGACATGCAGGTGGTTGGTGTGACAGAGCAAGATACAGAGGACAGGAAGAAATGGAAACAGGTGATCCGCTGTGGCGATCCCTAACGGGAACAGCCGAAAGAAGATGAGTGTGCTTGAAATGAGGTTGCAATTCATCTGTCACAAATGGATGAGTTGCAACTTGTTCATTTATGTTTGTCATAGAAGGAAAAAAATATTGCAACATCTGAGTGTTGTTTTGGATTTATGTTTAATAGGTTGTATGTAATATCATTCATTGATTGAGATGTCTGTCAGGTATTTTAAATGTATCAGCTTTATAAAGAACATGAATACAAAATACAGCAAACATAACCTTTTCTGATGTATGTAATATAGTTTCCTTGTTTACATCTGCACCTGTTCTTCTGACCCATTTTATATAAATAGGTGGAGATAAACCAAGTCAGACACACAGACCTCGAGACATGAGTCATAAGTATAAACTATTACGTTGTTGAGATGTGGTGTCAGCTGAAGATGTAAGATTGTTGGCCAGCAGTGTAGTTCTTGTGAAGATGTTAAGGTCTTTACATTGTAGAAAAAAAATAACACATTCGTAAAGAGTAATGCTTTCTCATTTGGCTCACCAGTGACTGAGGCATGAATCATGTTGGTACACACACACACACACACCGCCATGTTAATATATTTGTATCTGTATTTTATTTCTATCTAATGATTTAAATAAACCACATTTAAGGATGGAATTTCACTTCACCTTCACTAAAAAGCTTGCTTTGCATATTGTCTGATGCAAGGTAGTGTCAGATGTTCTTCATCTCACATTGCTGCAGTCCTTACACTTGGGTAGTCCGCTGTCCTCGGTCGGCCCGAATATCAAAGTATTAGGCTGACGTCGGTCAAGGCGCTTTAGACTGACATCAGGACGCCAGGGTACAAATGCGCATGACCGGCGCCATATCCTCAGTCTTTTTTGCCGCATGGTCCGATGCAGAAGCAGCGTTGCAAGTGCCGTTCGGCGTTCTGAAATTCTTCGAATTCGGAGTTTCAGACCGAGTCAAAGTTGGCTAAGTACCCCGTTGGGGAATATTTTAGTTTTTTCTTGCCTCAGTGGTTTACCGGATGTCAGAAAAAGTGAATAACTGTATTTCTTGTGGGAAACAGATACCGCATAGAGATTATCATACTTTGTGTATTCCTTGTTTGGGACCTGAGCACGACGTTGTTGGGTGTTGCTTTTGTGCTAGGTTCAATAAACGCACTATTAAGCGAAGGTTAGATTGTGCCAGGTTGGTCTTCGGGAAGCGGTGCAATTATACTATGCCGTCGGATGCTCCGACGCCTGCTTCTTCGAAGAAGCGCAAAGACAAAGCAGCTAAACCCAGACTAGAAGAGTCGTCCGAACCGGACGCCGGTTCTTTAGAGGCGTCAGTGGAACCGGTGGTTCCACCGGAGGCTTCTCTGGAATCTCAGGGGGAAACCTTGGTTTTGCAGGATGTGGCCTCTCAGGAGGCAGGTCAAGCTGAAGGGGCTTCTCAGGTTACTGTACACCCCTCTCTTCCTAGGGTGGTTAGGCCCTCTCCTTCTGTTTCTAAGGCTTCTCCCAGAGGCAGGCCAGGTTTAGCTTCTGTTGGGGTCACTCCTAGTTCTTCAGGATCTGTGCCCAAGAAGCAAATGCTTAAGATGGCAGAAGATTTAATTACATTGATTAGAGGTTCTTTGCCCCCACCTCATAAGAGGCCTAGGGTTGAACCAGAGTTGGGGAGTTTTGAGCAGGCTTCGATGTGTCAGAGTCTTCGGCTGAAGACTTGCAGGAGTATTCTCCTTATTCTGATTCTGATGTAGATGATTCTACTCCTTCTGCTTCTCCTCCAGAGGATTTTTCTTTTTCAGAGACTCTCCATTCCATGAGGGAGCATTTTAAGTGGGAAGGTCAGGACTTCTCGGATTCCAGGAAAAGGCTTAGGGAATTTTGCTTTTGCCCCAGCATAGGCCTTTAGCTATACCACCTGTTCTGGATGTTGTGGAAGATGTGTTTGCAGAGGCTTCACTTAATCCTGATTCTTTGCCACCTGCTCCTGTTAAACCGACAGGTATTACAGGGTGCCTGAGGCTCATAAATTTCTTTATAAGAGTCCTAGGGCGGACCCAGAAACTGTTAGTCAGGGACCTAAGGGTGTTAAGGCCTCTGTGGTTAAAAATCCGGTTCCTTCGGATAAAGAGGCCAGAGCTTTGGATAGATGGGGAAAGAAAATCTATACTTCTTCCACCTTAGCTATGAGGGCTTTGAATTGCCAGTTTCACATGTTGAAATATCAAAATTATCTTCTTTCTCAATTGAAGTCTAAGGTAGATGCTCTGGCGGAAGGTATTGAGTGTAAAGAATTACAAGATTTGGTACATGTCTCTGAACAGGTGGGCAAGCATTCGTTACAATGTGGTTTTGATGCTGTACAGGCCTCGTCTAGGGTGGCTGCCACTGGGTCAGTTCTTCGCAGGCATGCCTGGCTGAGGGATCAGAATTTATCTGACCATGTTAAGACAAAGATTTTGGATGCTCCTTTACAGTCTGATGTGTTGTTTGGTGCACCTGTGGAGTCAGTCTTGAAGAAAATGGAAGACAAAGCTAAGTCTATGCAGACTGTTAAAGATTTTTTGCAAGTTCAGCCTCCGAAATTTAGTAGGAATTGGCCTGCTAAGGGGTGGACGTACCCTTCTTATGATCAGTCTAGGGGTAGATCTAGACGTGGTAGAGGCAGAGCTCAGAGCTTCTTCAGGCCTAGAACAGGGAGTTCACCTGCACAATCTTCGGGTGAGGGCAGGGGCCAGTCCTTTCGTAAACAGGCCCAATGACCTACCTTTTCAGCTGCCAGATCCTTCTTGCCTGGCAGCACCTTTGGGAGGAAGGTTGGCACTCTTCAAGGAAAATTGGAGTCTGGTTACCCAAGACAGATGGGTATTGGATATCATACACCAAGGTTACAGGTTTTATTTCCATACCTTGCCTCCTTTCAAAGGCATGCCGGACGTTCCTCCTCAGCAAAGACTAGAAGCTCAAAAACAAATTTCTCTGTTGCTTCAAATAGGAGCCATACAACCGGTCCCTCTGTCAGAAGTGGGCCTAGGATTTTATTCTCGCCTGTTCCTAGTACCAAAGAAGGGGAACACGTGGAGACCAATTTTAGATCTATCTATCCTCAACACTTATTTGGACATTCCCAAGTTCAAAATGTTGACATTACAACAGCTTTTACCTCTGCTGGGCAAAGACCACTGGATGGTGACTCTGGATCTCAAGGAAGCTTACCTTCATGTTCCTATCAGGCTAAGCTGCAGGAAGTATCTGCGTTTTCGAGCTGGGACTTCTCATTATCAGTTCTCTGCATTGCCCTTTGGCTTATCTACTGTGCCCAGAGTGTTCACGAAAGTTCTGGCTCCAGTGATAGCTTTCTTCAGGCTAAGAGGTATACAGATCTATCCTTATTTGGACGATTGCCTGATTCTGGCCCAAGGAAAGGACGAACTTCTTCATCATTTACAATATGTGATAGCAGTGCTAAGATGCCTGGGGTATTCTGTGAACGAAATAAAGTCCAGTCTAGTACCCTCTCAGGACATGTGCTTTCTGGGTGTGAGACTGAATACAGCATCCCAGATGGCCTTTTTGACCCCGGACAAACAAAAGAATCTTTCTCTGTACTTCCGTCAATTGTCTCATCAGTCCAGGCTGACTGCAAGGACAGTCCTTCAAGCCTTGGGGTTCATGGCATCTTGTATTCTGGTGCTTCCCAATGCCAAACTGCATATGAGGAAGCTACAATGGTATCTCAAAAATGTATGGACACAGCACTGCCAGGATATGGACACTGTCATTCAAATAATACCTTGCATTCAAAAGGAATTTTGGTGGTGGGCTCAGGAATGTCACCTAAACAAGGGACTCTCTGTGACCCGGCCAGAGGCGAGTCAGATTCTTACGACAGATGCCTCAGACAATGCTTGGGGAGCTCATCTAAATGGAAAATGGGTACAAGACACGTGGCCTGCCAGACTTCAACATCTACATATCAACTTGAAGGAGATGTTAGCAGTCCAATTTGCATTAATAGCTTTCAAAGACTTACTCCTTCCAGGGCAGGTGTTGGTTCTAACAGACAACACAACTGTCATGTGGTACATCAACAAGCAAGGGGGAACACATTCTTATCCTCTATGCAGACAAGCAATGATTTTGTGGGAGACTGCTCTCAGTTTACAGCTGAATCTTCAAGCAAGGTTTCTGCCGAGCACAGAACTCCTTAGCAGATGTGTTAAGCAGAAGAATTATGGATCCCCACGAGTGGAAATTGGATCCTCATGTATTTCAGAAATTGACAGTGTTATGGGGAACTCCAGACATAGATCTGTTCGCTTCTCCACTGAACCACCAGCTGCCAAAGTTTTGCACAAAAAGGTTTCATCCCACAGCTTGGAAAGTGGATGCTCTTTCATTCAGTTGGAGCAAGCTTCATGTGTATGCCTTTCCACCTCTGCCTCTCCTCCCAAAGGTACTCCTAAAGGTCAGACAGGACAAGCCACAGATGATTCTAATAGCTCCGGATTGGCCTCGACAGCATTGGTACCCATTACTGAGAAGTCTGGTACGGGAACCTCCATGGCCTCTGCCTTTGATTCCACACCTACTGTCTCAGGAAGACGGTCATTTACTCAATGTCAAGCTCCACTCTCTTCACCTGACAGCCTGGCATATTCTGTTTTAAACCCTGGAGGGTGTCAGCTGCCACAGCAAGTTTTGAATGTTATTTTGGAGGCCAGAAGGCCTAGTACAAGGAAAGTGTACGCAGATAAATGGAAGAGATTTTTATTTTGGTGTGCAGCAAAGGAATTTGATGTTTCTAAACCTAATTTAAGTGTGGCCCTTCAATATCTTGCTGAGTTACTGGACAAAGGTTTGTCCTTCTCTTCTATTAAGGTTCATGCTGCAGTGATTTCGGCACATTATGACTGTGTCCCACCTTTGTTTTCTCATCCTTTGTTTAAACAATTTCTTAGAGGGGCAAAGAATGTAAGACCCCCACGTAGAGCTCCTACTCCTGCTTGGGATCTCAATTTTGTGTTGGAGAAACTTACTCTACAACCTTTTGAGCCTGCAGCTACTGCCGAGTTGAAATATTTATCCTGGAAGACTGCTTTTTTGTTGGCCATTACCTCTGCGAGAAGGGTTTCTGAATTACAGGCCCTTATGGCGGTTGAGCCTTTCTTGATTTTCCATAAGGATAGGGTATCTTTACGTACTAATCCGTCCTTTATGCCTAAAGTGGTTTCTAGTGTGGCTTTAAACCAAACTATTCATTTACCTACTTTTTATGCAAACCCCCAAAACAAAGGGGAACAGATTTTGCACACTTTGGATATACACAGGCAGTTGCGTTATTATTTGAGCAGAACTAAAGGGTTCAGGCAGTCTCAGCAGTTATTTGTTTCTTTTGCTTTGGGTTCTCAGGGCAAGCCTGTGTCAAAACAAACTATTTCTAAATGGATTGGATTTTGTATTGCTTTCTGTTATTCCCATCATGGTAAGGAGATTCCAGCTGGGATTAGGCCTCATTCCACTAGGGCTACTGCCACGCCTACAGCATTTTTAAGGGGGGTGGCAACTAAAGATATTTTGGAGGCAGCTACTTGGAGTTCAGTGCATACTTTCTCTAAGCATTACCACCTTCCACTTTACTCTAAATCTAGGGCTGGTTTTGCCACTGCAATTTTACAGGGCATTTTGGCAGCTCCTCCTGCTTTATAGATTTGCCATCCTCCCTTACCTCTGCTTTGGGATTCTACCCAAGTGTAAGGACTGCAGCAATGTGAGATGAAGAACATAGTACAGTTTTGTACCTACCATAAATGTAGATGTTCGAAGATCTACATTGCTGCAGTCCAATTTACCCTCCCTCCTTCCCCTCTTTCTTTGGAGGCAGTTGTGTGGTTTGGGTTGCAAATTTTGTGGATATTGTATATATTGTACATAGCATTAGTGCAAGGGTGGTTGGTTGTTTTTAGTTGTCTTTTAGGTTTGACCTTTCTTTTTAGGGTCTTCTGACATCTGGGGCAAGAAAAGACTGAGGATATGACGTCGGTCATGCGCATTTGTACCTTGACGTCCTGATGTCAGTCTAAAGCGCCTTGACCGACGTCAGCCTAATACTTTGATATTCGGGCCGACCGAGGACAGTGGACTACCCAAGTGTAAGGACTGCAGCAATGTAGATCTTCGAACATCTACATTTATGGTAGGTACAAAACTGTACTTTTTGCTGTTTGTAATATAAGGATAAGATGCATTTTTATTTTATGAAGGTGAATGAGTGACATATGTCTTTGATGTAGCTGCTGAGCACTGGTTCATAATTAAAATACGGGTCTGTATGTTGTCTGTAATAGATAAACGCGAATGAATGTTTTTTCTTATTACTTTGTGACAATTTGATAATCTGCAGCATGCTTTCTGTCTGATTTCATGCTTTTTCTGTATCATAAACATGATAATCATATCACATCTTGGCTACAAACACTTTTATGGGGTTACTGGCTAAAATATACTGCACATTCAGATATAATGTTAAGTATCTCATTAGCATCACCACAGATGTAAACAAGATCACCAATAAACTATTGAAAATGAAAATGTAACATTCAAGATGCTGTTATTGGTATCACTCTGCGTGGTCGAGTTGTAATTCCCTGGGAGTCAGTTGCCTGCAGTACAAGATATCAAGAAACACGACACGGATCACTGTTTTCCATAGGAAATCACTGTTGGTGTGGTTTCTAAGTCAGTGCCAGCAGTGATTCTCTTTTTGGGGGGATTTATCTCTTTGAGTTGGTGCAGCCATTAAGATGTTATGTATGTGTGTGTGTGTGTGTGTGTGTGTGTGTGTGTGTGTGTGTGTGTGTGTGTATATATATATATATATATATATATATATATATATATATGTATATATAATATGTACACACAAGTTTGGTGTACGTCTTATGTGTGAAGGCTTGCCTCTTACATCAGTTCGTGCAGTGGTCTCCCATCTGAAAAAATGCTTGCATTTAACTTTTTCACCCTTTTGTATACATGCATACTCTATCACCTAGGGCCAGTTTTAGTGTCCATTCCACCTGCAGCACATCTTTGGGATGTGGGAGGAAACTGGACCACCTGGAAGAAACCTGCCCGACTGCAAGGGAGGACATGTAAACTCCACGCAGAAGGCGCCCTGCCAAGATCAACCAGTGGACCTCTTGCTCTTAGGCGGCAACACTAACCGCTGCACCACTGTGGCCACCCACCTTTTTACATACCCAGTGTGGACATTTCTTTCTAAACAGTGTTCTGTAGGACAAACCATACTCTTAACTTCAACATGTTCATATATGTGTATAGGTACAGAAACATAGTTTCATAGTAAAGAAAGAGCTCATTATATACCTTTGTATAATGCTTATGTCTTCCGACTTACTGACAGTTGTGGGGGAAGTATTAGTATTTGTCAAGGATATCACTATCTCACAACAGATTCCTTGGGACACCACCTTTGAACTCCTATACTTCCCAATTACCATAAGACAAATTACCACTGCATAGCTAGCTATAGATCACCCTCTGTCCCCTTCTGAGCATGATAGTTAACACATTAGTTGATATTCCAATTAAATACAAAACCTTTCTACTGTAGGATTTCAGCTGTCAATCAATAAACTGACTTACACTGCCAAAGGTGTGCATATGATGCAGCACTTATTACCCAAGTGCTAACTCTGTTTAACAAATTGTTAACCACCCTACTAGGAACCCTAATATTCTTGATCTGGCCCTCATAAGTATGGCTAGTTCTTGCACAGCTCCTTATGCATCATCGTGCCTTGTTAAATTGGATCATAGTTTAATGACCTTTTCCTTTAAAACTGGTGGTATTTCCTCTGTAAATACATATGTGTTTAGGAACTTCTCAAAAGCAAACTTCAGTTATTTGAGGATGTAAGTAAATTCTGCTGTAATCTTCTTCTGATGGATTTCATTTTGTAAAGCTGCTACCTATGCCTCTAACGTCTACTCCCTGTTAAATTGTATTGATAAGGCAGTCTCTATCTGAACCAAAGAGAAAAATATGAGATTTTAAAATAAACCCCTGTGGTAGAATATCTGTATAAAATAAAATAACAAGAAAAAGAAACTGTAATGCTTATAGGAGGTCTCTTCCTACCTACCTTAAGAGCACACTTAAGCAAATTAAAGAGCTTAAGGGAAGTATTAGAAATAGTAAAGCTGAGTATGAACTGAAAATAGCCATTAAAAAAAATGACTACAAATCATTTTTAACTATGTCAGGAAGTTAAAAAGTAATATCCAGAAATGTTCGGAGTTAGTCTACAATAATACTATCCCCTCTGATTCCGAGGAAATACCTAATATCCTAGCTAATAAATTTAGAGCAGATTGTATTCTATCCACACTTTTAGCTATTCTACTGGTTCCACAATTCCAGCCACCCACTTTAATTACCGTGGAACAAGTTGTCTCAGCCCTTTCATAAAACTAAGAATGCTTCATCCATGTGCCCTGATAACATACCAAGATGACTGATTATCGGTGTCAGATATGGCTGTTCTGAACCCCTGCTTAACCTCTTTAGTCTCTTTCCACTGGTTAAATTGATGAAGCCTGGAAACAGCCATTGTAATGCCATTACAGAATTATGGGCCAACTATAGACCTATTAGTCTAATTAGCATTCGATGTAAAGCTGTGGAGCCCATTATCTCAGGTCTCTAATCTGGACATTAAAATCTCTTAACCCTGGACCCTCATCAATTTGTCTTTGTCAAAGGAAGGTCCTGTCTCTTTAACCTCATTAATTTCTTTGAAAAAATTAAACAAAACAGTAGATAATGGATATGCAGTCCATACATTGTATCTAAATCTGTCCAAGACCTTTGGCAGTATGCCCATTCACACATTGTTGACAGACTTGTAACTCTAAATATAAATCCTTATTTTGTATGGTGGATTACTAAGTGGTTGTCTGACAGAACATACCTGGTTAGAATTGCATATATCACTTCTGACAGCAAAAAAGTTTCTAGTGGTCTACGACTAGTGTACTAGTGATGTTTTGTGTCTTCTCCTGTTTGGCATTTGACAGACCTTCATACCAGCACTCCTAGCTTATGGTTAAAAAATTGTGCAGATGGTTATAAATTGTGTTATCCAATCTTCTGACACAATTGCTCCAACATGGGTTAGATTATGCTAACAGCTGGTACAAGGATGATGGTCTCAAATTAACTGTAAAATATTTAGCCTAGTTAATTTTGGTAAACAGTGTCACTTGCCATACAGGTGATGCACCCCTCCAGTGAGGCACTGTTATAAGGGATTTAGACAATCATTAATCATTTCTTAAAATTTGACCATCACATCTCCACAGTAGTTTGGAAAGCCTTTTATCAGGCTCATCTCATTTCCAAAGGCATGTCCACTAGAAACAAAAGTTGTAATTCACCTTTACTTGTATGTTTTCAGACCCATTATTGAATATAATGCACCTTTTCGTCTAAACATATCACATCACTTGACAAACTTCAGAGAGTCATAATGAAAAAGATCAGTGGCCACAAATCTTAATTATCACAAGAGACGAGCAAGTCTTTTTTTTTTTTTTTTCTCAGCCTCTTACAGACTCCTCCATGGAGATCTGTGTCTAGTCTTTCAAACCATGAAAGATCTAACTCAATTTGACCTCCTGTTCCATCGCAGATATAATAGTACATAAAATACTTGGTTAAAGGAACTAAACCTTTATCAACAGATAAGACACACTGATGTAATAGATTCATATTCCAACATATCCCTCAGCTCTAGAACAAACTTCCAGTGCATGGCAAGCAGAATAACACCCTTTCTGTCTTCAAGGAAAACATAGATATTTTGATGAAGAGGCTGTAATTCTCCTGTCTTGTCTTGCCCACTGAGATTACAGGGAACTTTTGAATGTTTTTCTGGCTATGTTTGTAATGGTCTGCAGACTGACCTATGAATGTATGAATCCTCTAACAGTGTAAAAGACTGGTTTTCACTTAGGGGCTTCTTCATGAAATGGGCTTTGCCTAATGTTATGTAATGTCATTAACAGTGTATAATTAATAAGTAAGTTGTTTTTATGTAAAACCATAGCCACCAGAACACTGGAGTCGGCTGCTTTCACAAGCTCAAGGTTTTCGAGTAGCTCGAGGCAAAGTCCCTATCCCATGATGCGGTCTGCCTCACCTCAGATCTAGTTTGCTGCTGCACAGATTGGAGGTCGAGAATGGAGCTCGGGCCAGTATTTCAAAATTTGTTATATATATGTCTATAGGATTTTTTTCCGAAGTGTGTTTTTTGTCTTAGTTTATCATAGACTAGTATTTAGTCACTTTCTTTAGGAAATATCTTTGATTATAGAGTGGCTCCTCTTAGGCCTTTCATTGGCCATGTTTTTGTTAGTCCCTAACACATTTTAGCGTGTGCTTATCTCTTAACTGTAATCCTTTAGTGTGAGAATTTTGTTCTTTGTAGCTGATCTTTACTGTTATAGCTTTGAATCTTTACTGTTTATCCTAGCTAGTGTGTGTTTGTCTAGACAGTTACAGCTGTTTAAGTATTTTACACTGTATCTTAGAGTGTGGTGTTAGCCTAGTCAGTGTGTTGGTTTGTCTAGGCAGTTATATATATATATATATATATATATATATATATATATATATATATATATATATATATATATATATATAAAATATGAGACTAATTGCGGACAAAAAATGTCCATTACTGATTTACATGTAAGTTGTGTATACTGTTTAGGGGCAGTCCATCTACAGGGGGAGGACTGTTCTTATTTGTCATTCGTTCAGCAGCAGGATCTTGTTAGAACGCAGGAGAAAGCTAGTGGATAGAGGTTTGTTGAAACCTGAATTTCAGGAATCTCTTGATGAGGCTGACCAGACTTCCAAATCTTTTAAGGGATCCAAGTCTTCGAAAGCTTCTTTGGAGCCAAAGTGTTCTGCTCCGAAATTGGCTGAGAAGGCGTGGTCGCCGGTTCCACAGTCTTCGGAACCGAGCAACTTTTTCAGAGCCAGTCCCTGGTATTGGAGCCGGTCTTCGACGTTTTGAAGTCACTCATCTTACAATCGGTGGCTTCATCGATCCCTTCGACTCGTTCTTCAAGGAGCCTCTCTGATGTAGATGTGGACTGAGTGGTGCAGAGGCTCCTCCAGTACCCGGCATTGGCCAAATTGCTGTCTGCTCCGACCCAACTAGTCTTTGAGCCGAAGACGTCCTTGCCTACTGTGTCTGCTCCTCCTCTGAGCTGAGCAGGGCCTTTGCAGCCAGAGGGGGTAGAACTGATGATCATGGAACCCTCTGAGCCGAGGCCTGTTCCAGTGCCATTGACTGTCGACTGCTATGCCTTTCGAAGAGTCTGGGAGCCAACACTCTCTGGGACTGGGGGGGAGAGTTGAACCGATGTCTCTGTTCTGACCCTTCCTCTTGGAGCTTCGGCACGGATGAGCTCTGCTCCTTCTGCTGGTTCAGAGCCGACTGTCTCGGTGCCGGGGAGGTTGTCATCTTCTGTGGAACCAGATGCCTCTTCGCATCGGAGCAGTGGGGCCTTCGATGCCTTGAGAAGAGTTATGTCTTTAAAGACATCCACTTCATCAGGGCCTACTTCCTCATCCCTAAAAGTGCTGTGTTCTACCTCTGCATCACAGGTCCCCTTAAAGCGTCGAGACCCAGAGCTTCAGGTAGCCCCATTGGGTGACCCATGTTCAACTGAGACCTCACCAGAAGTTCCTGCTGATGAGGTTCCCAGGAAGAAGCTTTGCAAGAGGAGGCATTTAGACTTCCCATAGGAGTCTGTCACATCAAACACTGACTTGGAGGAGTCAGAAGGGTCCCCACAGTTCCCCTCGGAGGATATCTCTTTTGCCAATATCCTAGAGATCCTAAAACAGAAGGGTGGCTGGCAGTCCGTTAACCCTGCTGATGATGAGTTGGTGCTTCTGAAGGCTTTTGGGTCTCAAACTTCCACCTCCTGGTGACTCCACCCTTCGATGAATTAATGGATTTAGTTGGTCAAAGGGTGTGGGAGTCTCCTGATACTGTGGAACCTGTTCCTCTGAGACCCAACAAGTTTGTTACATCGCCAAAGGACTTACTAGAGTGCCAGTTGATGCCATGGTGGTGGCGGCAGCCACCAAGAAAGAGATATCTGAAACCTCTTCTACTGTCCATACTTCTAATAGAGAGTCCAGGATTATGGTCAGGTATGGGAAACGCATTTTTAGTTCAGCGACTTTTGCTGTGCTATCCCTCAACTATTTGACACACTTTGCCAGATCTCCTTAAAGAGCTTCGAGATGCTCTGCAGAGTACTGCAGCTAAGGGCATTCTTGATAAGGTGACATCCCAGCTCAATACCCTTAACTCCACAGTTAACACATCCATGCATCTCATCTCATATGCAGCTGATGGTACGAGCCTAGCAGCGGTTTCAAGAGTAGCTCTTCGGAGTCGTTCCTGGATGCACGTATGCTCCGTTGCGGAAGCCTTCAAGTCTTCCTTTGTTAATACCCCATTTGATGGCTTGTCCCTTTTCGGGCCTAAAGTCAAGGAGACTCTCACTAGGTGTGAACAAGACAGAAAAACTCTTTCTGCCGTAGGAGTCAGTTTTTCTACCCCTACTAGACCTTACCCCAAATGGCAAAAGGGAGGAAAAATGTGGTTCCGCAAGTCCCAAGGAGCCGTTCAGAACACACTGAGTAAACCCCCCCCCTCCAGGGGCAGAGGAGGGGGCAATGATGGAAGATGCTGCCCAGGTGGCAGAGGGGGTCCGCAAAACCAGGGTAACAGATAAAAGTACTTTGGCAAGCCTGATGAGCACTCCTGAAATAAGGCCCGACTGTCCTACTCTTGAGGCAGTTAGGGGTCGCTTGTCTTTGTATCCAGACACCTGACTAAAAATTACAATAGACTCTTGGGTACAAAGCATTATCTCCAGAGGATATGTCATTCTTTTCACAGAACCACCATCCATACTAAAGAAATTTCCAGACATTCCACCCAGTCTCAAGGATCAAGCAACCATAGAGACTCAAAGGTTGCTAGAAAAGAGTCCTCCATCCAGTCCCAGCAGACCAGATGGGATCCGGAACCTACTCAAGATTCTTTTTAGTTCCAAAGAAAACAGAGGACTGGAGGCCCATCTTGAACCTCAGCAAACTCAACACTTTTGTAAAGAAGTTCTGGATGGTCATGCTTCAACCAATTCTTCTGTTACTAGGAACGGGCGATTGGAAGTCTCTGTAGATCTCAAGGATGCATACTATCATATCAAAATGGGCAGACCATCCAGAGATCACCTGTGTTTCCGGCTGGGAGCCAGTCCTCATCAGTTCTGAGCACTGCCCTTTGGTCTCACAACAGCCCCCTGAGTGTTCACTAAATGCATGGCAGTGGTTACGGCTCACCTGCGCTGTCTAGGATTCAGTGTGTTTCCGTACCTGGACAACTGGCTCTTCACCATCACCCCCAGGCATCAACTAGTTCAATCCAGGGACCTCACATTAAATCGGTGTTCCCAGTTAGGAATTACTGTGAATTTCGACAAGTCTGTGTTGTCACCATCGCAGTGTATTTCCTTTATCACAGCAGATTTAGACACCACCACCATGGTAAAACTGCCACTGGAAAAAAATAGTCACACTTCGGCAACAGGCATCAGACATTCTAACAGAAACAAAAGTACCAGCCTCTCAAGTTTTAAAACTAGGTACTATGGCAACAACTCAGTTCCTCTAGGGTGCATGCACATGAGAATACTTCAATGGTTACTCTTCACCCATTGGTTTTCCCAACAACTTCCGATGTTGTTCTTGATAATCATTACAGATTCATGTAAAAAGGATCTTCAGTGGTGGTTGACCAGCCACCATGTAACATTAGGTTGTACATTTGTTCTTCCCCCGCCATCAGCCACAGTGACCACGGATGCTTCTGATAGGGTGGGGGGTGGGCATTTTCAGGGAAGAACAGCCCAAGGCACCAGGTCAGAGACAGATTCACAACTGCACATCAATGTCCTGGAGATGAGAGCAGTACTTTTGGCATTGCAGTGCTTCCAAGACTCTCTCTTCCTCTAGGAATGATTGTGATTCAGACCAACATGTCAATAGTCTGGTATATCAACAAGCAAGGGGGAACCAAGTCTTATCCCCTGTGTTGAGAGGCCTTAGGAGTCTGGCAGTGGGCTCTATGCACTGGGCACTTTCTGATAGCGACACACATCCTGGGGAAATCCAACGTGATCGGACAAACTAAGCAGAGCCATTCTGATGCCGCACGAGTGGTCCCTCAAAGATGACATAGCCAAGATGATTTTCGCAGATGGGGCCAGCCTTGCTGAGACCTGTTTGCATCTCCCATGAATGCCAAATGCAGAAGCTACTTTGCCCCGAATCCCCCCACCAGGGGAAAACCCAAGGGATTCCCTTGTACACGTTTGGCCCCTGGGACTCCTATATGCATTTCCACCCATTCCTCTGATTCCAAAATTTCTGCAGAAAGCTAAAGCCTTGGGGAGGACTGTAATTCTAATAGCCCCTTATTGCCCTCGACAGATTTGGTTCCCCTTCCTTCAACTCCACCAACTAGAGGAACCTTGGATTCTGGACCCAGTTCCAGATCTGCTGACACATTTGTCAGGGGCTCTTCATCCTTCATGTCTCTCCCTCAAATTGACTGCTTGGCTGCTCCGATTTCCAACATAACCAGGTCCCACAATCTTTCCTTGGAGGTGCAGCATATCCTTGTATCCTCAAATAAAGCTTTAACCAGAAAGTTATATGCCAGCAAGTGGAAGTGATTTGCTTTTTGGGCTTCTCAAAATAATATTGACCCATACAGTGCGCCAATTGTTAGCATATTAGAGTTCTTGACTAAGCTTTTTAATGAAGGTGCTGTGACAGCTACCATATGTGTTTAATTGGCTGCAAATTAAAATTTTCACCTCTGATAGGAAGGTTCTAATCTTGTGTCTCACAGGTTATGTAGAGCCTTATTAAAAGGAACCATACATCTCAGACCACCAGTTAGACAACCTTTCACTCCCTGGAACCTAACTTTTGTTCTATCTAGGATTATTCTTCCTCCATTTGAGCCTACATCTTCCTGCCAACTAAAATTCCTGTCTTGGAAAACAATTTTCTTGGTGGCCATTACATCAGCATGTAGGGTGTCCGAACTTCAGGCCTTATCTATTAAACCCCCATATTTGATTTTTCACCCTGACAGTGTTGCTCCGGACTAACCCTTTCTTCCAAAGGTATGTTCGGAGGCTAATCTAAATCAAGCTGTTGAACTCCCAACTTTCTTCAGTAACCATTCCAACAAGTTGGGAATATGTTGCATAAACTTGATGTTCACAGACAACTCAGATTTTACTTGGATAGAACCAAGGAATTTAGAAAATCAGAACATTTTGTCTCTCATTTTGATACCAAGAAAGGGCTACCGGTGTCACGTCACTCTTACCAAATGGTTGATTTTGTATAAAATTCACATATTCTTCCGTGAATCAACCGTTAGAACATAACATGAAGGTGCATTCCACAAGGGCTGTTTCTACTTCAGCTTATATAGCTAGACTGCCGTTAGACATGTTATGTGCAGCTGCCACTTGGTCAAAGCCACATACCTTCATCACACATTACAAAGTAGAGAAGGCCTTTAGGGACAGGGCTTCCTTTGGTTCCACTGTCCTCAGGAATATACTCCCTTGAGCCACCCAAGATGAATGGTGCTTGGGAACGCTACCCATTTGTAAGAATGAACGGCGAGATTAAACAACTTCACATAAAGAAGGTATGTACTTACCATAACGTTCCATGTGAGTTCAGCTCGCCTTCATTCTTACATTCCCTCCCGCCAACCCCCTCCAGGCTTCTTGAAGAACGAGTAAGAGATTTGGGGTCTGGTGGGTCTTTGTACAGGATTTCTTACTCCGGCTGGAGTAATGTTCATGTTTTTCTTATACTGTGTATTGGGATCAGCAAACTAGATCTGAGGTGAGGCAGAGAGCATCATGGGATAGGGACTTGGCCTCAAGCTACTCGAAAACCTTGAGCTTGTGAAAGCGGCTGACTCTGAGCTGAGGGATCGGCTCCGAACCCATTTGTAAGAATGAAGGTGAGATGAACTCACATGGAACTTTATGGTAAGTACATAACTTCTTTTTTTTGAATGAATAAGTTGGAAAATATTAAGTCAGTGCATAGGCTGCACAACACCAGAAGAGCATGAAGGAGTTAATTCATCTGTCAAGCCAAATATTCCTGTTTTCTATGAAGATGTTCAACCTTAAATATACAATATTAAAGTTGCCGGGGGTGGGAGTGATGAAGTGCCATCATCAAATCTGTTTGGTTTTGGCATTTGCACAGAATTGCCATCAGCACAGGTCTTACAGTCCATGTGTCCACTGTCGTAAGAATGTCCTTGTGTATATATATTGCACAGCTTATAAACAAAGGGACTGTTTAGATATGGAGAGGTCACTGACCCCTTTTACTCAGTCTTTATTAGACCAGTCTGAGTATAATGCCTACTTTGGAATGTATCTGTTGAGAGACCAGCAACAACTGGAAAACCTATTTAAGATACTTTACTAAAAGGATACAAGGCCCAAACAATATGATACAAGGCCCAAACAATGTGCTACATAGATAACTCAAGTCCCTGTCACTATACTCTGTATCCTGTAGACAGCTAAGAGGTGTCCAGAGTCTGGCATACAAGACATCCATTGACCCCTATACCGATACTGCTCATCAACATGTCAAACAGGATTAGAAATATTCAGCTTGCAAGGACAGGTACATCTTTCAGAGGATACCGCTGCTCTGAAAGACACTCCGCCATCCATGTAAAACAAAGGTCATCCCTGTCCATATTCAAGCCCAACATGGATCTATGGATAGGTATTAGAAAATTTACCCTAGGACTGCCCCCCCCGTACTACTGATGGACAGAGGCTGCTCCTAAATGCTTTATCTCATGCTTGGGTTCTCCTCATATTATTTATGGTATGATTCCAGTTACTCTCACTAGGGGTAATATATAGTTATTGACTATGGGATATAAAGCCAGTTTAATATCAAATAGAACAGGTTAATTCAGGCATGAAAAGGGAAGCTGGCTGGACTTAAAATGTCCCACAAAGTCAGATTGCCTAGCACTTATATGAACCTATAGTTTGTAGAATAACTGTACTCGCACTGTAGTAAACTAAATCTACATAGCACTTTTTAATTATACTACGTTAGAGTTACACTAAACACTGATTATGTAGTCTAGATAAACTGATCACGTTCAAAAATCCATGCTGGCTATGCACAATTCTGTCTTCCCTAGAAATGTTTTCCAAAGCCTTATAAAGCCATAAAATATAAACACCTGTGTTGAGAGCATTATGAATACAAATGGACATTTCAAAATACAGAACTTTGAAGTTGTCCTTAAAAGTATTAGTTCTTTGTGTTCTAAAACCATCATATGTGCCAACATTACTGTAACCACAAAAATTCAGTAGAAAAGGATAGTTCAGAATACAGACCTCAGGCCTCAAAGTATACTGGCCTAATTGTAAAAAAGCAGAACTTGTTAGAGATAATACTCATCTAACTTGTCAAAAGAATATATAAATATTATATTCATAGTTTAGTTTACTATGCCTCTGTCTAGTAGTGACACAGAGATGATTATTTCTGTGTTGAGGTTTAAGTCTCTTGCTCTCGTGGCTCTGCTGGATTTTTTTTTTTTTCTGGAGGCATGTCCATAATTTTGGGATGGGATGGGGCCTTGTGGGCAGCATATGACATATGTTTAAGACCCTTATCCCTCTTGGTGAGGAACTTTTGGGGTTTTCCAACTGCTGCAGGTGTCCTTCATGATAAGGTGGGCAATATAGAAGGGCAATGTGAGTGTCAAATGAGAGGTTACTGTCAACCTGGGTCCCTAGGTCCAGTCTGACATAGCTCCAGCAACTCTGACCCTGGGGTTTTGCAACCCATCTTGTGACATATGGGTTTGTTTCCACCCAGGTTGGGAATGGGTCTTGGTTTTATTTGGGATTGCATGATCCATGCATTCTTGAAGGTGCCATAAGAAGGCATTTGCAAAATTCAGCAGTGTGTGTGGTGGTTTCCACTGGCCCAGAGAGGCCTTCTGGAGGTGTGGGGTTGGTTTGTCATTTGAGCCTTGCGAAAAAAAAGGCATGGGGGGAGCCTTGGCCCATATCCAATATCGAGGAAAGGGGGGGTGAACAGGTGTGTCCTCCCAGCGTGTCTAGCGTGTCTTGCATGTCATGTCATCCCAAGCAGACAGACGACCTGAGTGCTTGTGTTATCTATATAGTTGCATCTCTCACAGCAAACAGTAACCACATAAACAAATGTATTGACTCAGCTGTACCTGACAGGATTAAAACCAGGTCCTCCTGAAAAAAACAAGTCACCCTGGTGGACTGTAACTATAAAGTTGTATAACAGAAGAAAGAAACTGATATCTAAGAACAAGAGGGAACTTACTCAACAGAGGAAGAATACAATCCACAGCTTGAACAAGCAAATTGGATGTCTTGTAATGTCTTCTACGGTTAGTTATGGGACTAAATTAGCATCCCTAGCTAAAGGCGACCATAAGGCATTCTTTAGCTACATCTGAAACCTAAAAGGGAATACCCAGCTGTGTACTCAACTTATAGTGGATGGTACCACTCACACTGAACCTGAGGAAATTGTCAACCTGCTAGCTGACAGATTTGGCAATAACTTCACCCCCATGATCCCACCAGCCATACCCCAAAGCATTCTTGACACCAGTCCTTTACCAAGTATTGCCAAAGAACAGGTCCCACAAGTGCTGTACAAAACACGGCCTCTATAGGACCAGATAACATCCCAGGTTGCTTACTAAACAATCTAAAACAAGACCTAGCGGAACCACTTGGCACTCTGTTTAACCATAGCCTGAGCACTGGCTTTGTTCCAGCAGAGTGGAGAACAGCAACAGTAATCCCCTTGCACAAAGTGGGTCCATCAGCTGACCTAGGAAACTATTGACCCATAAGCCTAACCAGCCTTACTGAAAGGCCATGGAAAAAATCATCATGCACCTTAACAAGGACACAGGCAGCCTTCAGACTCTTAACCAGACCCAGTTTGGTTTCATCAAGGGTAGATCTTGCTTATTAAACCTGGTGGACTTCCTTGAGAATGTCACCAAAGCCCCGGGTGAGGGCAAAGCAGTACATATCGCTGATCTTGCTTTAGCCAAGGCTATTGACACAATCACCCACTCAGGGATCATTGAGAAACTCACCTAGCTGGGGGTTAACTCATATGTCACTAGATGGGTAGCCATCTGGCTCACCAACAGAACTCACACTGTCAAAGTTGGGGAGTCCACTTCCACCAGTTGCCCGTGGGATACTACAGGGATCTGTGCTGGGCCCTCTACTGTTTGGAATCTATTTGAGGTCCAGGTGAAAGTAGATGGCCTGTGGTTTATCAGGTTTGCAGACTGTAAACTGGGTGCAATCATGGAGTCCACCAGTGATGTAAACATATTACAGAAGAGACTGTTGCAGACAGATGATCGGTGCCAAATCACGGTCTAAAACTAAATGCAAAAAATGTATCATTTCATTTGGCAAAGAAGTAGCCCATGTTAATTATGATATAGATAGCACCCCTCTAAGCTCAAAAGCAGTGGTGCAAGACTTAGGTACACAGGTTGATAGCAATCTAAACTTCGATCACCATGTGTCCATAGTGGTAAGGAAAGCCTTCTACATTGTGCATCTCATAAATAACGGCATCACATCCAAGACTAAGGAGGTTATAACTCCACTGTAGTCTACCTTTATCAGACCACTAATTGAGTACAGTACTCCCTTCTGTATGTTTCTCACCAGACACCTACAGCAACTGGACAAACCACAAAGGTTTCTAACTAAGAGAATCCAGGGCCTCCAAAACGTGACTTGCATGAAAAGGCTGAAAGTCCTGTTACTGTACTCTGTATCATACAGGCTGCTGAGAGACAACCTGTGCCTGGCCTACAGAGCAGTCTCAGACTCTACCCTAATGGAAAAGCTGCACATCTGCAAATCAACTGGGACAAGAGTCACTCCAGGGATTTCAACCTAACCTGTGACATTAACAAAACATGTTGGAGAGAGAGAGAGAGAGAGACATGTTATCTCCCATAGTTTTCCACTCCTCTGGAATAAGCTCCCACTTCACATGTAGCAGTGCCCCTCAATGACCATATTTAAGTGCAACCTTGACAGTTGGATGGGTGACCATAAATTCATCCCTGAGGTGACACCTGTGTCCCTCATGGACAGGGGTAGTCAGTGCTGATCATAGAATCACTCTTAACAGTGACCATCTAAGTATTATTAATTAGGGTACATGGGTACACTGTTTTTTACATGGCTAGGCTTGTAAAGACCTAGGGCCTTTAGTCTAATAGCTTTTTATGAATCTATGAACCTGTAAAAAGGTTAACCCTACCTTACCAAGGGTCATGCCTTGGCCTTGCCAAGGTATTCAGCAATATTCCACTAAGGAATCAATAAAAATTAAAAAGTATTAATCTACTATGGTGTACTTGAATGAATAAAATGCTGGTCAAACAAGATAACACAGTAAACCAAGGTGGAGGGTTATCTGCCTGTCCTAGTGAGCATTACTAGTGGTGTCCTGCAGGACTGTCTGTTGTGTCCATTTCTTTTCTACTTCTCATATATCACTAACACAGAAAAAAAAAATTGCAAACTTTTGTTTTACAGGAAAACATCCACTATATACAGAGTAGTTTCTGATGCTGATTTTAATCATGTTACAGACAGCACCTCACCACATATGCTACTAAAAGCTTTTGCACTACATAAAGAAAGGTGCGAGTCCTAATCCAAAGCAGCAAATTCAGAAAGTTAGTGTTACGCAGTTAAAGTAGTTTCAGACATTGGATGTATTTATATTAAAGACAGCTACTGTCACTCTTTAATTTCTCCAAATCTTTTGGGTTTCTAATACCATGACGGGAATGGACCTCATTCCTAAGTCAAAGTACGTTTAAAGTTCATGAAATTAGTATTGCTTCACTCTTTGATGTTGGCCAAAAGTGCTCTTCGCAGTATGCGCAATGTGCCCAGTAATGACTCCTACTGCAATTCTTACGATGTTATATGAATTGGTAACATATCTAAATACATATAATACATACATATATAAATGTAAATTATTTTTATAAGACCAGTTGCTCCTACTACTATTGGAACTGTCTGGGTATCTTTCTTCCACATGGCTCTTGTTTCTGCATGCAGATCGAGGTATTTTATGACTTTGTGTCTCTCTGTATGCAAGACACTGTAGTCACTAAGTGTGGAGATTTCAATGATCAATGCTACTTTTGTCTTCTTTTCTTGGACCACTATATCTGGTTTTCTAGCATCTATCTTTTGGACTGTTGGTATTGGGTGATCCCATGTGATGTAAACTTCATCATTTTCTATGATTCTCTGTGGCTCATGTTTCCAGTGTTTTTCAGCCACTTAGATACCATAATGTTTGCACAATCTCCAGTGTAACAATCTTGCCACGGTATTATGCCTTTCAGTATACAATCCCTTTGCTATTAGAGAGTCGCAACCAGCAATAAGTTGTGTGACTGTTTCCAGTTCAGTTCCACAAAACCTACATATGTCTCTCCCACATGTTCAATGGACTTGGTAAACCAGCATGTACGTAGTCCACTATCTTGGGCTGCCAATATTAACCTTTCATTTCTTGATGTAAATTCACCTCTCCTTAACCATTCCTGCATTTGTTCTTGATCAACATGAGGCTCTTCTAGAAGTTTTCTATACTTGCAACTATATTTACGTTTTTTCCACATTTCTTGCCTTCTCATCTGGCCCTCCAGCTTAAATTCTTTCTTTTGTTTTTTAGCACATTCAGTTGCTGCCTGATTTTTATCCACTTCTGGTTTGATTTCCATTCCTGCTTGACGTTGACATGCTTCTGCTAAATTAAGCAGAGATGTAATCTTAGATTTATTTTCATGTTTCAAAACTTTCACCACATTTGGATCTTGTGAGGTCAGTAGATATGTGTGGAGTCCCATGATTGCGGATCTATACATGTAATCAATTTCAAGGAGGCCCAGCCCTCCTTTAGAACGGGAAATATATAATCTTGGTATACACTGATTTTTATAAATCGTTGGGTGAGCATGAAGCATCCTCCTTGTTTTAATATCCAAGCAATCCAACACTTTTTGGGGCCAGTCGATCACTTCAAAACTGTAAGTTAGGACAGGAAGAGCAAATTGATTTATAGCTTGGATCTTGTTCCTAGGTATCAATGCTGTTTTCAGGATTAATTTAAGTCTTCTAAAGTACTCCTTACTAAGCTTTATTGGCATTTGTTCATGTTTTATTGCTGATCCTTCATCAATTCCCGAGTATTTATACACCCCCTCTTGCTCAAGTTCTTTTATATCACATTCTTGTGCCAAACTGATGTTTTCCTGGTGCTGCAATTTTCCTTTTTTAAAGGTTGCTTTTGCACATTTATCAAGACCAAATGACATTCCAATATCATCTGAAAAAGTTTTGACAACCTGCAGCTGTGCTTTCAATTCCTCATCGGATGAGCTATACCATTTTAAATCATCGACAAAGAGAAGATGAGAAGTAATTAGATTTTGTTGTTTTCTAGAAGCCAAATTATAGCCATGGCCTAAGCTGTTAACTAAATAGCTTAATGGATTAATGGCAAGGCAAAATAGCAACAGTGACAGGGAGTCACCCTGGAATATCCCCCTTTAGATTTTTATCCTTGGGATAATAATCTGTCCTTTATCACAGCTTAATTGCAAAGTGGTCTGCCACTGTTTCATGGTTACTGTAATGTAATCAATCAGTGTAGGATGTAGCTTTACATTTTTAAGCACTCTTTTATCCATGAATGTGGGATACTATCAGATGCTTTTTTGTAGTCAGTACATGCCATACTTAGATTCTTCCCTTTCTTACAGTTCTCCACTATAACTTTACTTAACAACAAATGATCCTCTGTTCCATATGACTTTCTTTTATTGCCCTTTTGTTCTAGTGCCATAATTGAGTTTTCTTCTAAGTGACTGTAAACTCTGTCAGCACCTATCCCCGTGTATAGTTTATACCTCGTCTGAAGACAAGTTATTGGTCAATAATTTTTAGGGTAGCTTGCAGGTTCACTCTTAAGTGAGAACATTGTTTTTCCTGTTAACCAGTGTGGTGTCTGTTCAGGATGTGCATATAAGTAGTTCTTACTCATGGCCAGATCCTCGTGTAAAGAAGTTAATACTTTAAGCCAAAAGTTAGGTACTGCATCTGGGCCTGGGGTTCTCTGGCTGTTATTTCATCCCATTTCATATCCTGTACCTTTAAACTTCTTATTCTTTCTTTTACTTCTATCCATTTAGCATCTTTATGTTGCACAGGATCTTCATAGATACTTCTCCAAAATGTATCTACTTCGTCTTTTTTCAGTGGTCTATGAATTCCTTTTACCTTATTTCCCAATTCTCTATAAAACCTTTTTGGGTCATCAGTAAATTGCTTATTTTGTACATTTCCCTTACATTTATCTTCGTATCTTTTGAGTCTTTCCACCTGTTTTGAAATTTTTAGTTAGTTATCTCCAATAGTGCACAATAGATCCTGGTCTGTTCTAATACTGCGCATTGCTTTTATCACATCTATCTTTCTTAATATTTTCATTGATCTGTTCCCTCTTCTATAATCTTCTAACAATGACACTTCTTGTCTTAGTTGCTTTATAGTTTTCTCTATTCGATATTTCCATGATGGTATTCGCTTTCACCCCCCCCCCCTTTTCCCTCGCTACCCTAATTGTCTATGGTAGAATTTTATCAGTTATTAATTTACCAGCACAGTAATATATTCTGTTTACTTCTGTTATATCGTATGGGTCTCTATAGACAGTGGTAATTACTGTGTTCATTTGTTTTATCGAGCTTCTGACTTTTGGGGTTTTATTAACCTTCTGCAGTCTATTTCTCTCATTGATCTTGATACATCTGTCTTTGTCTATTAAATCAAGCAACTCTTCTCTTATCTCCTTTTCTTCCATACGGAGGACACATCCCTTGTTTTCCATTTCCTGTGGGCATTCTATAGAAAGTTCTATAACATCTTGTGGCACATTCTCTTCAGTTTCATCCTTTGTCATCTGTTGTTTTGTCATATGGAAACTCACTGGCCTATCATTCCTCAACTTTGACTGCATCAGAGTTTCCACAATTTCCTGTTCCTTTCCTTCCTGTCTAGCTTCAAGTGTACTTTTATACCGGTTTCCAGTGGAAGACTCCAAAATATCTTGATGTGGCACCTGACCTGTTGCTTCCTGTTCCACTGGTTTCCCCTTAATTTGGATATCCATTGCTCTATCCTGTTGTGGTGCTTTCTGCATTTGATTTTCTACACTGAGTCCTTCTCTTTGCAGCTGTTCCATTACTTCATTTTCTATTTCTTTGACATCTCCATTACTAATCTCTTTTTCTACTTTTCCTCTTAGTCGTCTTATTTTTTGTATTGTAAAGTTTGCCATATCCGGATTCCTTTGCCTATATTTTTCTTCAAATATCTTTGGTGCTGCTCTTTTTGTATTGGTTAATTTTTCTTTCTCCTTTGCATAAATATTACACCATATTAAATCTCTTTTTCTTTCCCCATCCATATTTCTTCTTCACGTCTCCTGGTCTTCTTGCTTTTCTTTATTCTGGGGACATACTCCAGCATACTGTGATGTAGTCTGTCTTAGACCTTCTACATTAAATCCTTCAGTTTGCAGGCAATCCATAACTTCAACTTCTATTTTTTTAACTTCTACTTTATTAATTGTCTTTTCTACATTAAATCGTTGTGCTTTTGGTCTTTTTATTGTGAAAATGTCCATATCTGGATGCCTTTGCCTGTATTTTTCTTCGACTATCTTTGAAACTGCCTTCTGTGTATTAGTTAACTTGCCTTTCTCTTTGCATAAATATTGCACCATATCAAATCTCTTTCCCATGTCCATATTTCTTTTTTATATTTTTTCAAATATCTCTAGGTTTTGTTGCTTATATTTTCTCACTTTCTCAGAAGCTTCTTTTTCCAAAGAGATCAAAGTTTCTTGATCTATATGCTGTTTTTCAAAAATCTGTTGTATTAATGAAAGCAAATTTTAATTTGAAGCTTGTGACAGTTTTTCCTGCGGAAGTATTTCTCTTTCCTCTAATTTCTCTCTTAATCGTTTTGTATATCTTGTGTCTGGAAATTCTGGTCTTTTTTACTTAATAGTAACAATGCATAATTTCTATCTTATCCTCAATAGTTCATTCTGTCGTCTTTATGGCTCTTCTTTGGCCAGTCAATTTTTGTCATTTTTGTGGACTACTACTTCCTTCTACAACAGGGGGGAGCCACCCCCCCCCCCCCCGAGCCTGGCCTGGCCCCATTGTAGGACTGTTTCCATATTTTGAGGATTCTACACTGTGTTTTTTTTCCAGTCCTGGCACCAGTGTGCCTACCAGGATTGGGCACTTTTTTATCCTGGGCCTTGTGCACCCAGCTATCTTTTTTTATTTTTGATTTACTTCTGTCCATGATATATGCTATATAAATACAGTCTATATATCAGTGTCGCCTTGGTGAGATTTTGTGAAAAACAGGGTCCACCTCGCGAAGGTACTCACCAAGACTTGAGGATGAATTCAATTTCAGCACTACGTCACTTGCTGATCAGGACTACTGTCACAAGTGAGAGACAAGACCTGATACTGCAAGCCTTGGTACTTCAACAATGAAGGTGTGAAGGCGAATTCTAAAAGTTGCTGTCACACAGTTAGTTTTTTTGAAGGGAAGGTGAGGGGTTGCCATGCATCTGTCAGTGAACAGAGTTGTGCTGCCACACCCATTGGATAATAATTTCAAGATTGCTGTATCTTGGAGTAGGGAGAGTTGAAGTAGCGGGAATACCTCATGATGCAGGCACCTCAGAATTCTCCCACCCACCTTTGCTATCATACTCTTGACATTTTGACATGGCTACTATTCACAATATATTATCATATGCCATTCCCCTGTAGGGAATACTGTGAATTTCTGAGTTTATAAGAGCCACAGTGATTAGAACTTTGAGGTAGTGTGCTTATGTTTGCTACAACTAATAAGCTTCCAGTAAATTCACTGTTTTCCTACTGCAGATTCAATCAGTATGGCAAGATAAGTGCTTTAAATAAAAATTCTGAACAGCATGTGATAGCAATTATTTGCTGTTTAGTATACTTATGTAGGGTGTGTTGCCTGGGCATTATCTTATGACAAGCCATTTGGATGTGTACTTACCACTATAACTGCTATGATCTCAGGTAGTGTACTTACCACTATAACTGTTATGATCTCTGGTATTCATAGGACCCCCTCACCTGGGAATGTGATTATAGTAATATTGTGTGAATAATGCCCATTATGGGTCCCTGTTTGCTCCAGTTAATCTCTATATGAAGAAAGTCCCTGGTATCTTACTGGTTATAGTACTGAGGGTCAGTCTAATACTATATAGTTAAAGGGCAGGACCACTGCTTGTGCTCAACATCAGTATTTTCATGCCCGCACTGCTACTAAACTGGTTGGTCCGCCATTCCCGTACTGTACAGTCATTCAGGTGTCGACTGCCATTTTATCAGTGATTTAAAGGGAGTAAAACAGCAGTGTTCATTTGAAGTGAACCTTTCATATTTCTCAGAAACCTCTTGGAAAGTAGTACTTACTTTGTTCATTTCTTACCCAGCATGCATTGTAAAGTAGTAATAAAGATTCTTCATAAAATTTCCTTATACAAGGTCATCATGAACCAATTCTGTTTCAGCTCCATAATGAGTTCTAGTAATTCATCATCCACTTATTATTTGCTCTATCCCTGCCTGCTGTCTTACATCCTGGGTACATACATCACTTTTTCTACCATGTTGCCACAGAACATTGATCTGAAAGTATTTCTTCCTGTGTGTCAGGAAAAGCCCAAGCTTTCCACTTAGGATCTTAAGTCTTCCCATTGTTTCATAGCCATGCTGAATAGGACCCCCCCCCCCTCATCATGAGAGTGCGTTTCTCTTCCATTGCTTCCCAATGAATACTGTGGCCCCTGATTTGGATTTCTCAACTACTCACACTTTTATACTGATCAGCCTATGCATAGGTTCATAGGTTGGTACTAGGCTATTGGCCCTTGGGCCTATACAAGCCTAGTCATAACAATTCCCTGGATATTTCTTCCCATAATATTTACTTCTCTGGACCCCTGTCTAGCAGGGTGACTGACATGATCCCCGGGGTGAATTTCTTTTCTCCCATCCAATCATCAAGGTTCCTTTTGAAGAGGGCCAAGGAGGCACTCTGCTTGACATGTATGGGCAGTCTATTCCAGAGTATGGGGAGTCTCTGGGTCAGGAACCTATCCCTCCAGCGTGTTTTGTTCATTGTGATGACAAGGTTTAGATCTCTGGAGCATGTGGCTCTGAGGGATTGGGATTTCTTTAAGTAGAGCATGTCCAACAGCTCAGGGTTTGACATGGCCTTGTATGTTTAGCAGAGATCGCCTTTGAGTAGACGATATGCCACAGAGTATAGCTGGAGTTTTTTTAGACGGTCAGCATATGGCATCTGCTTTAGGCCTGTGATTCTTTTAGTGAGGTATTTCTGTGGCCTTTCCAGCTGTTGCAGATGTCTTGTGAGGTACATACCAAACGGGGCATTATACTCTATAATGGGTCTAATGAGGGATGAGTACAGTGGAACAATGACCTCCTTTTTTTCTAGATGAAAAGCCCTTAGTGATGAGGTGTGCCACATAGAAGGAATTCCTGACTGTTGTGGCAATGTGGTTATCAAAAGTGAGACCACTGTCCACCTGTGTCCGTATTTCTCTCATCACACTTTCAATGTTTAGTGTACTGCCACCTATGTGGTAATTCATGGGTACATATTTTTTTCCAAAGGGGATAACTATACATCTATACATTTCTTGGCATTAAGCTTGAGCCCATGGCTCTGGCACCAGGCATCTGTTTCTGTAAGGCCCTTTTATAGAATATCCACATCATTTGGGGATTCAATAATGGCTCCCAGTTTGCAGTCTTCTGCAAACCTTGTCCGCCAGAGTCCCTTAGTGTTGGCCTGTACATCAGAGAAGTAGATGCCAAACAAGAGCGGTCCCAGGACTGAACCCTGAAGTACTCCACTTGTCACTTGTCTGGAGCTGGATTTGGAGTAGACTACTTTTACAGTCTGGGTTCTGTCAGTAAGCCAGTTGGCAACCCATCGAGTGACATAGGGATTTATGCCCAGCTTAGTAAGTTTATCTATGATTCCAGAGTGGGGGATGGTGTCAAAGGCCTTGGCAAGGTCCAGATAGGCTGTGTGGACCACCTTACCCTCGTCCACAGCTCTGGAGACTGATTCAAAGAAGTCAATCAGATTCAGGAGACAAGATTGGCCCTTCACAAACCCAAACTGGGTGGGGTCCAGTGTTTGAAGATCGCTAATGTCTTTGTTTATAAGTTCCATGATAATGCTTTCCATGCCCTCAGACTGATGGGACGGTAGTTCCCGGGATCCAAGGCGGATCCCCCCTTGTGGAGTGGGATAACTGTAGCTGTGCGCCACTCAGTGGGCACGAAGCCTGAGGTGAGGCTATGATTAAACATGACACTTAGGTGAGGTGCCAGTTCATTTTGTAGTTCATGTAGTACACAGCCTGGGATGTCATCTGGTCCCATGGATGCTGTATTCTTAGCTTTGGAGGGTGCGGTTTCTACCTGTATGGCCGTGATTACCGGAATTTGGCAATCTTTTGGTATTGAGATGGGCCCTTTAGGGGGTGAGAGGGGAGTGAAGTTGGCACTAAATCGATCTGCCAAGATATTGGAAATATCCTTGGGATCAGTATATTTAATGCCATTCTGTTGTAGCTCAGAGCAGATCTGAGCATTGCCATTTAGATTCTTGATATAACTATAGAATGCCTTGTGTTTGTCTTTGGAATCTTTGGCAATTTTATTTTCGTAACCAGCTTTTGAGGATTTTGAGGACCAGTAGTCTACAAATTTGTACGAGATGACCGTAACCTTACCCCACGATACCTAAATACTGTCCTAAGCCACTGCAACTGGGAACCACTACGGACACTCGGATTTGACCAGGCAGTAGACTACTTCAGTACTACCTTCTCTAACATCCTTAATAGTCTAGCTCCCAGCAGAAAGATCAGAGTTAAAGCCAACTATGCACCCTGGCTAAATAGGGACACCAGAGCCTTACTAAAAGCTAGAGATAAAGCCTGGAAAATCTGGAAAACTGACAAAACCCCTAGCTCCAGACAATACTATCAACAGCTTAGAAACAAGGCCAAGGCTGAATCCAAAATAAACAATCAAAACTATTTTCTTAGCGCCCAAAGGAAATATTCAAATAGTCCACAAAAATTGTAGCATGCCATTAATTCCCTACTAAAGCCAGGCAAAACCACAACCCCAGCACCCATCTCTACTAACAATACCCTAGACATAGCTTCTCAATTTAATAACCATTTTACTAAATCCATCTTAGCCCTGTCAGTCAAATAACCAAAAACAGTCTACCTCAGTCACAACCTAACCTATTCCACACCACCCCCTCTTTCAGCCTATCACCAGTGCCCACCTCAACTATCAAAAAACTCCTCCTAAAACTAAAGCCAACCACACTAGCAGCTGATAACATACCTGCTGCATACCTAAAATGGCTAGTGACTCCTTATCATATCCTGTCTCCATCCTTATCAACCGCTCCATACTAGAATCCTACATACCCAAACTCTGGAAAGTATCTTGCATCATTCCTCTCCATAAAGGAGGTAATTCTTATGAATTCTCCAACTACCGACCTATTGCCATCCTTTGCCCCTTATCCAAAATTCTTGAGAAATGCATCCACTTGCAAGTGATGACATTTTTAAACACACAATCTACTATCTACCACACAACATGGTTTCCGTCCACATCACAGCACTACCACAGCCCTTCTATCCTTCACTAATTATATAAACCTTCACAGGAATGATAACAAATATGTATCAGCCATTTTCCTAGACCTCTCAAAAGCATTTGATATGGTCTCCCACTCCATTCTACTAGACTCACTAACATCATTATCCTTCACCTCCTCTACTATAGCCTGGTTCAGAAGCTACCTATCTGACAGGCAACAATCAGTCCATTGGAAAGGAACTCTGTCTACACAACTTCCAACCACCATAGGAGTCCCACAGGGCTCTATACTGGGCCCGCTGTTTCACAAATAACCTCAAATGCTCTACACAACATCAACATCTCCCACCACCCTACATATACTCACTCAAGATACCTTTATCTCAGTAGAAAAATGGATATCTGGGATCCAACTAATTCTAAATCCCAAAAAGACAAAACTGCTACTATTTACCCCTAATAGATAAAAAAAAAAAACCCTCTCCTTTACCATAACATCTAAGGACGGCACCACCATCTCCCCTTCTAACCACACCAAACTTCTGGGCATTGAAATAGACAATAATCTCCACTTTGATGTTCACATCTCACATACCATAAAACTAGTACACAAAAAAACTAGGCTCCCTATACAGGCATAAGTCCTTTCTCTCACAAAAAGCAAGAGTCACTTGCACAAAGCCATCTCCTCTCATCTCTATTATACGCAGCATCAATCTTTACCCAAATCAGACAATGTGACCTAGACAAACTAGAATCATGCTACAATAAAATAGCCAAGTTTGCTACTAACTCAACCTATAGAACCCATCACTGTGCTGCACTAAAATAACTAAAATGGCTTGAGCTACCACAGCTACTTAACTATCACCAGCTGGGCACAGCCTACAATATTCCCAAATATCCTGAAACAAACCCCTCATTATCCAACCTACTTACTATCTATACTACAAACCGATACCTAAGATCCAGTGAAAAATCTCTCTTCTCCATCACCAAGGCTAACATTAATGTAGGGAAAGCATTCTACTCCCACACCATTGCCAGAAATTGGAATTCTCTTCCCCTATCTGTGTCCACTGCACCCACCACATCCATATTCAAAAACTCCCTCAAATCGCACCTTCTTAGTACCTGGTTATGCCCTTGTATCACATAACCCTACCCATACTGCTATTAACTCCCCAAATTCCTCTCTGATCACATGCTGGAGCTCTGATCCCCTGTAGGCTTGGTCATCTGAAAGGGTATTTTTAACTGTAGAATCTTACTTGATATATTTTCTTTTCTTACCAAAGTATGACTGACATTGTCTTTTTACCCATGTTCTATATCTTTTACCTGGAGTGTTTTTATTAATTCTTGTTATATTACTATGCTCAGCATACATGATGTAACCTGTTTTGTGTATTATGTTGGATGAACTGTATTTGTATAACTTGATGTTGGAGCTTTTCTCCCCGGGCCTCCGCTGAAAATGGACCTGGTCCAGTCGGAATTTCCCGGTTAACAAATGTAAAATAAATAATAAATAAATAAATCTCAGCTTCGTACTGAGGCTGGTGAGGGAGTTTTTTTGCATCCTGGGATTTTCCTCTTTTCTGCAACAGTTTCTTCCTTCTGTTGTATAGTTTGTTTATAGCAGGGGACCACCAGATTGGCTTTGTTTGTTTGGAGAAGAGTCTCTTGGTTCTGTTTGGGATGGCACGATTCATGCACGAGTGGATGTGCTGCAGTCGAACTTTCAGATCCCATCTGCATGGGTGTCATGAAGTTTGACACTTCTGACTTCAGTAGCATGAAGTTGGCTTTGGAGAAGTTTTTTTAAGGAGGTTTCCTTACTGGGGGTAGGATGTGAATATCAAGCGTGATTTGCTTATGGTCAGATCTGACCAATGAGGGGGTGACCACTGGTTTGGAGCATCTATCTCCCATGTTGGTAATGACCAGGTCTAGGATATTGGAGCCCCTGGTGGGAAAATGGATTAGTTGATCCAGGGCATTAGAATTTATGAATTCCAAGAACTGTTGGGAAAAGGAGTTGGTACCCGAGTAGTTTTCCCAATTAATGGCAGGGTAGTTGAAATCACCCAGTATTAGGGTGTTTGGTTGTATCTTAATATTTTCCAATATGTTTAGAAAGGTGTAGTGAAAATCTTGGGGCATGGTGGGGGATCTGTAGCAAGCTACAATTTGGATTGCAGTCTTACCTAGTGTTAGTTGCACCCGGAGAATTTCAGATGCATTGTGTTGGGCAACTAGCCTGGAGGTGTGAGTATCCTTGGCGAATGTGGATACTCCTCCACCTTTAGTGTTTTGGTCTTGGTTTTGTGGCCGAAAAGTGTGGTAAGAGTTGTAGTCTGGTATTGCAGGGGTGCTCTCTGGAGCCTTGAACCAGGTCTCAGTTACTGCACAGATATTGATGTTCTCCATTTTTAGGAGTGCCTCGAGAGTGCATTTTGAGATTTAAACTTCTAGCATCGAGTAGCATTACCTTCAGATTTTGCATGCTTGTATCTATTACAGTGGTGGTTTTTATCCTTTGAACCTTGCCTAAAAAAGGCACTATAGGGGTGGCAAGAGCTTTAGCCAGTAACCTGAATCCCACGGGTGACAGGTGCAGACCATCTCTGGCAAAGCATCGTGGTTTGTCGATCATGTCTTCCCAGGCAGACAGATACTGGATCCCCTTTGAATGACACCAGAAGCTTAGCCAATTGTTGAAGTCAATCATTATGTCCTTATACTGTGATATCATTCTGGGCGAAGGCAGGATGCTACTTAGGGCTAGGGTCATACCTGCCTGGGCCACATGATCTGAGAGCTCTTCCATGTCTCTTTTCATGTAGTCCAGGGAGGTACCTTTCAAGTCATTCACTCTGACATGGACAATGACAGAGTCATATTTGTAACTAAAATTAACCGCACTCAAAAAAATTGAACGAAGAGAAGAAATTTTAACTAAGAACTGAACTTCGTGACAATAAAAGCATTCAAAAAATATAGTAAATCACACCAACAACTCTTGTAGAACTTTAGCGCTTTCGTCTTATTTATTATCAAGACTTCTTCAGAAAGACATGTTTCATAAGTGATATCATATTCATATATATCATAGAGTCATATTTGTACTTGTTGTGGAGTGACTTGAGTGCATGCATTATGTGGCGGATCCTGGCACCCGACAGGCAGCTGACTGTAATTTTCTCCTTGTTCAGCCTGGTGAGTGGGACATCAGTGTGCCTGACTATAGAGTCATTTATGACTAAAGTGTTGGGTACATTGTCTTGCCCTAGGGACTGTTGGGTTGCACATTGGTGTTGTGAGCTATGTGTCACTTTGGTTGTGATTGGTGTTTGTTTGCGTTTCAGCTTCGGAGGTCCTTGTTGCTTGGGCAGGTTAATATTAAGGGCCTCCACATCTGTGGGTTTAGTGTTGCTATGTGTGGGTGTTGATGGCGTGGGTTTTGAAGGGCTGTGAGTTGCTTGAGGTGTAGTGCAGGTGTTAACCTTCTCCTCTTGACTGTCTAGCACAATCTTGGCCAGAGAGAGCTTTGCTTCCAGTTTGGCTATGTAAGTGCATCTCTCACAGGTTATAGTGTTGGGTGGTAGGAGGAGAGGATTGTCTGTGTACATGAGGCAGTGCTGACCCTTGGACATGCCTGTTTAGGTACTTTTTTTGTAAAGTATAAGAGCTGTTTTCCCTTACCTTTGCAAGGTACTTTGCAATTCTAGGTTGTTTAGTGCCTACAATTAATTTCTCCTTATTGACAAGGAGAGTTGAGTGCTTGTATCAGTTTCAGGCTTCCTAGTGCTTTCCAGCAGGTCCTAGAGCAAGTGCTAGTCACAGGGGTTCAGATTTTAGTGCTACTACTGAGACTTCAGCTAGTTCTAAGGGAAAATTTGAAGAGCAGACTTTCTGGCACCTGCAATAGTTTAACTGTAATCTCGCAGTGCTGCACGATGCAAAAAATGCCAGACAGTTGAAAGGGATAGGAATCAGCCCAAAAAGGCTAATAAAATTACAATTTCAGAGCTGGAAACCACTCCTCTAGCATTAGATAGGCAGTACAATACTCACCACTCCCACTGGTAAGCAGTAGCACTTCCCTCTACCACAGCAAGGTCTGGATAGCTCTGAACACAGAAAATAAAGTCCTGAGACAAGCAAAGCCTGGGATATGGACTGGCTAGGAAAGGTGGGAAACGAGCAAACAAGATAGTATTTATTTATTTATTTTTTAAACAGGCTAAACAATGCAATAATACAGTACATAAACACAGAAAAGGCTAACACTTGAGTCTGTAGTCCTAAACAGTAAATGCAATTAAAACTCTACAAAATTAGCAATTTAAAACTTTTTAAATGAAGCAAGGCAAGTGCACAACTGAAAAACAATTTAAGAGGCAGTAATACAGAAAATTAGCTAGTCTACATATACAGAGAAGTCTGTATATACGGAAAAGCAGCTAAAACACACAATTCAGATGCAGTGCAACCAAGAATACTTGAGTTGTAGCAATATTAAGGCAATTACAGTTATAATAAATGCTCTAAAATATACTCTGTAGTTCCAAAATGTTTGAGAAGCACAGTCAGAACACAAGGAGATTTGGGCAAATGTATTTATTTTTTTTGAAAGGGAAAAGGAGAAACAGAAGGCCTTCTCAGATGTTCTCTCTGTATTAGGTAGAATGAGCTAATGACACTAGACTGGGAGGAGTGTCCCAGATCAGATTTACAGTAGGGGTGGGCAACTGCAAAGCCACCAAGTATAACAACAAGACACAAACAGGGAGGGAGGGTGGAGATGAATACATGCAGTACCCCATCACTGTATCAGGATACCTGCCTTATTGCATGTTACTGCTTTGTACATATAGGACAGAATGTGAACTCCTGAATCTCATCTGGTGAGTCAACACTGACTGCACCCCTCAGTTCCTGTGGTGGAGCGGTTCAGTGTATTTGCCGAGACCTGTGCCAGGATCTTTGTGGTAATTAATCTGTGAAATAGGCTGATAGTTTCCTATAGGCTTTCAGACCATATGACTACTGGAGAATAACCCTCCCATTGAGAGAACACCTGAATAAGTTTTAGCTGTAGTACCTATTATGTAGGATATGAACTTTTCTCACTTACAGTGGATATAAAAAGTGTACACACCACTGTTAAAATGCCGGGTTGTTGTGATTAAAAAAATTAGACCACAATAAATCATTTCAAAACTCTTCCCACCTTTAATGTGACCTATAACCTGTACAGTTCAGTTGAAAAACAAACAAATCTGTTAGGGGAATAAATATAAAAAATAAAAAATGTACACTAAGCCGGTTGCGTAAGTGTGCACACCCATAAACTAATACTTGGAAGCACCTTTTGATTTATTTACAGCATTCGGTCTTCGTGGGTACACACCTGCCATCAATTAAAACAGACTCTGATTAACTCCAAATAAAATTTAGCTGTCCTAGTAGGATTTTCCTGACTTTTACTCAGTCGTCTGCTACAGCTAAAGCCATGGTTCACAGAGAGCTTACAAAGCATCAAAGGGATCTCATTGTTGAAAGGTATCCGTCAGGAGAAGGATACAAAAAAATTCAACAGCATTTGATATACCATGGAACATAGTGAAGACAGTCATCAAAAAGCGGAGAAAGTGTGGGACAACAGGGATGTTGCAAAGATCCAAAATTGATGAAAAGAGAAGTCGAATACTGGTCAGGGAGGCTGCCAAGAGACCTACAGCAACACTAAAGGAGCTGCAGGAATTTCTAGCAAGTACTGGTTGTGTGGTACATGTGACAACAATCTCCCATATTCTCCATATGTCTGTGCAGGGTTGCAAAACGGAAGCCTTTTCTTGCACAGAAAAATATCTAGGCCCAGCTAAAATTTGCAAAACAATACATCATGTCTCCCAAAAGCATGTGGGAAAATGTGTTAGTCTGATGAGACCAAGGTTGAACTTTTTGGCCACAATTCCAAAAGGTACGTTTGTCACAGAAAAAACACTTTGCATCACCAAAAGAACACCATATCCACGGTGAGGCATGGTGGTGACTGTATTATGCTTTGGAGTTGCTTTTCTTCAGCTGGAACTGGGGCTTTAGTCAAGGTGGAGGGAATTATGAACGGTCCAAATACCAGTCACTTTTGGCCCAAAACCTTCAGGCATCTGCTAGAAAGCTGAAGAGGAATTTCACCTTTCAGCACGACAGTCACCCCAAGCATACATCCAAATCTGGTCCATTTTACATTATCAAAAAGAACGTTCAGCAAACTGTATTTTTGGTATTCTTGCATCGTACATGCCGTTCACCGAACTGTTCATAATGAGATCGTGATACAGGGAGGATAGGGACATTTGCCCTTTCCTCACTGTAGTGCAATCTCGGAGTTAGTATATATAATTAGTGGGGGTGGGGGGCACAGTCCCCCCACAAGAGCAGAAATCGATGATTGGTGTTTTCGATGAAATGCCATTAGTTCACGAGAGCTTTCGATAATGTAATATAGACTCTCCAAATCAACAAAAGAATGGCTTCATCAGAAGAAATTTAAAGTTTTGGAATGGCCCAGCCAAAGCCCAGACATAAATCCAATAGAAAATCTGTGGGACAACCTGAAGAGGGCTGTGCACAAGAGATGCCTTCACAATCTGACAGATTTGGAGCTCTTTTGCAAGGAAGAGAGGGCAAATATTGCCAAGTCAAGATGTGCCATGCTGATAGACTCCTACCCAAGAAGACTGAATGCTGTAATTAAATCAAAAGGTGGTTCAATAATAAAGTATTAGTTTAGGGGTGTGCACACTTGTGCAACCAGCTTATTGTACATTTTGTTTATTTTTTTATATTTATTCCCATAACAGATTTGTTTTTTCAATTGAATTGTACAGGTTATAGGTCACATTAAAGGTGGGAAAAGTTTTGAAATTATTTATTGTGGTCTCATTTTTTTTATATCACAAAAACCTGGCATTTTAACATGGGTGTGTACACTTTTTTATATCTGCTGTATGAAAAAGAAACATAGTTATATGACACAGGAAATGATAATATACATAATGTACCTGTCATGGCATCATTTTGTGAGTGGGGCTGTAGAAACAAAGTGAGTAAATAGTTAAAACTAAAACCTCAACTACACACTGTAATCATATTTGTTTTATTTATTTTTATTTTTTGCAGATTTACACCTTTAATATGATGTATATAACTGGAAATCAATTACAAAACAAAGTTGTTTAAGAACGTGACAAGTACACTTTAATGTTGTACAGACATATATGCTGATTCATTTAACCTTATAGGTATTAAGGGGTTTCATGACTTGTATGGCATTCGCCTGTTCTCCCTGGTTGTCTGTCTGCAACAAGCTCACCTCAGGTGAAAATCATCAAATGGTTGTTATGATCTGGTGTCTATATGAGGACTACATCATGAGTTCAGGCTGGTTATTTCCATGTCATCCTCTTCTTCCAGCTCCCTTACAGTTTTGAACCTGGTGAAAGGTTTATTAGGGCTGAACCCCTTTGTTGTGGCAAACAAGAATGTACTTTCTTCTTTCAGAGGTAGTAAGAAGTCTTTGTCTCCATTCTTATGTTTGAAATCCCTCTTCTTCCAAGTGGCTAGGAAGGATTGAGCAATTTCTGTCCCTGGTGACCTACCCTTGAGCTCCTGAGTTTTTTTTTGGGTGTGGGAGGGGCTTGTCACCATGGTTTGCAGTTCTGTTTGCTTCTCCTCTTCCAGAAGCTAGTGTTTTATGTGGCTACTAAAAAAAATATTTTTATTCAAAGTTAATTGTAGCACAGCTGTGAACTGCAGATGGATCTGGCATCTCCGATTCCTGGCATTTCTAATGCTATGAGCATAATCTGGATTTGTCCATATCTATACATTGTTAATCATCTGTCCTGTCTTAGACATCTGAGCATTAAGAAGCACTGACACCTTGTCTCGGTAGCTTAAGAACGTACCTTGGATTATTATTTTATATGAAATGACTGTTTCATTGAAGAGATTTTTGTATACTATTTGATCATCTTCTCTAATCTTCCTAGGAAGATTACACAAAGCAGGCTCGAAAACTAAATGGTCTGCATTCTCTTCACTTCTGTCTGTCCGTCTCTCTCTGGCAAACCATTAAAGCAGGAATTTGAGAGCCTGAACAGATTTTCCAGTTTATCCACAAAGTGTTCATCAGGTCTTTGTTATCCTCCAGAGCTTCAGTTTGATGACGCTGTTCATGAATACAAAGTTATTGACGGGTGATGACTTTTTTGAGTTAGCTTGTATTTTTGAATCCATTTGATTTCAGGGAAGACTCTTGTAGATTTAAATGTTTGGGGATTTTGTGTGGTAACATTGCTGTTAGTATGCCAGTCATCAACATAAGTGCCTGCGGGTTGAAGTTGGAGTTTGCCATTACAACTCTTTCCATATCAACAACCGGGGATGCCATTGCCCTAGTACACTTGACCTTTTTCTTCATCCTAACTGAACATGCTCTTTTATGAAACTGAAACAAAAGATTAAGTACCTGCAGCATGTTTCAGCACAGAAATGACATCAGTGCTTCTTTGCATGTTCACACAACTTGGTGCATTTACACTTGCCCATTAAGATAAGCATGCTGGGAGAATATATCTACCTATTTACAGTTCACATCTCCACCTTAACCAGATGTGCTGATGAATGATAGTTTAGTAGCTTAATTACTTCAGTAAAACATTTTGAAGATGTTCATCGTGTTTCACTGTTGCAGTCATTACTCTTCGGTTATCCTGCTGGCAGGCTACCCTCATTCGGCCAGAATTCCAAAGTCTAGGTCCGGCGTCGGTTGCTGTCGCCTCTTCCCTGACGTCAGTGCGCCAGGGGTATAAAAGATGCAGCCAATGCCATTTTCTTCAGTCTTTCTTGCCATGCGGTGCCCGAAGCAAAAGCAGTTCGCAAGTGCCGGTCGATCCGAATTTCAGAACCGAAGTCTTCATTAAAGCTAAGTACCCCGTTGGGGAAACTTTTTTCTTGCTCCAGACCGATGTCAGAAAAAGTTAACAATTGTATTTCTTGTGGGAAGCAAATGCCTCCTAAGGATTTTCACTCTTACTGTATTCCTTGCCTATGCCTTGATCACAACATTTCTAGCTTGTCGGTTTTGTGCTAGATTTAACCAACGCACTATCAAGCGTCGGTTCGATTTTACATTTCATTACTTTGGCCGAAGATTTAATTATATAATGCTGTCGGACCAGCCGACAACTGGAGTTTACAAAAAACACAAGGAAAAGGATGGGCATCCGAGGTCCAAAACCGACGACGAAGCCTCTGCTAGGCCAGTCGCCGGTTCTCAGTGAGGTGCTTTCGCAGCCCCTGGCGCCCGCTACCTCAGAGCCACAGGCCGCTTCCGACTCCCATGTGGAGCCGACTGGGCCTCTGGAAACTCAAGGTGTTGGACACTCGGAAATCATTCCCTCAGATGGGTCCGGAGCCGCTGAGCAGGCATCGGCTTCTGAGGGTGTCTTCAGACCTACACAACTATATATTAAGCCATCTTCAGCTTCAAAGACAAAGACTAAAGCAGCTCTAAAGACAAAGAAACAAGTACAGCATTTTCCTTCTCAGACTTCCATGCCTAAAATCAGATGCTCAAAATGGCCGAAGAGCTAATTAGTTTGATCAGGGGCTCCCATCCCCCTCCTATTAAGAGGCCTAGGCAAGAGACAGAGTATGATTCTTCTGATCAGGTTTCTGTTTCCTCTGATTCCTCTTCTGAACAGGATTATTCCATGCTTCCCTATGAGGATTCTGATGCTGAAGAATCCATTCCTTCAACCTCTACCCCTGAGGATTATTCTTTTGGGGAAACCCTGCATACCATGAGGGAGCATTTCCACTGAGAGAGCCAAGATTATTCTGAATCTAAGAAAAGGCTCAGAGACTTTCTGCTACTTCCTCAGCACAGACCTCTTGCTATTCCACCTGTTCTGGACATTGGAGATGATGTATTTTCAGAGTCCGGCCTGTCCCCTGACTCTTTACCCCCTGCACCTGCTAAGCCAGACAGATACTACAGGGTCCCTGATTCTCATAAATTCCTATATAAAAACCCCACTGCTGACCCAGAAACTATATCTCAGGGTCCCAAAGGGGTTAAAGCTTCCACTGCAAAAAACTCTGTCCCCTTTGATAGGGATTCTAGGGCTCTAGACAGATGGGGGAAAAAAGTCTACACTTCTGCTGCCCTGGCTGTAAGGGCTTTAAATTGTCAGTTTCATATGCTTAACTATCAGCAATATTTAATGTCAGTGCTTAAACAGAAAATGTTGACAAATGCTGAAGGTTCAGAGAACAAGGAATTGCAGGATTTATTGCATGCAGCTGAACAAGTGGGGAGGCATACTTTGCAATGTGGTTATGATTCACTGGAGGTCTCTTGCAGGGCCGCTGTTACAGGTTCTGTTATTAGGAGGCATGCTTGGTTATAGGAACAGAATTTGCCTGATCATGTTAAAACAAAATTATTAGATGCAACATTACAGCATGATACTTTGTTTGGTACTAAAGCAGAAGAGGTGTTGAAAAAAATGGAGGATAAAGCAAAATCCATGCAGACAGTCAAGGATTTCTTACAGGTACAGCCACCCAGGTTTAGCAGGAACTGGCCCTCTAAAAATTGGTCCTTTCCAGTGTCAGACAGACCACAAAGAGGCAGATACAGGCGTCCCAGAGGCAGATTTCAGCCCCAAGGTTCATACAGGCCTAAACAATGGGGTGCTTCTACTTCCAAAAGCGGAGAAGACAAATCACAACCTTACAGGAAACAGTCCCAATGACTTTCCTCTTCCAGATCCAAGCGCTTTTCTTTTGGCAGCCCCCTTAGGGGGAAAACTAGCACTCTTCATCAAATTGGCAAATGGTTACCCAAGACAAATGGGTCCTGAACATAGTGTCCCAAGGCTACAGGTTCCATTTTCACACCCTACCAAGGTCAAAGGTATGCCAGACCTGCCACACAATCAATGGGCAGAGGCACAGAAACAAATTACAGCCCTCATGGACATGAGGGCCATTCAGCAAGTACCACAACAAGAGCAGGGGCAAGGATTTTACTCCAGACTCTTTCTAGTACCTAGAAAGGATAAAACCTGGAGACCAATACTGGACCTGTCTATACTAAATACTTTTCTGGAAGTTTCAAAATTCATGTTGTTGACTCTACAGCAGCTACTGCCTATGCTGGGCAAGAAGGCTTGGCTCGTAACTTTGGACCTAAAAGAGGCATACCTGCATGTCCCAATCAGACAATCTTGCAGAAGATACCTCAGATTCATAGCTGGCTCAATGCATTACCAATTCTCTGCACTGCCCTTTGGCTTATCTACTGCGCCCAGGGTCTTCACAAAATGCCTGGCACCAGTAATTGCGTTTTGCAGACAAAAAGGAATTCAAATTTATCCCTACTTGGACGACTGCCTAATTCAAGCAGAGAACAAAGACATTCTTCTAAAGCATCTGGCGTTTGTAAAAAGATTACTAATTGGCCTAGGGTACACAGTAAATGAAAAGAAATCAAAACTAGTGACCTCTCAAGAGATAATATTCCTGGGTGCAAGCTTAAACACAACTGCCCAGATGGCTTATCTCACGCCAGACAAACAAAAGCAACTCACTACTTACTTCAAGAAATTGGCAACAAAAAAACACTTATCTGCAAGGAAAGTCCTGCAGGCCTTGGGTTTCATGCATCTTGCATTCTACTAATTCCATATGCCAGACTGCATATGAGGAAACTACAGTGGTATCTAAAAAGTGTTTGGACTCAGCATTGCCACAGCCTGGAGACAGTAATTGCACTCATTCCCTGCCTGCAACAGGAGTTTCGATGGTGGGCAGAAGCCTGTCACCACAACAAGGGTCTGCCATTCAGATTACCCACAGCCAGACAGACACTGACAACGGACCATCAGATTATGCCTGGGGGGCCCATATGGCAGGAAAATGTATTCAGGGCACATGGCCTGCAAACCAGATGCATCTTCACATCAATCAAAAGAGATGCTAGCTGTTCAAAATGCCCTGACAGCTTTCAAGGACCTGCTTCATCCAGGACAGTTACTGATAAAGACAGACAACACTACGGTCATGTGGTACATAAACAAGCAGGGAGGTACACATTCCTACCCCCTCTGCAGACAAGCAATGACCTTATGGGACACAGCATTGGCTTTTCAAGTTCACCTGCAAGCACAATTCCTGCCAGTAAAAACAAATACTCTGGCAGATGAACTAAGCAGAAACCTCATGGATCCCAACGAATGGAAACTGGATTCACAAGTCTTCAGCATGATAGTAAGGAAATGGGGATGCCCTGACATAGATCTGCTTGCCTCCCCTCACAACTGCCAATTGCAGAGATTTTGCACAAGGATTTATCACAAGCAAGCATGGAAAGTGGACGCCTTATCCTTCAGCTGGAAAAATCTAACGGTATATGCTTTTCCCCCACTACCTCTCCTTCCCAGGGTACTCCTAAAGGTCAGACAAGAGAAGCCAAAAATGATACTGATTGCACCAGACTGGCCACGCCAGCACTGGTACCCAATCCTAAAGAGCTTGTCTCAAGGTCCAGCATGGATATTGCCTCAAACTTCTCACTTACTGACCCAACAAGTCAATCAGATCCTGCACAGCCAACTCAGGACATTAAATCTGGCAGCATGGCAGATAATGTAGCCATTCAGAACACTCCTCTTTCAAAAGCTGTTATGGATGTTATCTTGGAGGCCAGGAGGCCCAGTACCAGGAAATCTTATGCAGAAAAATGGAAGAGATTCTGTGCTTGGAACCAGGAACAGGGCAGTGACACATGTGTACCAAACATCCCTCGGATTTTACAATATGTAACTGAGATGCTGAACAAAGGCGTTTCTTTCTCATCAATTAAGATTCATGCCTCTGCCATTTCAGCCCATTACAATACGGAACCACCTATTTTTTCTCATCCTTTAATAAGGCAGTACCTCAGTGGGGCCAAAAACATTAGACCTCCAAGGAGAGCACCAATTCCGGCCTGGGACCTCTATTATGTTTTGGAAAAACTCACACTGCCTCCTTTCGAGCCAGCATCAACAGCAGATATAAAATTCTTATCCTGGAAAACAGCTCTGCTCCTAGCAATAACCTCTGCAAGACGAGTCTCTGAGTTACAAGCACTCATGGCTGTGGAACCTTTCATCATCTTTCATCCAGGCAGGGTTTCTCTGAGGACAAACCCTACATTTATGCCTAAGGTGGTGTCCAGTGTGGCCCTTAACCAAACCATTCATTTGCCTACCTTTTATCTTAATCCACAGAACAAGGGTGAGAAAATTCTGCATTCTTTGGACATACACAGGCAGTTACACTTCTACTTGGACAGAAGTAAAGCTTTCAGAAAGACTGAGCAACTTTTAGTGTCATATGCTGCAGGACCACAAGGAAAGGCTATCTCAAAACAGACTATTTCTAAATGGATAGGCCATTGCATCCGTTTCTGCTATTTTGAACATGGCAAATCAGTGCCTAAGGGCATTAGGCCTCATTCCACCAGAGCAGCAGCCACTTCAGCAGCCTTCCTCAGAGGAGTACCAACCAAAGATATCTTAGAGGCTGCAACTTGGAGTTCAGTGCACACCTTCACAAAGCACTACCACTTACCTCTTTACTCAGGCTTTGCCACTGCAGTTCTTCAGGGCCTCGTAGCCTCTCCTAACCCTATTTAGCCCAGCCGCCCTTCCTCAGCTTTGGGATTCAACCCAAGAGTAATGACTGCAACAGTGAAACACGATGAACATAGTACAGTTGTGTACCTACCATAAATATAGATGTTCGAGTGTATTCACTGTTGCAGTCTAGGTTAACCACCCACCATCCCCCTATTTCTTTGCTGGGACTTATCTGCACTTCTCTATCCTATACAACCTTTTTAATGTATTTGCTTGTAGATGAAGGAAATGTTATTTTTGTGCATGCATTTTTATTGGCATATTTTTCAGCCTACCATTTTGGAGGCACCTGACATCTGGGGCAAGAAAAACTGAAGAAAATGGCGTCGGCTGCATCTGTTATACCCCTGGCACACTGACGTCAGGGAAGAGGCGACAGCAACCGACGCTGGACCTAGACTTTGGAATTCTGGCCGACTGAGGGTAGCCTGCCAGCAGGATAACCCAAGAGTAATGACTGCAACCGTGAATACACTCGAACATCTACATTTATGGTAGGTACACAACTGTACTTTCTTCAAGATGACCTAATGAATCAATCCCTAGTGCAGTAGAAACAACTTCACGGTTAAGGACAGTAACTACTGGCTTTGTGACATGTAGGGGTGAAGCCCTGACTATGATTTATATGGTCTGAGTTTGCATGAAGGACTAAGGAACCAACTAGTAGAGGAGAGTGGTGAGCTTTGCCCTACTCATTTCTATTTATCAGGAAAGGACTGGAAAAGCATGCTCACAGGAACCATACAAAATGCCCGTTTACAAGGGCACTGGGCAACGAGGTTGTTATGTGTGAAGGCTGAGACTGGTCTCTCACTTTGTGCTTTGCATGCTCCCTTGGAAATCACTGTCTGGTACTTGTGGGACATTAAAGTAAATAACCACTCAAAGTGTCTCAGTATGATGATCCCAGCTTGTCCCCTTCCTCTCCTTGGGGGCCAAGATAATCCAGACACTTGGTAAGCCCTCTGGTTTCCTCTCTGGAGGAGGAGCCTCCCAGCAAAATGTTGCAATGGGTTATCACTAGCAAGTGAGGGAAACCGAGGAAAACATGAATAGAGGGAATAAGCAAAGTCCCTGGTTGGTTGTAAGGAAAAAATATATAAAAAAGCAACTTTAACATTACCAACTAACAAGATACTACATTTACTAAAACAAATGTAAATTGTGATTAGAAATTAAAATGTTAGATCATATGAAAGTCATCTTCACTAAAAATATACACATGAAGGCAGACAGCAGTTAAACTCTTGGTAGTATCTGCAGTCTCTGTAATTGTAAAGAGCATGTCTCCAAGGAGATCACTGTACCTCTTTATACCTCGTGGATCTGACAAAACTTTTGAATATAATGCTATATTCTGTAGCCTTTGAGACAAGACACATGGGAAAAAAAAACATTAAAAGGTACAGTTCATGCTACAGAAAACATGTTTGGAAAACTTGAATTATTCAGGAGTTGTTGTTTATACCTTTTTTCTTATAGGTGGCCTTTTCCTATGATGTAAAGGAATGTCTGATGTTGCTCTGTAAGTGTGTCTACAACACAGTGCTAGGAGAGCTAATGCCCAGTTCAGGACCTAATATGAGAAATAAATATCAGTAACAGAGAAAGAATGTGACAGATTACATAGTTTCTTCCAAGATTATGAATTAAGCTTCTATTTACCTTCAGAATAAGTTCTTTCAAAATGCATTTTAATATGTAAATGGAAAGTAGAAAATAGCAACATGGGTTACAGCTGTCATGTTTTTTGAAATCCAGTAGGTCATAAGCTTGACATTCAAAACTATGAACCTAAAGTCTTTGTAAATTCAAACTGCAAGTGGCAAACAAATTGTATTTTGTAGCAGGGCTGCATTTTCCTTAACTGGTAGCCTAGTAGTGTGGGAAAAATTACTTTTGACCTAGCAGGTTTTTCCCAGTTTAAAAAGAAAAATGACTTAAAATATAGTGAGTTATCTGTTCATGCAGAAAGGTTACACATTTCTTAAAAAAAAAATCTTGAAATTTATGGGTTTATGTGCTAGATAAAGTGAGATTTCATAAGGATGTTTATGCAGTTATACTGCAGTTCACTTGAGCCAAATGCTAACTTACTGTTGTTACTGCGGATTCTGTTGTCTCCTATTCAGTGTGCACCACATAACATTTTGTAAGTTGTGTACCTTTGATGACAATTTGAGAAATCTCCATTGATCTGATGTTATCCATGTCACTATTTCTCACTTCTGGGTTGTAGGATCCGACATCGGATCCTAGCCAGCAACTTATCAGACGGATCCTAGGCTTGAGCTCTTCCCACTCCCATAATCTCTTGCTGCCCTCTAGCCCCTCAGATCTCATTTCTAATCTATGAACGTACTAATCTATGAACATACTAATCTATGAACATACTAATCTATGAACGTACTAATCTATGAACGTACTAATCTATGAACCTATTTGCCACTCATCTCTTCAGAAGCAATTCCCTTGTCTCGAGTCTCTTTTGGAATAAGTATTTATTTGAATTCTTTATTTTTTCAGTATAGTGCTTTAGATTGTCTTGTTGGAATATAATGTGTTCAGATTTTTAGTTTTAATCTTATGTCCTCCCCTCCCATTACTTATTTGTGTACATTAATTTGTTACAGTCTTTTGGCGCCTTTTTTTCTCTTAGTCTAAGCTTTCCTTTCCAATTTTTGTTTGTTGGTCTTGTAGTTGTGTAGTTTGGGTCTCTGGTTATCGCTACTGTTTTTTAACCTTGCTTAGCTTCAGGTTTATGATTTTGATGTGTGTTTGGGGTTTTGGCACTTGGTTTGCCCAGTTAATATCAGACAAGCCAGTAGGTTTTAAGAGGTGCTCCTGGTGCAGTCTGAAGATGCCCATATCCGACTCGCACGAGGAGTGTCTCTGTTCTCTGAGCGCCGACCACCTGGAAGTTGAATGTGACATTTGTGCCACATTCAATCCAGGGCCTTGATCAAACATCGCAATAAATTGTTATTGAAGGGCTTGGCTCAGGGGGTCCATAGGCCCAGTTTCCAGCCAAGGTGGGTTCCTCTGACCATGAGGGAAGGCTCCATCTGCCCTGGGAACTCTTCCTCTAAGAAACCTAGGCTGTCGGATCCTAGATCCTTGGGTCTGGCTGTAGCCTCATCTCTGTCGGATCCTGTGACCTTGCATCCAAGGTCCCGTGAATGTACCTCTAGATCTAAGGCCTCCGATTTGAGGGTGTTTATATTACGTGATTGAATGCTTAGGTAATCAAAACCCCAAACATCCACCACATATCATCAAACTGCAAAACAGCAAACGCTGCCGGGAAACGTTACCATCGGCCACAAAAAAAAAAAATTACACCCAAACTAAGTGGGTGGCTGTGCTCCCCACACCCCCACCTAACTAAATATACCAATTCCAAGATCGCTCCACAGTGGAGAAAATGGCAAAATCCAGTGAACGGCCAATGGAAATCTTTCCCTGCGTTAAACTGGCCGTTCGCTGTTTTTTGCTTTCGATATTATGTGGTCGATGTTTAGGTGTTCGATCACCTAAGCATTCGATCATGTAATAGACCCGATTCAAGGCCTTAGGATCTGAGATCCTGGGAATCCACCCCGGATCCAAGTCCTCTGGATCGAGACCTTCAGATTTGACCAAGACTAGACCCACTGGCGATCTGACCTCCTCGGATCCGAGGTATTTCGGTTCTAAACTTTCAGATCCTCGATTGTCCTAGGATCTGAGGTAGACGGATCCGGGATCCATGTCGGATCCCACCAGTTTATTTGGGGATTCTCCATTGGGTTCTGACCTGGGGCAGCCCTTTGCAGCTCCCAGGCACAGGAGCAGATATTCTGAGACAGAGGAGGTCCTCGGGGGCCAGGCATGTGTTCCCTGCTAGGTCCTCCGCCTCTTCTAGGTCTTCCAGGAGTTTGCTCTCTTCCGACATGGGCAGGATGATGAGGTCCTTCCTTAAGGCTCAAATTGAGTTGGGGCTTATTGTGTTCCCTACCCATCTGGCTTGGGGTCCTTCCCCTGCTCCTATACCTCTATCTCCATGACCATCCCCAATGGTTTTGGACTTCCAGGACCTGGGCTGTGGTGAGGAGGTGGCGGGGATTCTGAGAACCCATTTGCTCTGTACCTCATCCGGGTCCCTGACCGGGTCTGCTCTTCCTCCCTCAGAGTAGACGGGGTCCTGGGCCCGAACAGTCGCTCTGGAGTCCTGGGGGGGTGGGGTTCTAGTCTGTTTTTTTCAGATTAATCTCTGCCCCTCGGTGCTTAGACTCTTAACCGTCTGGGGCTGGTATTATCTGGGGGGTCCTGAGGTGGTTGCATGCTCTTTTCAGTTGGTTTTGCCTACTGGGAGTGGGGAGGGGACATCATCCAGCCCTTTAGCCTCCCAGGTAGTAGACAGAACCGTCTCTGCTAGAGCTGTCTCCCCTGCTGTCCAGGGTTCTTTTCAGCCCTCGATAGCAGACTTCCCTCATCCTACTCCTGGTCAGCCCTCTCAAACCAGTCTTAAAGTGGGAGTTACCCCACTTGGGGTTCCCCACTCTTCCAAGTCCTCCCCTGAACCCCCCTTGGAAGAGATCATGCAAGAGAAGGCACCTAGACTCTCCCATGTAGTCTCTCACTGAGGATATGGACCTCGATGAAGGGGACAGGTTCCCCAGATCTGCCGCCGAAGATTTCTCCTTTGGGGGCATTCTGGAGATCCTTAAATTGAAAAGCAGATGGTCTTCCCAACCCCCGTCCTCTGAGGAGTCCATATTCTTGCAGACGAACTCGTAGATCTTATTGCTAGCAAGGCATGGAAGGAGCCAGATATCATGGAGCCAGTGCCAAAAAAAGCCGACAAATTTCTAAGCCCTCCCACAAGCAGACTTCTGGTCAAAAGGGATGCCAGTTGATGCTATGGTGGTAGCTGCCACCACTAAAAAGGAGTTGGCGGAGCACAGTATGTCTGTTCATCCCCCCAACCGAGAATCTCGGGTAATCGACAGACATGGAAAGCGGGTTTTCCCCTAAGCTACCTTTGGTCTGCGGGCACACTTCACCCACCTCACAGGGATTTGTTTAAGGAGCTTACCACTTCCCTTTCTGAGTTGTTGCCTGCTAAGGACATGAGTAAGTGCCTCCCAACCTATCCGCTCTTGCGTCTCTAGCTAATTCGTCGAAGAGGCTGATTTCCAATGTGGTGGAAGGCATCTCTTGATCAGCCAGCACAGTCATTGCTATTTGGCGTTTCACTTGGCTGAGCCTATGCTGGTTTGTGGATTTCTTTAAAGTGTCCTTCACCAATGCCCCCTTTGATGGAGCTACTCTGTTTGGTCTGTCAGTCAAAGAAAAAACACTGCCATAGGAAGAATGAAAAACTCCACACAGATTATTTTAATAAAATAAACAAAATAAAATAAAACTATGTAAAATGAAGCACTTTTCGTCCAGGCAAGTGACCGGACTTCATCAGACAAATCAACAAAATTCAGCACAACTTTCCACCAATAAATTGTAACCAAGCTTAAACAGGTTATTAAAAACATAACACCAAAAATAAAAAATAGATAAGTTTAAAATAAAAATACATATACACATCAATAACTTACTATAAAGACCAAAGTCAACTAAGAAATTTATAACAAATCAATAAACACCTTACACACAAGCCTAAAGCAGAAAGTGAAAATAAAAATAAATGTCTTCTATACTGTCACTACTGATAAATGGTATATACCTACTACAATACTCTAATTTATCAGCTGTTAAAACTATTAAACTAACTGTGGTCAACATTTCCTAGACAAACTTCTCAACTTCAGAATACATGCACTAGATGTAAGCTCATTTAAACCAAGCTGCCTACAAGAGTCCAACCGTAACTGCCATAACTTGTCTTGTCTTTCCAAAAATAACTGGAAGGGGCCCCCTTTAATGTCGGGTACAATCTGCTCAATAATCCTAAAAAAGGAGTACCTGAGATGGGTGACCAGCACAGTGGCTTGCCAAAGCATTCTCTGTTTTACTCCTACTAATACTGTAGGTGTGTTCATATACCCTTTCTCTAAGTTTCCAGTCGATTTTACCGACATAGAATGCTGGACATGCTTGACACTGAGCAAGGCAGACCACTGATTTTGAGTTACTTATATCTCCCATCAATTTTATACATCCTATCTCTGATGGTAAAAGTGGACCCAGAAGCCATATAGGAGCCACTTTTGTGATTTTAAGTATTTTTTTCTGATTTTTTGTTAAGATTTACTGCTTTGCCGCCTACTTTTTGGCACTTTCCGGCTTGCTAAAGTTTATATCTGTATCAGAAACAGTATTTAGAACACATCTAGAGCCTGTTTACTGCATTTCCTGTGTTGCACTTAATTTAAAAGTTTTTTTCTCCTAACTGCATTTTACCTGACTTTGGCCTAGCACTCATGTGGGGTCATTTATTGCACTGTTGTGAATATTCTGCTACTTGTGTATCTCTGCTACCTTTAAACTAAAACAAAAAAAGAAAAAAAAAATCTTGCTTTTTTTTCCCACTTTCTGAAATTTAAGAAAGTTCAGTTACAGATTTGCTGTTCTGAACTGTTTGTAAGTTTCTAGAAGGCCAGTGCTTGCTTGGACTAAAGGGAAGTCTCTGTGTTCACCAGTGGCAGTGGTTAACACTGAACAGCCTGCCTGAGTGGTTACTGCCTAGAAGCTGTAAGTTTTATTGGCCATTTTGGGTCAATTCTAAACTCCTTGATCTCTCTCTTAAAACCCTACAACTCTCTTTTTGCGCGGTTTTGCGCACTGAGCAGCATCAGGCAGCGCCGCCTAAACAGGTTTAAATTATTCCAGGCTCCACAAACTCTGCTCTTCATTTTTTCCCTTAGAACTGTTCAAACTCTCAAAGTAAGCACTCTATTCTCTTTTTAAAGCCCTGCACTCACTCAGTTCTTATAAGGAAACACTAAAGCACTACACCCTCCTAGACTTCTCATAAGTACTAGGCTCCCGATTGGTCCTTCCTGATCAAGTTAAAAATCAGTTCCATTTACTAATCTCATCAGTGAAAAAACAGTTCCCTGTACTAATCTGGTATGTCCAAGGGACAGTTTCAGGGTTACTCTCCAGTCCAGCTGGTGAATCTGGAAATTTTGAGGCAATGTTACAATTGCCTTATGTACACAGACAACACTCTCCTCCTTCCACCAAACTCTAATACATGTGTGCAGTTATACAGCCAAACTGGAGGTAGAGCTCTCTCAACCCAAGACTGGCACAGTCAGGAGGAAAAGGTAACCACCCGCACCACCAATCCAGTCTCACATAGATCTATTGCATCTGCACACCCAACACATAAACACACACAAACATACTCGGAGGCTCTAAATAAAAATCTGCCTAAGCAGCAAAGACCTCCATAGCAGATATCCATGCAACAGCCACCCCTCAACAATACCCACGAATCACATATCTCACAAAGTCAGTGTGCCTCAGTCACAGCCCTTAAGGCCAAACACACCAAATACACTTGTTATAGGGGACTCTACTGTCCGGCACACTGACGTCCCGCTCACCAGACTGAACAAGGTCACTGTAAGCTGCCTGTCGGGTGCCAGGATCCGCCACATAACGCAAGCACTCAGGTCACTCCAAAGCAAGTACAAGTATGACTCAGTCATTATCCATGCTGGTGTGAATGACCTAAGACGTACCATCCTGGACTACATGAAAAGAGACATAGAGGACCTCTCTGATCATGTAGCCCAGGCTGGTATGACCCTGACCTTAAGTAGCATCTTGCCCTCACCAAGAATGATGCCACAGTATAAAGACAAAATGATCAGTTTCAACAATTGGCTAAAGTATTGGTGTCATTCAAAGGGGATCCAGTGTCTGTCTGCCTGGGATGACATGCTTGACAAGCCACGTTGCTTCGCTAGGGACGGCTTGCACCTGTCACCCTTAGGCTTTCGTATACTAGCCAAGGCTCTTGCCACCCCCATAGTGCCTTTTTTAGGCAAGGCTCAAAGGACAAACCCACCTCCATAGACAACCCAAGGATAAAAAAACTAAAGGTAATGCTACTCCATGCCAGACGTCTAAACCTCAAGGTGCACGCACTCGAGGCTCCCCTCAGTATGGAAAAAATCGATGTCTGTGCAGTAACAGAAACCTGGTTCAAGGCTTCTGAGAGCACCCCATCACTATCCAGGTTATAACTCATACCATGCTTTTCGTCCCCAAAACTCGGACCGAAGCACAAAAGGAGGGGGAGTATCTATATTCATCAAAGATACCTACACCTCTAGGTTAGTGGCACTGCACCAAGCATCGGAAACCATCCATGTGCAACTAACAACGGGCAAAACTGCCTTTCAGTTTGTAGCCTGCTACAGATCACCTTCCCTTTCACAGGAATCCCACTTGGCATTCCTGAGAACACTGGAGAATATGAAGGTCTCTCCAAACACTGTTATTGGGTGACTTCAACTACCCAAACATTGACTGGGGAAACTACTCTCAAGCCCAAACACCCTCACGCAACGGTTCCTTGAATTTATAAACTCCAACGCGATGGAACAACTGGTCACTACTCCCACAAGAGGGAACAACATATTGGACCTGGTCATCACCCACATGGGAACTCTATGTTCCACACCAGAGGTAAACCCCTCCTTGGTAAGATCAGACCATAAACTAATTTCCCTGGACATCCATATCCCGTCCCCACCCCCAGCCAAGGAAATCACTGTAAAGAATTTCTCAAAAGCTAACTTCACACTTCTCAAGAATGAGGTGGAATCCTTCAAAGCCCCTGGGCCAGAGGATGATACAGCCCAATCCGCAAAATCCTTTACAGTTGCATTCTATGAGCACCTGCAGGAATGCATGGATTGTGCTATCCCAAATAAAACCAAGACTCACTCCTCCAAAAACAGGAGACCTGTCTGGTGGACCCTGGCCATAAATAAGCTATACAACAGAAGGAGGAAGCTACTACATGACAGAGCAAAATCCCAAAAAGGGAAGGCATCTCTGATCAGTATTAGCCAGAAACTACGATCCCTCATAAAATCATCAAAGGCCAGTTTCGAAAGAAAAATTGGCCTAGACACTAAAGATAATCGCAAGGCCTTCTTTAGTTATGTCAGGAATATGGGTGGAAACTCCCAGATATGCTCTGAATTGTTGCATAACTGTACAAAATATACCAAATCTACAGACATAGCCAACATCCTGGCAGACAGATTCAGTGCTAACTCCCCCCCCCTTCCCCCTCAAAGGAGCAAATGCCTATCCCAACTGAATGTAACCTCCCTGACATCACAGATGCACAGGTGAACGCTGCCCTCTCCAAAGCAAAAAACACAGCATCTATGGGACCGGACGGTGTCCCAGGCTGCGTCTTAAACGAGCTCCAAGAAGAACTGAACCCTCATGTTAAGTCACTGTTCAAACTTAGCCTTACTACAGGATATGTACCCAAAGAATGCCGTACAGCTGCAGTGGTCCCACTCCACAAAGGTGGCGCCACAACGGACCCCGGGAACTATCGCCCCATAAGCCTGACTAGTCTGGTCTGTAAAGCTATGGAGCATATTATCATGGAACTCATAAAGACTTTGGGAGCCTCCAGACACTGGACCCAACCCAATTCGGCTTTAAGGGCAGATCTTGCCTCTTAAACCTAGTTGATTTCTTTGAAACAGTTACCAAAGCCATAGATGAGGGCAAGGTAGTCCACACAGCCTACCTGGACCTCGCAAAAGCCTTTGACACAATACCCCACTCAGGCATCAAAAATAAGCTTAAATATCAACCCCTATATCACAAGATGGGTTGCAAACTGGCTCAGGGATAGAACCCACATGGTCAGAATCGCAGGTGCCATGTCCGAATCCAAACCAGTTACAAGTGGTGTCCCACAAGGCTCAGTTCTGGGACCTCTCTTATTCGGTATATACTTCTCTGAGGTTCAGGCTAACACGGGGGGACTATGGCTGACAAAGTTCGCAGATGACTGTAAACGGAGCCATAATCGAGACTCCAGCTGACACAAGCATCCTCCAAAAGGGTCTCACAGAGACGGATGCTTGGTGCCAGAACCACGGCCTCAAGCTAAATGCTAAAAAGTGCATAGTCCCTTTGGGAAAAACAAAGTGCCCACAAATTACCACATAGGTGGTAATCCATTAAGTACGGAAGAAGTAATTAGAGATTTGGGGACCAACGTAGCTAGTAATCTCTCCTTTGATAATCACATTGCCAAAGTGGTTAGAAATACATTCTATATAGCCCACCTTATCACGAAAGGGTTTGCATCTAGATCGAGAGGTCATTGTGCCCCTCTACTCGTCACTCCTCAGTCCCATAATTGAATACAGTGCCCCTTTTGGGATGTACCTTACCCGACACCTGCAGCAACTGGAGAGACCCCAAAAGTACCTCATCAAGAGGATCATGTGCTACAAACAGATGTCCTATGCAGCTCGACTAAAGAAACTCCAGCTCTACTCATTTGCTTACCACCTACTCAGAGGCGATCTATGCCTGATGTACAAAGCCATGTCTAACCCAGAATTAATGGACATGCTCCACCTCAAAAAATCCAAATCCCTTAGAGCTACACGCTCCAGGGACTTAAACCTCAGCACAGAAATAAATAGGACATGCTGAGGGGACAGATTAATTTCCCAGAGGCTCCCCTCACTCTGGAATAGAATACCAATTCATGTTAGACATAGCCCCTCGCTGACCCTCTTCAAGCGAAATCTAGCCGCATGGATGGGAAATCGCAAATTCATCCCCGGGATCTCTTCTGTATCCCTGCTCGACAGAGGCACAGTAAACTAATCTTAAAGGGCTACTTTCTCTGACCTCGTATACAAAGGCACAGTAGGCTAATCTAATAGGGAGGCGAAAGCCGAATACACTCGGGCTAGGCTTATAAATGCCCTAGGGTAGATAGCCTAGTATCTACCTATGAACCTATTTACAGAAGTTACAAGATTTGCACTTGTGCATACCTGGTATCCTGTGTACAGTATGCTTACACGTCTCCAACAGGGCCTTCATTATTCCTACCATTTTTAAAAATCATAATCGGATAATCACCTACTTTGGCAGCAACCTCCCTTTCAGTATAGAGTAGATTCCAATTCCTTAACAAAATGTTTCTAATACTGTAAGCATCAAGACTATAAGGTGTAATAAAACTGATGGTACAACCTGTTCCCGTAGTTTTCCCCACATGTTCCGTCCCTAAAGGACCAAAAGTATCGACATTCATAGAGTTCCCTTGAGTCCAAGCAATGTTACTTGTTCAATACCTAAAATAGATGTATAGGTCCCAGTCCTTCTTTTATATTGCACTTCATTAATTAAATCTATGATCATTGATTCAGGGTACCCCCTACGTAAAAACATACATTTTAAAACTTCACATTCTTCAAGGAATACCTTATAATCAGTAACCATTCGTGCCGCTCACACCAGTTGGCCCTTAATAACTGATCTTTTTTGGTGAATTGAGTGCGAGCTTGTAAAGTGTAGCATGGAATTTGAATAATTTTTTTATGGTATATTCTTGCACAGTATTGTTTCCTACTTCTTTCTAAGTATGCAATCCTTTCATCCTGAAAGTTACTAGTGAACCTCAAGAAGCTAGTAGTGTTCAAGTAACCAATAATTTGGTCAGCAGCTTCGTTCAGTTCTGAACTTAAGCAAGTTATACCTGTCCATTAAGAAGTCCAAGTTCCGGATGGTCACTATTCAGTCCATCGTGCCTCTTCTGCACAAGGATGAATGGATGTGCTCCATGGGTCTCCAGGAGGCTTACTGTCACATAAAAATAGACAGGTGCTCCTAGAGGCATCTCCACTTTTGCGTGGGGGCCGATCATTACCAATTCAGGGCCCTGCCCTTTGGTCTCACCACAGCCCCCCTGGGTGTTCAGAGAGTGTATGGCAGTGGTGGCAGTGAAACAACTGTTGGCCAGCATTAGTGTGAACCGAAGCTCTGAAAACCAAAACACAGCAGCGAGCTAATCAAAATACATAGCCTTATTATTCATGAAGAATAAAGCTATGTATTTTGATTAGCTCATTGGTGTGTTTTGGTTTTCAGAGCTTCGGTTCACACTAATGCTGGCCAACAGTTGTTTCATTGGTACTTTCGGGCTGTGCAGATCCTACATGCACAGCACATTGTTCGGTGGTGGCAGCCCACCTGAGACTGCAGGGATTCCAAGTGTTTCCTTACCTCGATGATTGGCTCTTTACAGCTCTCACCAAGCATCACAGTCAGTCAGTATGTTCTTCATCTGTTCGACCAGCTAGGAATTAGCGTGAATTTGCCCAAGTTGAATCTCATTCCATCCCAGAACTTGGAGTTTATTGGCATCTAGCTAGACTCTGTGTCAGAGATTACAGCTATTCAGGGGCAACCGGCTGGGGGAAGCGTCACTTTAACCTCCAAACTAAAAACATTGGACTGTGCGCTATTAAAATTCAAGAAACTCCAACTAGAGGTGAATTACTTTATGGAATGTGATTAGGAAGGCATGGTACCCAAAGGTCTCCGGTCTTGGCATTATCTTACAGGAATGGAGGCTCGTCTGTTTTCTATTTAGAGTTGGTACAGTTGTTTAACAAATGAGGCTTGGAACTTATTAACCTGATGTGTAAGCATTATCAGACCATTATTGATAGGCTGGTGACTGAGATTGCAAAACTTGACACTGAAATTAGAAATGACCACAATTTTTCATGGTACCAGTTTGATTATAAAATAATTTTTACTACTGTTAGCCAGCAAATATCTAAATGTACTAAAACAAAACTAAAGAAATTAGCAAGAGACCTTAACGATTATAAATATGGAGTAGCATTTCCTAAACTACCCCCTTCACAAAACAGGAACTTCATTGGTTGAGTGCCTACACACCCTCACAATCAGAACTTGAACTCTGAGACTAACAACGAGGATGTGACATCACCTGGTTTAGGCCCTAGTAACTGGGTTAGAGACTAGCAGCACGGACAAGTTTCTAGCACACAAATCCATAATTATAATAACTCAAGAATGAAAAAGGACGTTATCCATCAGCAGCACCAAGATCCCCAGGGTTTTTCCAGTACCAGAGGACAGAACCACCAACGATTGTACAATACGAGGGGAGCTAACAAGAAGAAAAGGTAAACCATTGTTCTATGGACCAACTTGTTTGCAATAAAAATGATAATGAATGTAAAATACTCATTAACCAGGATGGTGACTTTAAAATCTACAGCTTTTCTAGCTACGAGGTAGACCCAGAGTTAATTGAACTTTTTTCTAGGGGGCTAACTTTTGTACCCTCGCAACGCTTTGATCTTCCTAAGACTTTAATAGATTTAAAACTGAATATTCTAAAGTTAAATTTGACAATTATGTTTGTTAACAACTCTGTAGAACATAATGGTGTGAGGGTTTTAACTACTTACAATCCCCCCATGCATCCTTTACTTTCTGTTTTTGAGAATATGTATGAACTTGACCTTGGGTCTTTATCTAACTACCCAATGAATTTTGAGAATGGTAACATATCTAAAAGGGAAACAAAAGCTTTACGTACACTTAAATCTTTACCAGTTAATAAAGCCTGATAAAGGGGGTGGATTGGTACTTATGGACACGGATGATTATAATAGGAGGATAGTTGTACTTGAAAGTGACACATATGTTAAAGCAAGTCTGAACGAATTGAACTTAGCATATAATCGTATCAAAATGTTTTTGAATGCCCTTTTTATTGATGGAATGGTAAGTACTTGTAACCCTCCTATGAGGGCTTTAGTTGATGCCAGATCCTCAATAACATATGCTAGTGCAAAGTTGGTAGACTCAATTTTAAAGAAGTATGTGGGAAAAGAAAAACAGATTTGTGGGCATTGTATTTTTCTATCCCACAGGAATCCGGTATAGAATGGGTGGTAGATTAAGGGGGCACTGAGCCTCAAACCCTGAGGTTAGATTAATTGAAGAGTTATTAGACATTATTTTATCAAACAACTTCGTTATGTTTGATAACAAAATATACTTACAAAAAGTGGGTGCAGCAATGGGCTCACCTTGTGGAGTGAGTTTCGCTAACTTGGTGATGGCCCATTGGGAGCACCAATATGTCTTCAACTGTACTGATATCAATACAAGGATATGTTTTTATACCATATTCCTTGATGACATTTTTATGTTTGAAGGGAATGCAGAAGCTGCTGACCAACTGATTGGTTACTTGAATAACACTAGCTTCTTGAGGTTCACTAGTAACTTTCAGGATGAAAGGATTGCATACTTAGATGTGGACCTTAGGAAATATAAAATTAGAAAACAATACTGTGCAAGAATATGCTGTAAAAAAAATATTCAAATTCCATGCTACACTTTACGAGCTCACACCCAGTTCACCAAAAAAGATCCGTTATTAAGGGCCAACTGGTGCGAGCGGCACAAATGGGTTACTGATTATAAGGTATTCCTCGAAGAATGTGAAGTTTTAAAACATATGTTTTACATAGGGGTACCCTGAATCAATCATAGATTTAATTAACTAAGTGCAATATAAAAGGAGGACTGGGACCTATACACCAATTTTAGGTATTGAACAAGTAACTAACATTGCTTGGACTTGAGAGCTCTATGAATGTTGATACTTTTGGTCCTTTAGGGACGGAACATGTGGGGAAAACTAGGGGAACAGATTGTACCATCAGTTTTATTACACTTTATAGTCTTGATGCTTACAGTATTAGAAACATTTTGTTAAGGAAGTGGAATCTACTACTTACTGAAAGGGAGGTTGTTGCCAAAGTAGGTGATTGTCGGATTATGATTTTTAAAAGGGGTAGGAATATGAAGGCACTGTTGGAGACATGTAAGCATACTGTACATGGAACACCAGTTATGTACAAGTGCGAATCTTGTAACTTTGTAAATATTTGGCTTCTGGGTCCACTTTTACCATCAGAGATAGGACGTACAAAATTGATGGGAGATATAACTGTAACTCGAAATCAGTTGTCTACCTGTCAAGCATGTCCAGCATTCTATGTCTGTAAAATCGACAGGAAACTTAGAGAAAGGGTATATGAACACACCTACAGTATTAGCAGGGGTAAAACAGAAAATGCTTTGGCAAAACACTGTGCTGGTCACCCATCTCATGTATTTCTTTTTAGGATTATTGAGCAGATTGTACCCAACATTAAAGGGGGCCCCTTCCAGTTATTGTTGGAAAAACAAGCGTTGTTATGGCAGCTATGGGGTGGACTCTTGTAGACACCCTGGTTTAAATGAGATTACATCTATTACATGTATTCTGAAGTTGAGAAGTTTGTCTAGGTAATGTTTACCACAGTTCAATAGTTTTAATAGCTGATAAATTAGAGTATTGTAGTAGGTATATACAGTAGTGACAGTATAGAACACATTTATTTTTATTTTCACTTTCTGCTTTAGGCTTGTGTGTAGGGTGTTTATTGATTTGTTATATATTTCGTAGTTAGATTTGATCTTTATAGTAAATTATTGATGTGTATGTGTATTTTTATTTTAAACTTGTATCTATTTTTTATTTTTGGTATGTTTTTAAGAACCTATTTAAGCTTGGTTACAATTTATTGGTGGATAATCACATGGGAGGGAGAGTGTATGCTATGTAAAAGTTGTGTTGAATTTTGTTCATTTGTCTGAAGTCCAGTCACTTGACTGGACGAAAAGTGCTTCATTTTACTTTATAGTTTATTTTATTAAAATAATCTGTGTGGAGTTTTTCATTCTTCCTGTGGCAGTGTTTTTTCAATTGTTTGCTGTTTTTTTCCTGGTCCTTCAGTCAAAGACAAGCTTACCCACAGTGAGCAGGAAGGGAAGACCTTGTTGGCTGTTGGGATCAAATTTTCTACCCCTCAGTGGTTGTTTTCTAAGACACAAAGCAGGACTAGGAAATTATGGTTCCAGAAGTCGCAGTCTTCCTTTCAAGATGCTCAGGACGAACCCTTTTCCAGATGGCAGGGGAGAGGATTCAGTGGCAGAAGCCACCCTAGGGGTAGAGGGGGTCTGCAAAATCAGGGTTTCAGGAACCCTTTTCTGAGAACCCCTTTAAGCGCTCCTGATGTGCTGCCTGACTGTTCTGCTCTGTAGGCAGTTGGGGGTCATTTGTCACTGCACCACTTGGCCTGAGTGAACATTACAAGAGATCGGTGGGTGCCTGGGCAAACATTACAAGAGATCGGTGGGTGATGAGCATTATTTCCAATGGCTATTCTATTCCATTTCCCACCCGCCTCCAGTCAGGAAACTTCTCCCCAGTGGGCCACCCCACCACAGAGAGTTAACTCATCATGAAGTGCTCAAGCTTCTTCAGAAGAGAGCCTTCCAAGAGGTTCCCCCTGGAACTTGCTCTCACTTTTTTTGTTGCCGAAGAAGACAGGAGACCTACGTTCAGTTCTGGACTTAAGCAAGTTAAACCTGTCCAAGAAGTCCAAGTTCCAGATGGTCACTATTCAGTCCATCGTGCCTCTTCTGAACAAGGATGAATGGATGTGCTCTGTGGATCTCCAGGATGCTTGCTATCACATAAAAATAGGCAGGTGCTCCTGCAGACATCTCCGTTTTTGCATAGGGGCCGATCATTACCAATTCAGGACCATGCCCTTTGGTCTCACCACAGCCCCCTGGGTGTACACTGTGTGTATGGCAGTGGTGACAGCCCACCTGAGACTGCAGGGATTCCAGGTGTTTCCTTACCTCGACGATTGGCTCCTCACAGCTCTCACCAAGCATCACAGCCAGTCTGTATGTTCTTCTGTTCGACCAGCTAGGAATTGGCATGAATCTTCCCAAGTCAAATCTCATTCCATCCCAGAACTTGGAGTTTATTGTCATCTAGCTAGACTCTGTGTCAGAGATTGCAGAGTTACCCCTCAGGCACATTTCAGCTAATCAGAACTTAAGTACAGTGCCTCCTAGATATGCCTTGGCCACAGGTCCACTTCATTCTCAGAGCCTTAGGCTGGTGCTATTAGACAGGTTTCACATGAGGGTTCTGCAGTGGACTGTAGTGGTCCTCTCTGGCTCATCCAGTGTCAGCTTCCATCTGCCTCACTTTGGTGTGCAGGCATCATCTCAGTTGGTGGATTCAGTCTCCCAATCTCCTTTGGGGCAGGCCCTTTACTCTTCCTCCCCCCAGTGCTACAATGACAATCGATGCTTCCCTACTAGGGTGCGGGGCCATTACCAGGAAAAGACTTCCAAGGTACATGGTCCCCTGCAGAGACCAAACTGCACATAAACTTACTGGAGATGAGAGCAGTTCTTATGTTGCAAGCCTTTCAGGACTGCCTTCCTCTGGGTACCATTGCAGTGCACACAGACAACATGGCAGATGTTCTTCGTGCTTCACTGTTGCAGTCATCACATTTGGGTTATCTGCCTGCAGGTAGCCCTCAGCCGGCCTGAATACCAGAGTCTTCGGATTTCTGAGTCAGATGCTGTCGCTTCTTCCATGACGTCAGGTCGTCAGGGGTATGAAACATACAGCCGACGCCATTACATCAGTCTTTCTTGCCGTGCGGTGCCTGAAGCAAAAGCAGTTCGCAAGTGCCGGTTGGGCGACTCCTGGAATTTTTGTTTTTGAGTTTCAGACCCGAAGTCTTCAAAAAAGGTATTGGGGATCCATTTTTATTGCTCTAACCGATGTCAGAAAAAAATTAACAGTTGCCTTGCCTATGGAAAGCAAATACCTCATAGAGATTTTCATTCTTACTGCGTCACCTGTTTAGGCCCAGACCACGACGTACCTCACTTTCAGGTTTGTGCCTTGTTCAACACCCGAACTATTTGTCATTGGGCTGTTTTTGTAGCTAAATACTTTCATTCTCGATCTCCGTACTCCAAAATGGTTTCGTTAAGCCATCCGACTACTGATCTTCTGAAAAAATGTAAGGATGAAGACAAGAGACAGACTGCATAGGTCCAAAACTGCCGACCTGTGCTTCTGTTAAGCTAGTTGTCAGTCCGCCCGTACTCAGTGAGGTGCTTTCGCAGACCCTGATACCCACTACTACAGATTCGCAGGCCTCTACTGATACCCATTCGGAGTCCCGATATGCCGTGAGATGCTTCTTCGACTATGGAACCTGCGGATGTCTCTACCTTGGATGGGTCCAGAGCACTTGTGCAGGCTCCGGCTTCTGAGGGTGTATTCAGGCCTACAGACTTTCATATCAAACTGACGGCATTGTTTCAAACTAGAAGTACCGAATTCCTCAGGCCTAAATCTCGCACTACGCCTAGAAAACAGACTACCAAACTGCTGACACGGGCCCATATGCCTCAAAAACAAATGCTTAGAATGGCTGAAGACCTCATCTTAATTAGAGGAAGCCAGCCTTCCCCCTCTAAGAGACCTAGAACCGATTTTCTTTTCTTCTGATCAGAAATCTGATATCTCTGCTCCTTCTGATTACCAGGATTTGCTCTTATCTACTTATGAGGATTCTGATGCAGAGGATTCCTTTCCCTCTGCTTCCCCTCCAGAAGATTTTTCTTTTGGTGAAACCTTGCATACCCTTAGGGAGCATTTCCGCCGGGAAAGCCAGGACTGTTCTGAGTACAAAAAGAGACTTTGGTAATTCTTACTCCTGCCTCAACACAGGCCTCTAGCTATCCCTCCTGTTCTGGCTATTGTAGATGATGTTTTCTTGGAGTCTAGCCTTACCCCAGACACTTTACCTCCAGCTCCTAGAAACCTGACAGATACTACAGAGTACCTGACTCTCACAATTTCCTCTTCAAGAATCCTACTGCGGATCGAGAGACCATTTCCCAAGGACAAAAAGGCATTAAGGTTACTCCTGCAAAAAATCCTACCCCTTCTGATAGAGATTCTAGAGCCTTGGACAGATGGGGTAAGAAGGTATACACTTCTGCTACTTTGGCCATTAGGGCTTTAAATTGCCAGTTTCATATGTATCAGGGGTCTATATGACTTGGTCGACAGTTCATATGATCGACTGTTTATTTGGTCGACAGTTCATTTGATCGACAAGCATTTGCCCCCTTCCCCAATGTTGTGTGACCCTGGAGTTGATATATATAGTTAGGGGGGGTGGGGGGTACAGCCCCCCACATTGGGGTGTGTGGGGGCAAAACCCCCCACCTAAAATGCTTGTCGATCAAATGAACTGTCGACCAAATAAACAGTCGATCATATGAACTGTCGACCAATTCATATAGACCCGTATCAGCAACATATTATGGGACTACTTAAACAGAAAATGATGATTCCTGACAGTGCTGAACACAGAGACTTGCAAGATTTAATGCATTCTGCAGAACAAGTTGGTAAACATACCTTGCAATGTGGTTTTGATGCTTTAGAAGCATCTTGCAGGGCTGCAATCACTGGGTCTGTACTTAAAAGGCATGCTTGGCTTAAGGAACAAAACTTGCCATATCATGTTAAAGGTAAATTACTGGATGCACCCTTAAACCAAGATCACCTTTTTGGCAACAAAGCAGAGGAAGTCCTCTAAAGGATGGAGGAAAAAGCTAAATCTATGCAAACTGTTAAAGATTTTCTACAAGTACAGCCTCCCAGATTCAGTAGGCATTGGCCTTCAAAGAACTGGTCCTTTCCAGTCCCTTCCAGGCCTTCAGTCCAAACCCAGGAACAGCAGCCCACCAAGACTTCAGTCTCAGGCTACACACAGATCTAAACAGTGGGGAGCTCCCACTTCCAAAGCAGGGAGTAGTAAGCCACCCCCTATGGAAAAATGGCACAATCACTTAACCGTAACCATTCCAAACCCTGCTCAACTACTTGCTCCCTTAGGAGGAAAGCTTGTCCTGCAGGCAAAAAACTGGCAACTCATTACCCAGGACAAATGGGTCTTGAACATAGTTTCCCAAGGATACATATTCTACTTCCACACCCTACCAACCCCAAATGGTTGACCAGACCTCCCCCAAATCAATGGGCAGAGGCCCAACAGCAGGTTCTCTGTCTTCTCAGTATCAGGGCTATTCAGCCTGTCCCAGCAGAACTAAGGGGACAAGGTTTTTATTCAAGACTTTTTCTGGTACCCAGAAAAGAAAACTCCTGGCGTCCTATCCTGGACCTCTCTATTCTCAACACCTTTCTGGTGGTTCCAAAATTCAAAATGCTAACTCTTCAACAGCTTCTTCTTATGCTAGCCAAGTATGCCTGGCTGACAACCCTAGACATAAACGAAGCTTACCTGCACATCCCAGTAAGAGAATCCTGCAGGCAATACCTACGTTTCAGGGTGAAGTCCATGCACTTTCAATTCTTTGCACTTCCCTTTGGCTTATCTATTGCGCCCAGGGTGTTCACAAAGTGTCTAGCTCCAGCCATTGCATTTTGCAGGCAGAGAAATATTCAAATTTACCCATACTTGGACGATTGCCTGATTCAGGCAGACAGCCAGGACTTGCTAATACAACACCTGGCATTTCTACAGAAACTTCTAACCTCACTGGGGTACACCATCAATGAAAAGAAATCACACCTAGTACCCTGCCCACAGATTGTACTCCTGGGAGCAAGCTTGAACACGACTTCTCAGATGGCATTCCTCACACCGGAGAAACAAGTTTATTTGACAACCTACTACAAACTGTTAGCCACAACAACCCAGCTATCTGCAAGGAAAATACTGCAAGCTCTGGGTTTCATGGCCTCTTGCATTCTGCTAATTCCATATGCAAGACTGCATATGAGGAAACTCCAATGGTATCTAAAAAGTCTATGGTGTCAACATTCTCAGGACTTGGAAACAATGATTCCTATCATTACTTGTCTAAGGACAGATTTCCTTTGATGGGCAGAGGCCTGCTACCACAACAAGGGACTCCCTTTCACTCTGTACCCTGCCGCCCAAACCCTAACAGACGCATCAGACTATGCATGGGGGGCTCACATGACAGGGCAGTGCATTCAGGGCAAATGGAACCCGAGACAGATGCACCTGCATGTCAATAAAAAATCCTCAGTCAGTCACCAACTGGTTTCAGAGTTACCTGTCTGACCGCCAACAATCTGTTTTATGGCAGAATGACATATCTCCCCAACTACCTGTCTCCATAGGGGTTCCCCAAGGATCCATCCCTGGACCCCTACTGTTCTCTGTTTTCACCAATAATCTAGCCTTTGCCACCAAACATGGCACACTCATACAATACGCAGATGACTCAAACATCATCTGCTCAGCCCAGTCCCTACCCAAACTGTAAAAAGTCACACAGGAAGCCTTTTCCTCTGTTGAAACTTGATTATCCGATGCCCAATTAATACTCAACCCAAACAAAACTAAACTACTCATCTTCCAACCCACCAAACATACTCAAAACAACTCACTTTAACATCACAGCAAATGACAACACCACTATATACCCAACTGAACACACCAAATTACTAGGAGTGGAAATAGACAATAAACTAAAATTTGACATTCACATATCCATGACCATAAAAAAAGTCCACAAAAAACTAGGAGCGTTATACAGAAATAAGCAACTTCTCACCAAAGCAGCAGAGATTTCAATAGCAAATTCCCACCTTATCTCCACCCTACTTTATGCCTCTTCAATATATACCAACCTAAGGCAATGCAGTCTAAGTAAGCTAGAGACCTGCTACAACAAAATCGCCAAATTCGCCACAGGGGCATCCTACTGTAGTCACCACTGTCTCTCACTTGCTGAACTGGGCTGGCTTTAACTCCCTCACCTCATTCAATGGTATCAACTCTCACTCGCCCAGAAACTAGTAAGCCATCCACTAAATGTCCCACCCCTCCAGAATCTACTCCAACCCTATTGCACCACCAGACCACTAAGATCCAGCAACAAAAATCACTTGCAGATCACTAAAGCCAATAACTCTGCTGATTAAGCACTATTCTCTTGCACCATAGCCAAATTATGGAACTCCCTCCCACCCACAATTACCTCCATACCGTCATGCACCCACTTCACAACTTTACTGAAAGCGCACCTAAAAACATGCTGGCTGTGTCCTTGCAAATCCAACTGTAATATCACCTACCCCATCCAACCACTACCTTTCTTTCCACTCCACTAACTACCTTGATTATAGCAAGCTCAGATGCTCATAAGCCTAGTACTTATTATACAGCAGGAACTTCTTATTGTAACTTTTGTTAATGTCTGTTATGTACTTCACAGATAAAGATTCTACTTGTCTACTGATGTACTATGTTTTTCATCTGTAAATATGATGTTAGTAATTGCTATGTAAATTGTTAATCACTATGTAATCCAATGTAACTACTGTCTGTTTATTTTAACTGTGGAGCTTTTCTCCCCGGGCCTCCACTGAAAATGGACCTACGTCCAGTCGGACACTCCCGGTGAACAAATATGAATAAATAGCTGTACTGAATGCTCTGACACCCTTCAAAGCCTTATTCTTCCAGGACTACTATTGGTTAAGTACAGTTGTGTGGTATATAAACAAGCAGGGGGGAACACACTCGTACCCTGTCTGCAGACTAGCCATGGCTCTGTGGAGCACAGCCTTGAGCTACCAGGTGCACCTACAAGCTCAATTCCTGCCAGGCAAACTAAATTCACTGGCAGATGACTTAAGCAGAAATCTCATGGACCCACACGAATGGAAACTTGAACCCAAAATATTCAACCTCTTGACGAAAAAATGGGGGACCCCAGAGGTAGACCTGTTTGCCTCCTCTCAGGACTACCAATTGAACAAATTCTGCACCAGAACTCCCCACAGACAAGCTTGGAATGTGGATGCCCTGTCCTTTACCTGGGAAAGCCTCTCGGTTTATGCCTTTCCCCCTGTGCCTCTCCTCTCGAAGGTTCTACTAAAGATCAAACAGGACAAGCCAAGTACAATACTGATTGCACCAGTCTGGCCCCACCAGCACTGGTACCCCCTCTTGCACAGTTTGACTCTGCTACAACTATGGCACCTGCCTCAGACCCCTTCCCTGCTGTCCCAGCAGGTGGGCTAGATTCTGCCCCCTCAGCTTCAAACCCTGAACCTTGCAGCCTGGCTAATTCCATGAGCTCTCCTCTAGCATCCATCAGTAAGCAGGTGCGGGATGTCATTCTGGAGGCAAGAAGGCCTAGTACCAGAAAATCCTATGCTGAAAAGTGGAAAAGATACTGTTCCTGGATCCAGTCTCAAGGGATGGGCACAACTGTGCCCAGCTTACCTCATATTCTAGAGTACTTAACAGAAATGCTCCACAAGGGCCTATTCTTCTCGTCCATTAAGATTCATGCCCCTGCCATTTCAGCATATTATAATACTGAGCCACCCCTCTTCTCTCACCCCTTGCTAAAACTATTTCTTAGAGGGGCCAAAAATTTAAGAGCCCCCCCCCCCCCCAGGAGAGCTCCCACTCCAGCCTGGGACCTTAACTTTTTATTGGAAAAGCTCACTCTTGCCCCCTTTGAGCCAGCTGCAACAGCAGAGTTGAAATTCCTTTCTTGGAAAACAGCTTTATTTCTAGCCATCACTTCAGCAAGAAGAGTGTCTGAATTACAGGTCCTCATGGCAGTGGAACCCTTCATTATCTTCCATGCAGACAGGGTTTCCATCAGGACTAATCCTTCCTTTATGCCCAAGGTGCCAAGTTGGTGTCTAGTGTGGCCCTAAACCAGGCCATTCATTTGCCTACTTTTTTGCCTAATCCACAGAGAATAGGGGAACAGATATTGCATTCTCTGGATGTGCACAGACAACTTAGATTCTATTTAGACAGGACTAAGCCTCTCAGAAAAGCTGACCAGCTGTTAGTTGGCTTTGCTGCAGGGGCAGATGGGAACGCCATTTCAAAGAAAACCATTTCCAAATGGATAGCCCATTGCATTCATTTCTGCTACAAGCACCATGGAAAACCTACCCCACAGGGTATAAGATCACATCCACCAGGGCTGCATCTACTATGGCATTTCTCAGGAGTCCCTACCAGGCACATCCTGGAAGCTGCTACCTGGAGCTCTGTACATACCTTCACCAAGCATTACCACCTGCCTATCTTTTTTCTAAATCCAGAGCTGGATTTGCCACAGCAGTCTTGCAGGGCTTGATAGTTGGCCCTAATGCTCTTTAACTACCTCCTCCCTTCCTTAGCTTTGGGAATCAACCCAAATGTGATGTCTGCAACAGTGAAACACGAAGAACGTAGTACAGATGTTCATCGTGTTATACTGCTGCAGTCATCACACTTGGGTTATCTGCCATCAGGCGGTTCCGCAGTCGGCCGAATCCCAAAGTCTTGTCCGGCGTCTGTTGTCGTCGCTTCTTCCCTGACGTGCGACAGGGGTATAAAAGAGGCAGCCAACACCATTTTCTTCAGTCTTTGTTGCCGCGCGGTGCCCGAAGCAGAAGCAGTTTGCAAGTGCCGGTCGGCCAGCTGAGATTTTCGGATCGAATTTCAGCCCAAAGTCTTCTTTAAAGCTAAGTACCCCGTTGGGGAAACTTTTCTTGCCTCAGACCGATGTCAGACAAAGTTAATAATTGTATTTCTTGTGGGAAGCAAATACCTCATAAGGATTTTCATTCTTATTGTATTCCTTGCCTAGGCCCAGACCACGACGTCTCTGGTTGTCGGTTTTGTGCTAGGTTCAACAAACATACTATCAAGCGTCAGACAGATTTCGCCCGACATTATTTTGGCAGAAAATTTAACTACAGCATGTCATCGGATCAACTGACATCAGCAATGATTAAAAAATGCAAGGATAAGGACAGGCAGCCAAGACCAGAAACCGAGGCCTCAGCAAGGCCTGCCGCCGGTTCTCCAGTTTTCAGCAAGGCGCCTACACAGCCCCTGACTACCGCTGATTTAGAAATTCTGACGGCCTCCCAGACCGACTCTGCTGGGCCTCAGGAGCCGGTTCCATCTCTCCCATGGACGCTAACCCTGGCGGTGATCCGGAGATTTTGGACAGGCCTTCGGTTTCTGAAGGTGTCTTCAAACAGACATCTATCTCTATTAAGTCTTATGCTAAACTTAAAATCCCATTAAAAGTTAGGAAACCGGGCCCACAGACCCCCCCCCCCCCACAGGCCCCTATGCCTAAAAAACAGATGCTTAAGATGGCTGAGGATTTAATTACCTTTTTCAGGGGTTCCCAACCCCCTCCTGACAAAAGGCCTAGACTGGAGCAAGATTATCCTTCCTCTGACCAAGCATCCATTTCCTCAGCTACCTCTGAGGACCAGGATTACTCCTTCCCTCCTTATGAAGACTCAGATGCTGAAGAGTCCATTCCCTCGGTCTCCCCCCTTGAAGACTACTCTTTTGGGGAAACATTACACACCATGAGGGAACACTTCCACTGGGAAGGCCAAGATTACTCTGACTCTAAGAAAAGACTCCGTGAGTTTCTTCCTCTTCCACAGCATAGACCCCTTGCAATTCCTCCAGTCTTAGACATTTTGGATGATGTTTGCACCAAATCTAGTCTAAACCCAGATTCCTTACCTCCTGCACCAGCTAAACCAGACAGATACTACCGAGTTCCTGATACTCATAAGTTTCTATATAAAAGCCCTGTTGCAGACCCCAAAACCTTTTCCCAGGGTCCCAAAGGGGTTAAGGTCTCTACTGCTAAGAATCCTCTACCTTCTGAAAGAGATTCCAGAGCATTAGAAAGATGGGGGTAGAAAGTGTATACGTCTGCCACTTTGGCCTTGAGGGCCTTAAACTGCTAATTCCACATGCTAAAATACCAGCAGTACTTGATTGCACAGTTAAAGCAGAAAATGATCCCTCAGAAAGATCAACCTGATTTCAAAGAGATGCAAGATTTGCTGCATGCAGCAGAACAGGTGGGAAAGCATACCTTACAGTGTGGTTTTGATTCATTGGAAGCCTCATGTAGAGCAGCTGTCACAGGGTCTGTAATACGTAGACATGCTTGGCTAAAAGAGCAAGCCTTACCAGAACATGTCAAAGCAAAGTTATTGGATGCTCCATTGCAGAAAGATGTGTTGTTTGGTGTCAAAGCAGAGGAAGTTTTAAAGAAAATGGAAGAAAAGGCAAAATCTATGCAGACAGTTAAAGATTTTTTACAGGTACAACCTCCTCGTTTCAGCAGAAACTGGCCATCAAAAAACTGGTCCTTTCCTGCATCAGACGGACCCCAAAGGGGTAGGTACAGACGCCCAAGGGGCAGAGGTCAGCCACAAGGTTCTTTCAGGCCTAGACAATGGCATACAACAACTCAAAGAGGTGGAGACGAAAGATCTCAACCCTTCAGGAAACAAACACAATGACTTCCCCCTTCGCCTGCCAAGCAAAATTGCCCTGGCAGCTCCTTTGGGAGGAAAACTGGCTCTATTTCCACAAAATTGGCGCATCATAACAAAGGACAAATGGGTTCTGGATATTATTACCCGAGGCTACAGATTTCATTTTCACACTTTACCGTGGATGAGAGGCATGCCAAATCTGCCTCCAAACCAATGGACAGAGGCACAAACGCAAATTTCAGCTCTCATGGATATGAAAGCAATTCAAAAGGTACCTACAAAGGAGCATGGTAAAGGTTTTTACTCAAGACTATTTCTAGTACCAAGGAAGGACAAAGCCTGGAGACCCATTTTAGCCCTCTCAATTCTGAACACATACCTGGAGGTACCCAAATTCAAAATGCTCACACTACAGCAGCTTCTTCCCATGCTGGGCAAGGAGTCTTGGCTGGTAACGTTGGACCTCAAAGAGGCATACCTGCATGTCCCTATCAGATAAGATTGCAGAAGATACCTTAGATTTTTGGCAGGTACAACGCATTATCAATTCTCTGCATTGCCCTTTGGCTTATCTACTGCGCCCAGAGTATTTACAAAATGCCTGGCATCAGTAATTGCATACTGCAGACAACGAGGAATACAAATTTATCCATATCTGGACGACTGCCTGATCCAAGCCGACAGCAATGACATTCTATTACAGCATCTGGCATTTGTAACAAAGCTGGCTCAGTTGCCTAGCGTACACGGTAAACAAACAGAAGTCAAAGCTAATACCCTCACAATAGATAATATTCCTGGGTGCCAGCTTAAATACAACGGCCCAGATGGCTTATCTCATGCCAGACAAACAAAAACAATTGACTCAATACTTCAAAAAGATGTCAACTTTTACCCAGCTCACTGCAAGGAAAATCCTGCAGGCATTGGGTTTCATGGCATCCTGCATTCAACTAATCCCATATGCAAAGCTGCATATGAGGAGATTACAGTGGTACCTGAAAAGTGTATGGACTCAACACAGGCACAGCCTCGAAACAAGTATACCTCTCATTCCCAGCCTTCAAAAAGAGTTCCTATGGTGGGCTCAAGCATGTCAAATAAACAAGGGTCTTCCTTTTGTCTTACCTCCAGCAAACCAAACTATGACAACAGATTCTTCAGACTACGCCTGGGGAGTACACATGGCAGGACAGTGCATACAGGGCAAATGGTCTGCAAAACAAATGCATCTACACATCAACCAAAAGGAGATGCTAGCTGTGCAAAATGCACTGACAGCCTTCAAGGACCTCTTGCATCCAGGACAACTACTAATAAGGACAGACAACACCACAGTTATGTGGTACATAAACAAATGGGGAGGAACACACTCCTACCTTTTATGCAGACAGGCAATGACCTTGTGGAACACAGCATTGACTTACCAAGTACAACTGCAAGCACAATTCCTGCCAGGAAAGGAAAACATATTGGCAGACAAATTAAGCAGAAATATGGCAGATCCTCACGAGTGGAGACTACACCCACAAGTATTTTCAATGATAACTCAAAGGTGGGGACGCCCAGACATAGATCTATTTGCCTCCCCCAACAATCACCAACTACAGAAATTTTGCACAAGGACTTATCATTCTCTAGCCTGGAAAGTGGACGCCCTGTCATTCAGTTGGACAGCATTGACAGTCTATGCCTTCCCACCACTACCTCTATTGACCAAGGTATTACTGAAAGTCAGATCAGAGAGACCACAAATGATCCTCATTGCTCCGGACTGGCCACGTCAGCACTGGTACCCATTACTAAGGAACTTGACTCACAGCCCTCCACGGATCTTACCTCAATTCCCACTTCTGCTGACTCAGCAAAACTCTCAGATCCTTCACAGTCAGCTCAGGACTTTAAATTTAGCTGCATGGAGAATACCTTGAATTATCAATCAACACTTCTCTCAAAGGACATCCTGAATGTCATTTTGGAGGCCAGGAGACCCAGCACCAGAAAAACTTACTCAAACAAATGGAAAAGATTTTGTGCATGGAACCAGGCTAAAGGCCAAAATCCTTGGATACCAAACATTCCTCAAATACTGCAATACTTAACTGAGATGCTACACAAAGGCCTTTCTTTCTCATCCATTAAGATCCATGCTTCAGCCATTTCAGCTCAATATAATACGGATCCTCCCATATTCTCACACCCTTTACTAAGGCAGTTTCTCAGAGGGGCTAAAAATATAAGACCCCCAGGAAACCCCCAACGCCAGCTTGGGACCTCAACTTTGATTTAGAAAAATTAACACTGCCTCCTTTCGAACCAGCCTTCTCAGCAGAACTACAATACTTGTCATGGAAAACAGCTCTGTTGCTGGCTATCACCTCAGCACGCAGGGTCTCAGAACTACAGGCACTTATGGCAGTGGAACCTTTCATCATTTTCCATCAGGATGGAGTCTCTTTACGAACTAACCCTACCTTTATGCCAAAGGTAGTATCCAGTGTGGCTTTGAATCAGACCATTCATTTATCCACCTTTCATCCAGAATAAAAGAGAAAGACTCCTTCACTCTTTGGACATTCACAGACAGCTACGTTACTACTTAGATAAGACAAAGACCTTCAGAAAAACTGACCAACTCTTTGTATCCTATGCTACAGGTTCACAAGGAAAGGCTATTTCAAAACAGACTATCTCCAAATGGTTAGCACATTGTATCCGCTTTTGCTACTCACACCATGGGAAAGCAGTGCCTGTTAATATCAGGTCTCACTCTACCAGGGCTACAGCAACCTCATCAGCCTTTCTCAGGGGGGTTCCAACCAAGGACATTCTGGAGGCAACTACTTGGAGTTCAGTGCACACCTTTACCAAGCACTACCACCTTCCATTATACTCAAAAAACAGAGTTGGTTTTTCCACTGCAGTTCTGCAGAGCATCCTAGCTTCGCCTAACCCAGTTTAGTACCAGCCACCCATCCATAGCTTTGGGATTCAACCCAAGTGTGATGACTGCAGCAGTATAACACGATGAACATAGTACAGTTTTGTATCTGCCATAAATGTAGATGTTCGAGTGTATATACCGCTGCAGTCCAGGTTACCCTCCCACCATCCCCTCTACATACCAGGGTGTTAATACTCA
>NC_056744.1:1559462270-1559494827 GCF_019279795.1 Protopterus annectens
GGTCGAACCTATTTTTGTTTAGTGGGTAACCTTTGCGTTGTTGGTTTGTTTTTGGGAAAAAAGATCACTGGATGGTAACTCTGGATCTCAAAGAGGCTTATCTTCATGTTCCTATCAGGCCCAGTTGCAGGAGGTACCTGCGTTTTCGGGCTGGAAATTTACATTATCAGTTATCTGCATTGCCCTTTGGCTTATCTACTGCGCCCAGAGTGTTCACAAAGGTTCTGGCTCCAGTGATAGCCTTTTTCAGGTTAAGAGGAATACAGATTTATCCTTATTTGGACGATTGCCTGATTATTGCACAAGACAAGGACGAACTTCTTCATCATCTATAGTATGTGATGGTAGTGTTAAGATGCCTAGGGTATTCTGTGAACGAAACAAAGTCCAGTCTAGTACCCTCTCAGGACATGTGCTTTCTGGGTGTGAGACTGAATACAGATTCCCAGATGGCTTTTTTGACCCCGGACAAAGAAGCCTTTCTCTTTATTTCCTTCAAATGTCTCTACAGTCCAGGCTGACTGCAAGGACAGTCCTTCAAGCCTTGGGGTTCATGGCATCTTGTATTCTGGTGCTTCCCAATGCCAAACTGCATATGAGGAAGCTTCAATGGTATCTCAAAAATGTATGGACACAACACTGCCAAGATCTAGACACTGTCATTCAGATAATACCTTGCATTCAGAAGGAATTTTTGAGGTGGGCTCAGGAATGTCACCTAAACAAGGGACTCTCTGTGACCCGACCAGTGGCGAGTCAGATTCTAACGACAGATGCCTCGGACAAGGCTTGGGAGCACACCTCAATGGAAAATGGGTGCAAGACATGTGGCCTGTCAGACTTCAACATTGCATATCAACATGAAGGTGATGTTAGCAGTCCAATTTGCAATGATGGCTTTCAAGGATTTATTTCACCCAGGGCAGGTGTTGATTCAAACAGACAACACTACTGTCATGTGGTACATCAACAAAGCAAGGGGAACTATTTCCATTCATACCCTCTTTGCAGGCAAGCGATGATTTTGTGGGAGACTGCTCTCAGTTTACACCTCAATCTTCAGGCAAGGTTTCTACCAGGAGCACAGAACTCCTTAGCAGATGTGTTGAGCAGACAAATAGTGGATCCTCACGAGTGGAAATTGGATCCTCATGTATTCCAAAAGTTGACAGTGTTATGGGGGACTCCAGACATAGATCTGTTCGCTTCTCCACTAAATTACCAGCTGCCAAAGTTTTGCACAAAAATGTTTCATCCCACAGCTTGGAAGGTGGATGCTCTATCATTCAGTTGGAGCAATCTTCATGTCTATGCCTTTCCACCTCTGCCTCTCCTCCCCAAGATACTCTTGAAGGCCAGACAAGACAAGCCATCCATGATTCTGATCGCGCCGGATTGGCCTCGACAGCACTGGTACCCACTACTGAGGAGTTTGGTACGGGAGCCTCCATGGCCTCTGCCTTTGATTCCGCACCTTTTGTCTCAGGAGGGCAATCACTTCCTCAATGTCAGGGTTCAGTCTCTGCATCTAACAGCCTGGCATATTCTGTTTTAGACCCTGGAGGGTCTCAGCTTCCACAACAAGTTTTGAATGTTATTTTGGAGGCCAGAAGGCCTAGTACAAGGAAGGTTTACGCTGATAAATGGAGGAGATTTTTTATTTGGAGCAAAGCGAAGGACTTTGATGTTTCCAAGCCTGATTTAAGTGTTTCTCTTCAATATCTTACTGAGTTATTGGACAAGGGTTTGTCTTTCTCCTCGATAAAGGTTCATGCTGCAGCTATTTCTGCTCACTATGACTGTGACCCTCCTTTATTCTCTCATCCTTTGTTTAAGCAATTTCTTAGAGGGGCAAAGAACATAAGACCCCCACGTAGAGCTCCTACTCCTGCCTGGGATCTCAATTTTGTGTTGGAAAAGCTTACTCTACAACCTTTTGAGCCTGCAGCTACTGCCGAGTTAAAGTATTTGTCATGGAAGACTGCTTTTTGTTGGCCATTACCTCTGCAAGAAGGGTTTCCTGAATTACAGGCCTTATGGCAGTGGAACCTTCCTGATTTTTCTTTCTTCATAAGGATAGGAGTATCTTTAGTACTAATCCTTCCTTTATGCCTAAAGTGGTTTCTAGTGTGGCCTTGAACCAAACTATTCATTTGCCTACTTTTTATGCAAACCGCCAAAATAAAGGGGAGAAGATTTTGCATACTTTGGATATTCACAGGCAGTTACGTTATTATTTGAGCAGAAACAAGGGGTTCAGGCAGTCTCAGCAGTTGTTTGTTTCTTTTGCTTTGAGTTCTCAGGGAAAACCTGTTTCAAAACAAACTATTTCTAAATGGATTGGTTTTTGTATTTCTTTCTGTTATTCCCATCATGGTAAGGAGATTCCGGCTGGAATCAGACCTCATTCCACTAGAGCTACTGCCACTTCTACTGCCTTTCTAAGGGGGGTGGCTACAAAAGATATTTTGGAAGCAGCTACTTGGAGTTCAGTACATACTTTTTCTAAACATTACCACCTTCCTCTTTATTCTAAGTCTAGGGCTGGATTTGCCACTGCAATATTACAGGGCATTTTAGCAGCCCCTAATGCTTTATGATTTTGCCATCCTCCCTTTACCTCTGCTTTGGGATTCTACCCATATGTAAGGACTGCAGCAATGTGAGATGAAGAACATAGTACAGTTTTGTACCTACCATAAATGTAGATGTTCGAAGATCCACATTGCTGCAGTCCAATTTACCCTCCCTCCTTCCCCACTGTATTTTGGCATGGTTATATGGTTTATATTTTGGCATGGTTATATGGTTTGGGTGGTGGTTGTTGTTGGGCATGTTTTTGGGAGGTATTCTGTTTTTTGGCTGTGACCTTTCTTTTTAGGGCCTTCTGACATCTGGGGCAAGAAAAGACTGAGGATATGACGTCGGTCATGCGCTTTTATACCCTGACGCTCTGATGTCAGATCTGAGCGCCCATGACCGACGTCAGCCTAATACTTTGGTATTCGGGCCGACCGAGGACAGCGGACTACCCATATGTAAGGACTGCAGCAATGTGGATCTTCGAACATCTGCATTTATGGTAGGTGCAAAACTGTACTTTTCCTCTTGTGTAGAAAAATATGCTATATGTAATCTGGTTTCTTAGATTTCTCAAGTTACTACGCAATTGTTTTGAAGTTTGTTTCTGACTCTGTCAATACAACTACTTCTGGAGCTGCTGTTGCTGACAATGTGTTAAGGAGGTTTGCCTTGCAGAATTTTCAGAACCTCCAAGAAGATGACAGAAATGAAATTTTTGAATTCTGCCTTGGATTGGAATTTAGTTTTTAGACCTCATGTGGTAGAAGTTGTAAAAATATGATGAGAAGTAACCTAATTCAGGGACTTTCTAACATTTTCAGTCCTCTTTTTGTAAGTTTTTCAAGTGATTTTGTGCTTCCTCATCCAGCTGTGGTAGAAAACAAAATAAACAGTCTCAGTAGAATGCTGGTAAGTAGACATTTAAAAAGTAATAACAGGGACGTTTCAAAACGAAAGCTGGAAGCCCCGAAAACAATGGACAGTCACATACCTCAGAATGAATATAGCAAAGGCCTTGCCCTCCTTCCTACCCTGGTAGTCCATTAATTCTTCTCCAGCAAAGTCCTTGCCCTCCTTCCTACCCTGGTAGTCCATTAATTCTTCCAGAAAGTCCAAATCTCCATTTGTCTCTTTGGCAAAAGATTGTTTCAGGTAAATGGGTCCTGAAGGTGATCCATTTAGGCTACAGGTGGCTGTGGGAGGAACTTCCTCCTTCTCAGGGAATTTCCTCTTATCTACTAGACCAGACTCCTCTGTTTCCTCCTGTTTTTAAACCACATTTTGGACAAAGGGGTAATAGAATCTGTTCCTCTTTCCACGGGGAAAAGTTTTTACTCAAGAATGTTTGCTGTGCCAAAAAAAAGAAAACTCTTGCAGACCAGTTCTGGAGCTTTCTTTCCTAAACCAGTTTGTGATAGTGCAAAAATTCAGAATGCTATCACTTCACAACCAGTTACCCTTCTTCTCCATTATGTTTCTAGTAACTTTAGATTTAAAATATATATATCATCACATTCCTATTCATCCACATTGCAGGCATTTCTTAAGGGTTTGTGTGTCTGGATCCCTTCGTCATTTCTCTACCTTATCTTTTGGGCTGTCCACTGCTCCAAGAGTGTTCACAAAGAGTCTAGCTTCAGTAATATCTCACTGTAGGCTACAGGGTATCCCTATTTTTGATAATTAGACAACTTGCTTATCTTTGAAGAGCCTTTTTTCAAAGTGTCAGGAATCTTTCTTGTGGGTAAGAGATTTCATTCATAGGCTGGGATTCCAAGAAAACATTCAGAAGTCTTTTCTGGCTTCCTCGCACAGGACTGTGTTTCTGGGGTGCCTGTTAGATACCTCAGTATAAACAGCTTTTCTTCCACAGGAAATGAAATAGATTCTATATTTATATCTATTCCTGGGGAGCTTTTCAATCAGACTACAGTCTCGGTCAGGGAATACCTCAAGATTTTGAGTTTCATGGCTTCCAAGATACAATACTTCTTGTAAGACTCCACAGGAGAAAAATACAATAGTATTTCAAATCTCTTTGGTCCCAGCATCAACGCCCATTATCTTTTCAAATTCCAGTTTTGGATTTTGTTGAAAGGGAAATCAGACGGTAGAGATTTCATATTTCACAGAATCCAGGTCTCCTATTTCTCCTCCCTTCTCCAAAGCAGTCAGTCACAACAGACGCCTCAGACTTTGGTTGGGGAAGAGTGTCAAGGGGACTAGAAGTGCATGGTCTTTGGGACAGACCAAGACATGTAAACATAGAATAGATGTTAGCTCTTATAAAGATTCTCAACTCTCTGAATCATATGTGGTCTCCAGAACCTTTTCAACAATTTACAGATAATACCACAGTGATGTGGTACATAAACGAGCAGAGGGGAACAAGATCTTTCCCCTTTACGCAGACAGCCATGCTAGCACGGAATATAGCTGTACTGTAATCTCACTCTACAGGCATCTTACATTCCATTGGAGCAGACTTGTGTAGCAGACAAGCTGAGCAGGGCCAAGGCAAACCCTCTCGAATGGAAGATGAATAAGGGGGGGGGGTCTTCCAGGAAGTGGTCCATCTGAGGAACATCTCAATTAGCCTGGAAGACAGAGGCCTTTTCTTCTTTTTCCTTGGACAGGAATGTTCCTGCATGCTCTTCCACCCTTTCCACTAATACCCAGGGTATGTCTGAAGATTCATAAGGACTCAAAGATCATTATATTTACTCCCTTCTGGATAAGGCAACAGTTCTCCCTCCTTTTACAAATGGCCAGGGGAAATTACCACAAGCTTTCTCACACTGGATTTATTCACACAAGATAAGGGGTCTTTGATATGTGCTGACCTCAAACAACTGCAGTTGACTGCCTGGATGATAGAGTCTTAATAACTTTTAGGCATTTGTTTTCTGAGGATGGTGCAGCAGATAGTAACAGAGACAAGAAAGGATACTAGCAGAAAAATCATATATTAGCAAATGGAAAAGGAGTTCTGTTTGGTGCCAATAAAATAAACAGCATTAATTCAGGCCTAGCATTTCCCTGGTTTTATAATATTTGTGGAAATTACTGTCCTATAACCTGTCTTGCTCCTCTGTCAAGATTCATGTCTTGGCCATATCAGTGTGCCTTCCCCTAGATCCTATTCTTTCAATGCAGACTCATATTAAAATGTCTTTGAAGGGGGTTCCACATAAGAGGCCTGCCAGAAAACCTGTGGTTCCTCTTTGGGAGCTTAACTTTCTGTTAGACAGGGTAACACTTATTCCAGTTGAACCAGCTCATCTGGCTGACTTGAGGTTTCTAACAAGGGAAAACAGTTATGAATGCTCTACCGTCTGTAAGAAGAGCAGCTAAGTTGCAAATGTCCTTCATGGATGCATCTGCAGTCATAACAACTGGGTTGTCCTGTCGTCAGGCAGCCCTTCGGTCGGCCGGATTCCAAAGTCCGGGTCCGGCTTCGGCTGATGTCGCACTTCACCCGACGTCATCTCTGTTGATCTTCGGGTATAAAGGCATCAGCCGACGCCATTTTCCTCAGTCTTTCTTGCCGCGTGGCGCGCGAAGCAGAAGCTGTTCGCAAGTGCCGGTCGGTCAGATCCAGAGATTACTACTACCGAATACTACTTCGAAGACTTCTAAAAGCTAAGTACCCCGTTGGGGACTCTTTCTTGCCTCAGCCGATGTCAGAAAAAGTCAATAACTGTTTAACTTGTGGGAAACAAATACCTCATAAAGATTTCCACTCTTACTGTTTGCCTTGTTTAGGCCCAGACCACGACGTAGCAGCCTGTTAAACGCTTGTGCTTCATTCAACCAATGCAACGCTTAGGCGTCGGTCGGAGTTTGCTGAACAGTTTTTCGGCTCAGATTTTGCATACATTATGCCGTCGGATCCTCCGACTACCCAAATTGTTAAAAAACGCAAAGAAAAAGACCGACACTCGCGGTCCGCAATTTCGGCCGAAACCATGGTTAAGCAAACCGCGAGTGTCTCGGTTTCGGCCGAAACCGAGAAAACTGATCAGAGTACAACTGAATCTATGGCTACTACTGAGGTTCCTGCTACCTTACTTGAATCGGCCTCAGAAATTTTACCTACAACAGTGGTTACTAGTGACTTATCAGACACCATCCCTTTGGATGTCTCTACCCCAGCACGTGCTCTACCGTCTGTAAGAAGAGCAACTAAGTTGCAAGTTCTTGTGATTGGTAAACCTTATCTCATCTTTCACAGACATAGGATTTTTTGAGAGCTAATTCTTCATTTATGCCTAAAGTGGCATTTGAGTTTACTTTAAGCCAGTCTGCACATGTCACTGTTTTTCCAGAACCAAGAAATGACAGAGAAAGGATTCTGCATACCTTGCATGTCCACAGATATCTTGGGTACTATTTTGACAGAATAAAGTCTCAACTTCTGATCAGTTCATTTATTTTGAAGGTAAGAAGAAGGCTATTACCTGTTACTTCCATCACAACAAAAAAATATTCCAGGCAGGGTCAAAGCTCCCTTTACCAGGACCTTGACTTCATCTATGGCTTTTTGGAAAGGGTTAGATTCTAGAAGTATTCTAGGAGCAGAAACAAGGTCCTTTGTGCATACATTTGTAAAGCACTGTAAACTACATTCCTGTTCCAGGTCTAGAACAGGCGTTGCTAGGACCATTTCCCATGGGATCCTGGACCCTTCTCTTTCCTCCTCCCTATTTTCTTAAGATAAAGTAGCCTACCAGTATTGATAAGGTTACTGCAGCAATGATCAATATGATCTGAGCTGCCAAGTGCTCCGGATTGTGCAGAACCCTCTGTATTTGTAATTGATTAAGCCCACTGTTCCACATTGAGCAGCCATGGCTCTGCTTTGCAATGTTTGTCAAGTAAGTTACATCTTCAAGAAAATTTTTTGAGTGAACTTTTTTGTGCCTGACTGTCAGTTCTCCCTCCCGTTACATGCTCAGTGCTGCCCTCCCTGCTGCCTATGTTCCGTTCAGCAAAACCTTGTGCTTTGCTGGCCAAGAAAACACCCCTTCTTTACTTCATGCTCAGATGTCTCGGGAGTAGTTTTATTGGCTGTGAGTGGGCATCTTGGACTAAAGAGCATAATCCCAAGAGACCTGTCGTACACCGTTATTAGGTAGCAGTGGACAGCCCCAGTGAAAGGTAGTCCACTGCTTGTTGCTGGAGTGCAGTGCCATATTTCTCCAAGAACTGGAAGACCAGGATGTTTATTTTTTGAGATGAGCACTTGGGCATTTAGCCAGCTTTACAGTTTTAACCTGGCAATATTGGTTAAAGAATCTGCAAACTGGAGAATGAGCTGTCTACATATTTGATTTGGGTGCTCATATTTTTAATATTGTAACTGACAACATAATCTCAGCAGTTCTGCCTTATGTTTTGTAACCAGTTTAAAGCTTACTTGTTGCTAACCCATTTGGATTGCATGCTGTTCAAAGTGCATTATGTAACCTGCTAGTATTAAAGGGTTACGGCCATGTGCATTAATAAAAAATTGCACGATTGCCGTGTTCCCTCAGTACACTGATCCTTACTTAGCACTACTGCAATACAAAATGAACTGCAAGGCAAAGGTTAAAATGTTCTCCTTACAGAAGTTGGTATAATACAGTGCTGATTTTTTCAACTTGTGTGTGTGTGTGTGTGTGTGTGTGTGTGTGTGTGTGTGTGTGTGTGTGTGTGTGTGTGTGTGGGTGTGTGTGTGTGTGTGTGTATATATATATATATATATATATATATATATATATATATATATATATATATATATTTTAGAAAATATTCTTCTGTAAAGAGCTCTCTGGCTGTTCATGTAACTTACTAATGCAGATAATATTTTCATGTAAGCTTAAGCTCCTTCCTGTGACTACTTTTTGACGTCCTGGACAGAGCCAAAAAATCACACCAGGTTTGCAAATACAAAGATTTATTGACATAAGAACTATGAATATGACTCAAACAACTTAGTGTCAGTGTTTGCTTATTTATTTTTTTATTCACCTAGCTTTGCTTATTGTATTTCTGTATTGACCAGTGTCTAGTTTTGACTCCATTGTTAGCTCTGTCTCTCTTAATCCCTCCTAAAAGTGGTGACTTTTGGAGACAAGATGGTGAATAACATTTAAAGAATTGCAAGAATTAGAATTATAAACTTGTCATTTCAGAAAGCGTATATTAATTCATATTATACAACGACCCCCCATTAATATTTAAAAACGTGCATGCTGATTGGTCAGTGTGCACATTGTAAATCCGAGTTATAGTAATGGAAAAAGGTCCGGTCGCCCAGACTTTTTCCATTACTATAACTCTTACAGCAACACTGTCTCACTATGTTAAACTCGTTTAACATAACGAGACAGCTTTAAAAAAAGCAACGGAATCTCTGTTGCTTTTTTTAAAGCTGTCTCGCTATGTTAAACCATTTAACATAATGAAACAGTTGTAAAAAAGCAATGGAGATCTTGCTTTCTCCGTTGCTTTTCAAAACATTTAAGCTATGTTAAATAGGTTTAACTCTAGTTAACTAAAATAAGCAACAGAGATTTCCGTTGCTCATTTTAAAGCTGTCTCGCTACGTTAAACCCATTTAACATAGCGAAACAGTTTGTGAAAAGCAATGGAGATCTTGCTTTCTCCGTTGCTTTTGCCCACAGCTCTGATGTGCTGTGTAGGCGTATGCATGCGCAATACATCAGAACTGCCGCAGAATACCAGATAGCTGCGGAAGGGCAGCAAGGAGGCATTATACAATGCCATTATTTAAGAAAAGTAATTATTTTTTTCTTAAATAATGTCATTGTATAATAGCAATAACCCACTTCTGGGTGTGGGTAATGCTGGATTTTCCCACGGTTGGCTTTGTTTGGCCACTCGGCTTTCACCCTCGTGACCAAACCACACCAATCGTGGGTAAATCCAGCATTACCCACTCCCAGGCGTGGGTTATTGCTATATTCTCTAGTCTGTCAATGTGTCAGTAAGTGTCCCTGATTATTTCTGGATTTGTCCCTGATTCATTGAGAACCAGGCTGGTGACTGTTGGAAAAAAGGTGGTGAATTATGTTTAATAAATGATGAGAAGTTTTAAACTTCTTATTTTAGGCAGTATGTATTAATTCACATTCTCTTATTCTGTCAATGATCAAGGTAATGGTAGCAATATTTTAAAAGTGTCCGTGACTAATTCTTTTTGTCCCTGATGCTGCTCTAATTTGTCCTTGATTGGTTGAGTTAACGGATTGAGTTGGGAGAAAATGTGGAGGGGTTGGAAAAGCAAGTGCTCAAGAACATGTTTTTAATAGTTGCACTTGAATACTGTTACACAACTATTTGCTACTGCATATATTGCAGTTTATAAATGGTTTCTACTGACTGGTTTATTTGATGTGTGTGCCCTACTGAATTTTAAAAATGTACAGTACTGGCAGAAAGCCCACTTCAACCAGGTCCCATGGAAATGGCATGTTTTTGTGCAGTGGGAAAATAGGGTGTTCCACATATTGACTGTTTGTCACACATTGCCAGGGTCTGTGTTCCACACTGGCCTCTGAAGAAGTTGAGACCTATGAATATGATGAACATAGTATAGTTGTGTAAGTAAACAGTATAACAGATGTTCAAATGGTCACTACTTGAATAGCTGCTCTTCCACCCCACCTTGTTTTTGTGTATTTTTCTATGGCAGAGTGTGGACATATACTTTTTTCTTTCCCTAGTGATGTCCTCTCAGGGCTTAGCCTCCCTTTTTCTCAGTTGGCTTGAAAGCCCTGAGTGAGGGGATTGGCATGCAAACCTTTCTTTTAGTCAGCTCAGCTCAATCTGGCTAATGGTTTGGACACATGGAAGGAGTCCTGAAGCTTTGGAAACTGGCCAGCTGTCCTTATTTACCCTTAGCTTAATTGTACTGAATTAGAGGTTACTCACATTAGCATCTCATTGCCTCTTGAGCTATCTCTAGCATCAGCAACAAAACTGGTGTCCATATTATAGCAGACGGAATAAAACAAGCAGAAAAACATGTGAATGAAGTTCAAAGGCATCCTAAACAGTTACTTGCCACCATCTTGAATTAGCAAAAAGATAAAAAAAATACTGTTGTGATGAAGTTGTGAAGAAGTAACGGTGCTGAAAGACCCCAGTAAGACAAAACATGCAATGAGTCAGTCTGCTGACTCACAGGCTGATTGTACCATTGACGGTCGTTAACATAGCTGCTAGTATGTGAGGAAGTGAACTGAAATTTGAAGTTACTGCCAGCTATCACCAGTTTAATGAATGAAATTTGAAAAGAACAAGCCAGAATGAAGACTATAGCCTGTCTGCTGACAAACAGAAATGAAATTCTAAACAGAAGGTAAGAAATAAAGGCTTTCAAAATGAAAGCAGAGGACTGCCAAACCAAAGATTAGACCCTCCAGAATGATGCAGGGAAGACAATTCCACAGCTGTTAAAACCAATGTACCACAGGGGACAGCTGTAAGGAGGGAGATGACAAAGAAAATGTATTATCAAGATGTCATTTCTGGAAAGTAGACAAAATTGAAATGACAAACCAAAAACTGCAAATAAGGAATCCAGTGATCAGCGTCCAGTTTATAGGGGTGTCATACTCCTCATTCTTCTCTGTGTATGTCCTCAAGCTCTACTGTTTGGGACCATCCTCTGCTGGTCTTGTCCTCTTGTTCGTCTCTACTATGAAGGTTCTTTGCACCTGTCATCATTGTTCCCTTTGCCGTGGTCTCTTGTTAGGATCTCCTTTCCAGTGGTTCAAGAACTGATCTGATTTGCTTTATTTTGGACTTCACTGTGAAAACTTTCTTAATGTATTCAGCTAGTAAATTCTTCCCTCATTGCTTACTTAACTGCCGTAGGTCTTGTCTTCTGCATGGTGTTAATCCTCTTGATTAGCTACCCCTCCTCTCTCCCTTTGCATTGTTTCCTGATACGCGATTTTGCTGGTGAATATGTACAATTAGCTGGTCAGGTTGAGCCACACTGTTATCACAGATCAACAGATGTTAAATTTTGCTAAAGACATGCAAATACTAAACAACTGTAAAGACCTCAAAGGCAGTATTAATACTGGGATGTTTTGAGGGAGTTTTCATATCCCTAATGGATAGGTGGGCTCAACTAATGAAAATGAATGAAGCACACATGTAACCAAATGGAAATTAAAGAATCCTCTAGGAAATGTTTAGCAGTCAATGCACATCAACAGCCACTGTAATACAACAGACTTTGAGTTAATTCTGTGCCTGTCATTTGTCAACAGAGTACAGAACAGGTAATCCAAAGGATTTCTAAGGCACAGTCCTACTGAGTCGTTATCTTCATGACAGGGAAATGATGAGAAACATTTACATAACCAACAAAGTATCCCAAACAGATTGGAAGAATATAGGCACTGAGTGAACAGAGACGAGTATGAATGTTTTAAAGAGGAAATGTCATTGTATGGACATATAATAAGGAAGACTGATGCAAAGTAACATGTAAATCTTTGTATCAGGTGGTAGCACTAAGGGGGCCATGACCCCAGAATTTGCTAAAGTTGAAGGTGTCAGTATGACTGAGAAAGCACTTATATTTCTACTGAATGTCTCAGTGCTACTACAGCCCTTAACTACATTGCTACAGCAGGGGTCTAGAACAAAATTAAGGACAGTAAGTCTGCCTTTAAAAAGATAAAATTATTCTGGTGTACAGAGTGATAAGTCACTTTGATACATCTTTGCCTACTCTATTCGTGTGTGATGCTTTATCCAGCAGAACTGAAAATATTCTGCTCCATCATTTCAGGGATGATACAAAGAAGTTCAATAAAGGTTCCTAAGGATCTGTTGCTAAAACGGAAAATATTTATGCCCACACAGCTTGGCCTGGTGTATGTAGTAAGTCAAACAGCACTACTATGGAAAAATATTTATGTTTATTGCAGATCAGTAGCCACTTGAGCTATATTTAGTCCAAGGAAAGGGGTAGTGAAGCTGATTATAAGTAAGGTGCACTGTTGGCTCTATACTTAGGGGGACATCCCTATGGCATCAAATATAAGGAAATCAGCATGGTAAGGCTGATGGTCTAGCATTACTTTCATAGAAAATACATGATCCATGCACCCTCATATTATGTCATGACTATCAATATGCCTGCATTCTGATAGTCTAGCATGACATTCATGGGAAATGCATGATACCCCATCATCTCTGCAGCCTTGCAAATAACTGTGTGATTAGACCTTATTCATATTGATCTGGATCGTTTCATAGGTTTAGTGTTCCTAAATGCAGTGGATGCATGCTCAAAGTGGCCTAAAGTAATATGTATGGAGGAAGTGATGTTTGAAACACAGGTCTGAAAGGTGGAATCAGTGTTAGTAATGTTTATATGAAATGGCTTGCCTGAGCAAATTTTAAGCAGCAATGGCTCACAGTTCAAATAAGTCAATAAATAAAATAAGTAATTAAAAATCCGTAAGCATAATGAAGTGAAAGCTTTTAATCTTGCAAATCACCATTCATAGTTTCATCGGTTGTTACTTGGCTAATGTCCACTGGGGCCCTTACAAGCCAAGCCATGGGCCACAAACCATTTGGTCATAGGTTGATTAGGTTAATGGCCCTAGGGCCTTTACAAGCCTAGTCATGTTATACCCATGTTCCCTATTTGACCTTGGTTTAGATGGTCATTATTTACAGAGCGAGTCTATGATCAGCACCAACTGTCCCTGTCCATGAAGGACAGAGGTGCCACCCCTGGGATGAATTTACGGTCTCCCATCCCATTATCTAGGGTGGACTTGAATAGAGTTATTGAGGAGCTCTGCTTCACATGAATTTGTAGTTTATTCCAGAAGAGCGGTAATATCTGGGAGATATATCTGTCTCTCCAGCATGTTCAGTTAATGTCACAGGTTAGGTTGAGAACCCTGGAGCAAGTGACTCTTGTCCCACTTGATTTGAGGATGTGTAGCATTTCCATTAAGGCAGGCTCAGAGACTGCTGTGTAGATCAGGTACAAGTTGCCTCTCTGCAGCCTGTAGGATACAGAGTACAGTGACAGGGCTTTCAGTCTTTACATGTACTTTATGTTTTGGAGGCCCTGAGTCTTCTTGGTGAGAAACCCCTGTGGCCTCCCCAGCTGCTGCAGGTGCCTCGTGAGGTACATGCAAAAGGGAGTGTTGTACTCTATTTGTGGTCTGATCAGCATCGAGTACAAAGGAGTTATAACATCCTTAGTCTTGGATGCAATGCCTTTACTTATGAGCTGCACAATGTAGAAGTTTTTCCTTACTGCTGTGGACAAACTGTTATTGACGTTTAGATTGCTATCAACTTGTGTTCCCAAATCTTGCACCACTGGGTTTGAGCGCTTAGGGTCCTAAGCATCATGGTTGTCTTTGTGTTGGGGTAGGGCAGGTGGTTAGTTACCTCCCAACTTATATGCTCCACATCTTGCTGGGGCATGTTAGTAGGAAGGTAACTAAGGATTTGTAAGGGGGGGGGGGTGTTGGGTAATATAATACTTTTCTTATTGGCAGCCTTTGTCCACAAGAGACACGGGGGCCAGATAAGGGTTAAATTTATAATTTTCCATTCAGTTTTCAAGGTTTTGTACGAAGAGGATCAGGAATGAACTCTGTTTTACATGGATGGAAAGCCTATTCCATAGTGCAGGTATCCATTGGGACAGACATCTGTCTCTCCAGGATGTTCTGTTTATGTCACAAGCAAAGTTCAGAACCCTGAATCTACTGTTTCTGGTGCTGTTTCTTTTTGCGCATGTGCAACAGATCTCAGATGCCAAAAAAATACATTATGATTCCCTTTGGGAATGAGGAATCCCTGTAAGCCAGGCAGAGATCCCCTCTCAGCAGCCTGTAGGAGCCTGAATACAGAGACATATCCTTTAGGCAATCAGTATAATACAGGGTATTCATGCTCTGAATTCTCCTGGTGAAAAGCCTTCTTGGGCATTCCAACTGTTGCAAGCTTCTGGTTAGATACATGCCAAAAGTGTATTGCATTCAATGATACGTCTGAGGGCCAAGAAGAATACCATAACTTCCTTAGACCTGAATGGCTGACATAGAATGATTTACTTACTGTTTTAGCTGTGTGTTGGTCAAAGGCCAGATTGCTGTCTACATGTTCGCAGATCCCTTACTACTGGGGTGTTTTATTGATGGAGTAATTAACTTGGGTTGACAGTTTCCCAAAGGGAGTCATAATGTATTTTTTGGCATTGAGTTTTAGGACATGGCTTTGGCACCAGTCATTTTTGTATGTTAAACCCTTTTGCGTGATGTTGGTGTCTTGTGGGGAATCTATAATAACTCTCTGAGCCAAAAGCCTTGAATGTTAGCCTGGACTTTTGAAAAGAAGGTGCCATACAGGACCCAGCCCAGAATAAAGCCCTGGGGAATTCCAGTGGTGAGCGATCTCTTGATGAAGGTGGTCTGACTGATCCTGACTTCTTGGATCCTGTCTGTGAACCAGCTGGCAATCCAGAGAGTTATGTAGGGATTTATGCTTAACTCAGACAGCTTGTCAACAGTGCCTGAGTAGGATATTGTATCAAATGCCTTCTCTAGGTTAAGATATGCGGTATGGACTGTTTTACCCACATCCATTGCCTTGGTGACCCTCTCAAAGAAGTCTACTAGGTTAAGTTGGCATGACCTTCCTTTGACAAAGACAAATAGGGATGAGTGCCATGTCTGTAGGTTGCCAGTGCCCTTGTTTATCATTTCCATGATAATTCATTCCATGGCTTTGCATATTAGTCTTCTTAGACTGATGGGTCTGTAGTTCCCTTGGTCGAATGATGGTACGCTGTTATGGAGGGGAATGACTGTTGCAGTTCTCCATTTACTTGGAATGTTGCCTATTTTTAGGCTGTAATTGAAAAGTGCCTGAAGTGGTCCTTATAGGCCGTATTTTAGACTGTTCAAGAGGCAAGTGGGGATTTTGTCAGGAGCTATGGATGTGAGGTTCTTTGGTTTAGCAAATGCTGCCAGCACCTTGTCCCTGCTAATAGTTGCGTGTAGTATGTTGGGGGATATTTTGCCTGATGGAGCTGAAGGAGGGAGTGGGGGGGGGGTTGAAGTTTGAGCAGAATTTATCAACTAGTAGACTTGCTATGTCACCCTGATTGATGAAGGTGGCACCATTCACCACCAGTTCACCACACTGCTGTGTGTTACCTTTAAGGTTCTGGACATAGCTGAAGAAGGCCTTGTGATTGTCCTTAGCCTGTGAGGCTATTCTGACCTCATACTTGTCCTTTTTGGACTTAATTGGACCTCTTAATTTCTTGTTTAGTTGTATAAGAGAGCACTTGTCTTTAAGGGAGCTCCTCTTCCTGATTTTGACCATGAGTTTTCTTTTTTTATTATATACCCTGTTTATATGAGGATTCCACCAGTGGTGTTTGTTTTAGTGTTTGTTTTGGGTTTACTTCTGGTAGTTACAGCAGCCTCTATGCAGCCATTCACACATTTGTATAGGCACTCTTGTCAGTAAGTCTGCTTAGGTAGCTGTGGTCTCAGGGTTACAGTATAAAATTGTACTGAAAGAAACATTTCTGCAAACATTGCAGACGTCTAGGAAAATCAGCGAGCCCCAGTGGCATGCTTCTACAACACAAGGTAGGCTGTTTTATCTTTGCCTATAATGATGCCATATGGGCCTACACCAGTACTAAACAAGCAGTATTGTTTTTTAACATGACTGTGCATTTCAGATAAGACTAAATAAGGTTAGCTGTTCAAAGACGAGCACAAAATGCCCATTCAGCATATGAATTACAGGCTACTGGGACATTTTGCTACAGGTTATCTGGTATTGACCACATACCATAGAACTGTCAATGGCAGTTAAGCCAAATTCTTTCAAGGACTGGATTTCAAAACTGTTGCTATGGAATATCATACCCGGAGAACTTGCATAAATCAGAAGTGTCCAGCAGCCATGCTGTCTAAGTTCAGATGCTAAACAATGTGTGTGTAAGGTGCACTTTGATAAGAAGGGTTATACTGTGCTAGTACAGCTGTACAGTAGTGATGGCTGTCATAATCCAACTACTGGTGGCAAGGCCAGCCAACCAAATGTACCCAGAAAATGAAGTATGACAAGATCTCCAAAATGAAGGATGATGGATGACCAGGAGAAGTTTCATTGAGAGATGACTGCCCAGTGGTGTATGATGGATGACCATGAGCATTTCCACAGAGAAATTCCTGACTAGTCATATATTCCAGGAAAGAAGAATGATGGACGACCTTCATCGTTTCCATAGGGAAATGACTAGTCATGCAGTCAAGGACAAAATGGTGCATAACCATGGGGATTTTCATAGGGAAGAGATGCGGAACAATGGATGACCATAGGGAAATGATGTCAGGTCAATGATGTACACTAGGGAAGATAACAGACCTTTGCTGTTATGACTCATGACTCAACCATTTTAATAAATGGTTTAAAAAGACCTTGGAGGAGTATCCTTCTGACACCCCACCACTGGCCCACTAATCAAGGAGCCTCAATCCTCACCACTAGCACCAGTGGGGGACGTTCATTGGGAGGATGACAAGTTACACTCACAGTATTTGCAGATGCAGCTCTCTGCATCAAGTGCAATTCCCCTTAAGAGCACACAGAGACAACAGTCAATCCGGGGCTGGTTTCTCCCTCTTTCTCCAGATCCCCAAAAGGACTCCCCACTGGCACTGCTATAGAGTTGAGATCTCAGCTGAGTGGCCAAGCCAAGACCTCCAGCACCCTCTCTGTCCAACCAGTGCTTTGTGCCCCTGCCCAAGTAGCTGACACACACACTTTGAAGTTTGATTTATATACGTACACACACACACACACACACACACACACACACACACACACACACACACACACACACACACACACACACACTGGAAAGCCTGGGACAGGTTTACTAGCAATGCCTCCTTCTGCCCAGACTATAAGGTAGTTATTACTGCCACCAGCCAACTCCTTACCATCTACTTTAAGGCCCTTAACAAAGAGTGTCCAGTCTTAACTGTGTAATGTTACTGTTAATACAAATGGTAGTTTGACGGAGAACAAGGCTATTAGGAGTGGCCTACACAGTGTCACCAAATAAATATGAAGTACTCTCAGAACTTAAATATGACTCACAAAGATCAGCCACAATGATAGGTTTTAATATATTTAATAAATAATAAAAGAACAGGAAAATACTCAGAGAATAATCACAGTGACATCAGAGTTCAAAATCACAGGAAATGTTTAAAACAACATTGCAGGACAGTCTCAAGTAAATAAAGAAAAAAACATCTAAATTAAGCTTTGCTATATTCCTGACTGTGTATAAGAGAATTATACTGTTCCTTAGACTGACTTTCTCAGAGCAAGCAAGGGAGATGTGGTGAATGGGTCTTCCAGCTGATGTCAGATCAAAGACAATATACAGAATACTCAGTCTCTCTGAGAGTTTTTAAATTAATATCTCAGATATTACTGCTGTGATAGCTTGCAGAATGACATCATTTATTGTCACCTGACTCTATCCCAGATAAAAAAACAACCACTGATGCAGCTTGTAGCATTTAGCATTTGCCTGTGAAAATACATAGACCTCAGATCTTTGGCAAATGGTGGAAGTCATAAAACAATAAATAAAACACTTCCAAAACCATACATAAAGCCTCTAGTTTTAGACATTGTGTCTGTTATTGCACTGAAACTGATAGATAACATCCTTTTATTATGTGGCCATAAAGTAATTTAATTTCAGCTATTTTTTTTCTGAAGTTAACCTCTTGTGTTCTAGTTTACATTGTTAAAATATATATATCTGAACAGTTATAATAGTGCAGGTACATTTCTGTTCTAATCCAGTAGGGTACATTGTGGTTACATCTTTAAACAGCACTTTGTGAAATACCTCTTCAGCATACCCTCTTCAGCATACATGTCTGTACAAACCATCTTATATGACATACAGTTCTAATACATTTCTAACACAAGCATATGAATCATGTTGATATTCACAAATGACATATAATTATTTACAAAATTCCAGATAGCTAAGCTGGCAGTATCTCCTTTTATGACAGTCCTTGCAAACATGAATGAAATTTTGTTGTGTAATGTTATGTAGTTAACATTGAAAGGCAAAACGGTGTGAATGTAAGAAACATCCATCTTATTCTGATGTGTCCATCTTAATTTGACAAATGCCCACCATAATTATGCTACTGCAGTTTTCATGACATAAAATATATTAAGTCTAAAGAAGAACAATGTGCTTACTTGTTTTAAATGGTTTACTATCAAAATGTAAAGACACGAAAAACACTTCTGTGAAAGCACCCACTGGTAATCCAAAACAACCAGGATGCAAGGATCACGAACCAAAGCGTTGAGTAAAAAGTTTTTTAATTGAAACAGCTTCACCAGTTCAGCTAAAAAATGCAAACACTTCCAAAAGTAAAGTCAGTCAAGCGCTTTCACCCGGGCCCTCCCAGGCTTTCTCAAGACATTTTTACATTGGGTGGTGAGTCAATTTATAGTGCCCTTGTCCAACCCACATACTTTAATTAACAATCAATTAAATTGTTGTTATCACATTTGCGATTTAAAGAGATAAAGCATTTTATGTCAAGTATATAGAAATATAAATACAAATACAAATATAGGTACAATGCTAGATTTTTTCTCACATCATACCCTATACAATTCCCTATTCACTTTATTCCTATCTACCCAACATTGTTCACATTTTATCCACATTATTAGAAAACATATACCTATTTATAATATTGACATCTGTTTAAAATTCTAACTAAAATATCAATATAAATCTTACTGAACCACTTATAACTAAAACCATCTATTTCTAAAAACCAAACTATCAACTGTTACTATCAAAATGTCTACGTGACTTACCTCGACTATTTACATCCCCGACCCAGAACAACGAAAAACCATCCAGCCGACTGCTCATAATGTTGATTCTTTTGAAGGAAAGAATCGACATTCAGCTGCTCACCATCCAGAAAAAACATGCACTATGCGGCAGAAATTTCCTACTGTTTTGCAGGGGGGCAAGCCCCCTGGCCCCACCACCTCCTGCTACTTATATATTCTAACTCCACGATCGCACTGCAGTGAGGAAAAGTTTAATTTTCCTGATCCCCCGATTATATTCCAATTAAAGTTTATGGGAAAATTTGGGGGAAGAAGGAATGATTTCTGTGGCATATTTTGATTATCTAGAGATTGTCTCAGTATCTTTGAATCATCTGGCTTTGAAACAGTCATGCTGAGATGCTCATCACTGTCTATCTCCACATGCCATACGCATACTCAGCACTTATACTTTGAAGGATCCCCTTTGGAATCGATTAATTCTCTTTAATTAAATCTACTTTGACATAAAAATGGATGATTGTCTAATTGCTGGTTTTCTAAATTTCTAAATAACAGAAATGTAAATTGGACAGGAAATAGGATGATTATTTGTATGCCATTGGTAACATGAGGTAACTGTTAAGCATGAAGTCCTGAGAATGACAACGAGAGAGGTGTGTGTGTGTGTGTGTGTGTGTGTGTGTGTGTGTGTGTGTGTGTGTGTGTGTGTGTGTGTGTGTGTGTGTGTGTGTGTGTGCAGGGGGATAATTCAGATTTCTACAGGAATTTAACATTTGTTATTGAACACAAGATATGTCAGCTAAAATGGTGAAGTTGTTAGGTTGCAAAGAGATGAAAAGTCAGTTTTAGATTTAAGACTGTTGAGAGATGAATCAAGATGTTGGGGATACAGCTTTGTGCATTTTAAAGCAGACATCATATGTGTGTTTATTTGTGGCATTGAAAGTTAGGGGCTTCCTTGTGGATTATGGTAGGACTGAGGTTAATCCAGTACATAGTCTTTATTGTTGAAAAAGTCTACTGCTAATACTACAAAATAGTGAATTTGCATCATGTTTAGAAACTCAAAGTATCAAAGAAAAATATTTTATAGTTCCTTTAGTTTAGATCTAGAGGCAGTGGTTAATTACCTTTCAGAAACCAGATGTGGAATTATTAAACTCCTTCAATGTAGATCACAGAAATTCTGCTGTAATGCTAGACCAGTATCATCATGTGAAATTAATATTGCACATGGAGTGGAGAACATTTTATAAGTCCTACATTAGTTTTGGCTGGGTTTTATATATAAAAATATATGGCCTTGGTTTAGCAGAAGAGGATGTAACCCATCAAACTACTGTAGTGTATAGTAGCAAGTGCTCTTAAGAACAATGTTAAAATGTTTTGCTTACTGGAAAGCGATGTTGCTAGCCATATTAGAAGACTGAAACAACTGGAAACACAATGACAAATGGCAGAGGTACTTTAAAAAAATTACATCAGGAATAGGAGACACTGGAGAACAGTGATCGACTGAATTAGAATAATTAGGAAAGTATATAAAGAGCAGTGAATAGACAAGCAGTTGATGTGAAAGATAAAATGGATCCAGGCCCTAGAGGTATTCCACTTAAAGCATAGACGTTTGCTATAGAATGGGCAAAATTCAGTTTTAGTTTATCAACATAGCATTTAGGATTCCCAAATTATGCTATGGGAGCCTGTTAGTTCCCCACTTTCTTGAAACTTGACTGTCTGGATTACAGTAATTACCATCTGATTGTCCTTTTTGATAATTTCTTGAATATCTTTAAGCATGTACTTAGAGACAGAAAAAGGCAGAACATTCAAAGGCTGGGCTTTCTGGCTCATCCGCAATTTGAATTTCAGAAATGGTCATCTAAATACATTCTGACTTTTATTTTAGATTATTTGATGGATACATTTGTTTTAGTAAAGGAAAATAGGTTTCTTTCCCACGTTGACATAATGTAAAGATAAAGACATTGGAAGACCACATAAGAATGTGGTATTCAGTTTGAACTTATAGATTCAAAGGGTCATAGGTAAGTACTATGCCAGTTGCCCTTGTATGCCATTTTAAGCATAGCCAGTTTCCCTTTTGGTGCTTTAATTAACCTATATCATTCGGTGTTAGACTTGGCTTACAGATCCATTGGTCAATAATTATATATTGAACGAAATAAGCTCCAGGCCACCAACAGGATAAAAAATTCCACAGCTTTTAATAAATCCAACAAAACATGAGCGCTTTCGTCTCGATGCAAGGCTTCATTAATATATATTATCCCTAGTGATAATAATTAGGATCGTACTGTAGATAATTTGAGGGGACCCATGCATGGGATAAAGCATTTAGAAGCAGCCTCTGTCCATTAGTAGCACAGAGGGCAACCCTGGTGTAATTTTTCTGTTTCCCATCCATAGATTCAAGTTGCAATTGAGTATGGACATGGATGAGCTTTGTTTTATCTGGATCGGGGGTCTGTTTCAGAGCAGCTTTGCCCTCTGAATAATAAACCTATCCCTCCAAACCATTCTGTTGATGTTGCAGAAGACATTTTAGAACCCTAGACTAAGTATTTCTGATGCCATTTGACTTGTTGATGTGCAGTAAATCCATCAGTATTGGGTCAGAGGATACCTTGTATGCCAGACTCAGGTCACTTCTTAGTAGTCTGTAGGATACTGAGTGTAGTGACAGGGCTTTGAGTCAGTCCATGTAGAACATATTGTTTAGGCCTTGTATCCTTTTAGTAATGTATCCTTGTGGCCGTTCCAGTTCTTGTATGTGCCTAGTCAGATACATGCCAAAGGGTGAATTATACTCAATGACTGGCCTAATGGCTGTGTAAAGGGGGGCAATGACATCCCTAGATCTAGACACAATCCCTTTGTTTATAATATGCACAATATAGAAGGACTTTCTTATGATGATGTCCACATTAGTAAAAAGTTAAGTCAGTATTCATATTAAGGTCCTCCATGGGGATACCTGGAAAGTTATTTAAAACAGAGTAGTTAGGATTGTCTTTTGGCTTTGATTATCTTTTTAATTTACAATTATCCTTTATTATAACAAACAGGGCCTGAATCTCCATAAACTATAAAGGTTTATACTTGGAGTGGCTTACTTGATGATTTTGGTCATTTGCTCATTGAATTGTTAGGGTAGTTGAATAAGGTTCACCTCTTATATAGATTTAATAACAAAACGTGTTTTGTTTAAGAATCAGTAAGGGGAAGACAACATTTCTGTTACTTAAAAACATTCTGAGGTTTCCTTTTATTTATTAGGATGCTGTTAACATGACTTTTTTATAACTTGGAGTCATAATTCACTTTTTGATAGGATGAGAAATCCAAAAGAAAGAAAGAATGCATTAAGAATATTAGTAAGGTCATATGTTTATCTTAATGGAGTAAGAAATTTGGGGTATATTCACTGTCTACTCAAAAGTAATAAGTAATAAAAAAAAGTAATGACAAATGCAATTTCTTCCCACATCTCAAAGACATGCCAGAGGGTGGATTGGCAATTTTTAAAATTTCATGTAGGTGTGTGTGTGTTTTGTGTGTCTGTCTGTGTGCGCACCCTGTGACAGACTGTTATCCCATCCTGGACTGGCTGTCCATGATTGATTTCCAACCTTTCTTCCATTGAGAATCTAGGCTTAGGGACACTTTGTCTGCCCATGACTCTGATTCAGATAAAGTGGATATCAGAAAATTAATGACAGGTGGTGTTCCAGAAGTTTACGTATATCATAAAATTTTGGTAGGGGGGTTATTTCAGCTGCTCTGACTTTTCAGCGCTATTGCTCGATACATAGTTTTGTCACTTAGTGCTTTGCCATTTCTGTGTTTTGTCACTTCTATTTGTGTGTTTTGGCATTTATACATGCTAGATGTTGTAGTGACTTATGCGGGCTTCAAATGTATTAAATTCTGTTGACTCTAAGACTGCTTGTTCAATAAAGTGTGAGACTTTTTTAATTATTGCGTTTTCTGTGGGTTGTTGCAGTCTTGCAGTGACAATAGGGTGCAGAGGGCTTATTCTGCAAAAAAAATGCTTGTTTTACTGCTTTGCTTCCATGCACAAAACTAACAGCGCTTCAAGTCCATGTTTTAGGTAATGTGTGTACTCAAGCTCTTTGTTTTGTATAGATGCTGCCAGGCAGATGTGATTAGAGCAGTTGGGTTTCAGTTAGAGAAAGCTGACTCCATCAGGGGAGGGAGTGATATGGTAGCTTATGTGAGAATTACAGTGGAGGTCAGACCATTAAAAGATTTGAGTCTACCCTTACCCTTTCTTTATATTTATTTAAGATGGCAGATACATTTTTCAGACTGTTAATTTACAGAGAATTTGCCTAGTTATGGCTTGTCTAAGTAGATACCTATTCCATTTATATGGAAATTTTAGAAGAAGAACAAGTTATTGGTAATGCAGATATTTCTAACAAAGCCTTTTTGGAAGTTGAGAGGTTATTATGCAGAGATTACTTGGTAGCCTTGTAGATGTGTAAAGGCAGGGCTTTCTTTAGAATATAGTTTTGAAATAAAGACAGCTGCTGTTATCATTTTGACAGGAGCATGAAAATAAATATCTAGTAGGTATTAAGCTGACCAACATTTGATTCTTCAAACTCTGTAAAATATATATTTACATGTAAGTATTCATTATATGAAAGCAGCTTTAGAGAAAGTACAGTGGTGTAAGTAAACATGCCGTAACAGTAGATGTTCATGTGATCATTGCTGCAATAGCCTTTGCTGTATGGATTATATCTTGCTTAGGATGTAACAGCCATCCTGCTTCCAAAATTTCTCCGTACCTTCTGTATGCCAAAACCATTAGGCAGCTCAAGATGAGCTGACTGAAAAATCAGGATTGGGCACCATGTCATTCAGAGCCTTCATATTAATTGAGACAAGGAGACTAAGCGCTGAGAAAACATTGATGGAAAAAGAAAAAAAATTAATGTCCATACCCTGACATAAAAAACAGAAAAAAATAAGAAGGTGCACAGAGGGAGGGAAGGAACAGCTATTGCAGTATTTGAACATTTACTGTTATGGTAAGTTTACTTACTGTACTATGTTCATCATCATAATAGCTGCTGCAATAGCCTAAGATTTATAGGTAGATTACAGTAACTTAAAATAATTGGAAGGAAAAGGGTCCAGTAACGCATGGACAATGTTCCTAGCAAAGCCTGCCATAAATCTGGAAATAGTGCTTTGTAAACGTATGTACAGAGGACCAAGTGGCTATTTCTAGAGTCCAAGCCTTTCAGAAATGCCATATATAATGTCTAGGCCCTTGTAACGTGATCCTTGACCTCACCTGGAATACTTTTGTTCTGGTGGGAATGACAAAAAGTAATAGCTTGAGACAACTTGTTTGCGATTTCTTAACTTCACAAAAAATAAATAACTGTTCAGAAGTTCTAAAACCTTTTGTGTTCTCAAGATAGTACCTGAGTTGACCAAGGACATCCAAAGTATGAAGTATCCTTTCTTCTTCATTTTTGGGTTCTGGAAAGAAAACAGAAAGATGGGTAACTTGGCAAAGGTAAACTGTGACACAACTTTAGGCATAAAAGATTACTTTTCAAAGAAATCCCTTTGTCTATGGAAGATGAGATAAGTTTATCCCACCACAGGAGCTTGCAACTCAGATCTCTTCTTGCAGAGGTCAGAGCCCAGAGCAAAACTGTTTCTCCATTTCATGAAACTCAAGTCAGCCAGATAAGCTGTTTCAAATGGAGCAAGTGTTGGCTCCTCTAACACAAAGTTAAGATCCCAAGGAGGAGCTGCTAGTTTTCTTGGAGACTTCTTATGAAAAACCCCTTTCAAAACATTTTCATATCAGACTGCATTGAAAGAGGAGGATCCATGGGTCGACATTCTGAAATGGCTAACAAATGCACATTGAAAGAGGAGTAAGACAGGACATAGGATAGAACTTCACACAAATACTGTAAAACCAGTAAAACCCTAGCCCTAAATCAGTGCTAGTTATTTTGTTGGCACCAACTAACCGTTTTCATTTACTAATATATGATTTTTCTATTAACAGGTTTTCTTGCCTCCATTAATACCTGCTGTATCTCCTAGGAAAACAGGTGCCTAAAAGATATTAAGATCCTATCATCCAGGTAGTCAATTGATGTTGTTTGGGATTAGGGTGTATCAAAATAGATAGAAGAAAGGGAGTTGAAATGGCAGATGAAGTTACATGCCACCCAAGTTCCCAGTTTAAATGAGAACATTTCCCTAATGCCCACATTAAACAATAGGACTATTGTATAAGTAAGTAAGTAAGCTGAACACTATGTAGCCCTAGTTAGTGGAATTTTTTTATTTTGATGGTATAAATGTTTCTTTGGTGTATAATAAACTCTGTTTTAACAGTGAAAGTAATGTGAATATGATACTTTTTAAAATATTTAAATGATTATATTTGTTAATTAACTATGGTATATAAATGTGCTGATGATGTCACTTGATTCTGATGAAGTCCCAGGGTGAGTGGGGCTGAAAGCGCTGAATCAGTTTTAATGCTTGGAATAAACTTGAGTTTTTCCAAAAGTCTCAAGTAAATATTTTGTCCTGCTGACAGCAGTGCAACTTTTAGAAAAGTAAAGAAATACTTCCCTCAGCCAAAACAGCAAAACAAGCACACTGCCTCCACAGAAGAAAAAAATTTTAACAATGTTTTATGTGCGCTCCCATTGCAAAGTACATAAGTCTTGAGACAGTCAACAAAAATAATTTTCCCCAGTTTAAAGGTACTTTTTATTTGAAAATGTAGTTTTCTCATGTAAAAAACGTAATGTGGAAAATTTTTCCCTATTTTAGGGAACTTATCTGGCCAACAATGGAACAGAATTAGTCTATCATTGATCCTCAAAAGCCTCTAGAGGAGTTTTCTTCTGTGCGGCAGGAAAGCTCTGAAGGGCTTGGTGCCCAAACCTGAATTTTTAGTCATCTCAGTTCAAGCTGACTAATGGTTTTGGGTGCATGGAAGGTTATCTGCCGTTGTGTTATTTTCGGTGATTAGTGAGTTGGTAAAATATGGTTTCGTTTTACTGTATATTCAGTGGTTAGTGTTTGGTTAATAGCAGTTCAGTGATTTATGCATTCGAGCACAAGTACTAGATCCATATATATATATATATATATATATATATATATATATATATATATGTATATGATTTAATAATACTTTAAAACACTATAAGTACATTACGTGTGTGTTGAAATTAAACAAAACAAAGTAATATTAACTGCACAAAAGGCAGTCTGTAGGGTCCAAGGGTGCTGGTTCATAGGTTCATAGGTAGGTACTAGGCTATTAGCCCTAGGGCCTATATAAGCCTAGCCAAAACGATACCCTGGCTTTCACCACCCAAGAAAATTATTTTTATGTGCCCCTGTAGACACAAACAGTAATGCCAAACCCAGCTAAACAGTCACTCAGCAAATTTGATGGCATTCACAGATAAAATATATCATATTAAGTGATGAACCTGCTGTTAGTATTTCAAGGTAGTATGTGCAAATTAAACTATGTATTTAATTTATACAGCAGTGGTGGTGAGTCCAAGGAAAATCAGTATTTAATTTTCTGTCTTTCAAAACCTACAATTACCTTTAATTATTTTAATGTGTTATAAAATAACCTCATCTGCGTGTTGCTGTAAGAAACCTAGTATGTTCTGCAGGTTTCTAATTCATAGACTATTTATAGATAAAGAAAACAAGCAAGCAAAAGCTTGGAACTTGCCATTTTGTGAATGCATCGTTTTTGGTTTCATCTGTCTTTACAGATTTTCACTTATCTTTTCCAGTCTTTCTTTCTCATCTTCTTTTTGCTTATTATGATGCAGAACAGCAGATTTGTCCTGTAATACTGCCAATTGTTTCTGACGACCATTGTTCCACTGTGGCGACCCCTAATAGGAAAAGCCGAAAAGAAAAGAAGTAATAGTAGTTCTGTAATTCTACTATCACTGTCTTAGAGACATTGATGCTTTCCAAACTCTTACTTTCTGATGCATTTCTCCCTTTTCTTTCATTTTGAAAACCTAATAGAATTGTACTTTCCAAGAATTCTTGCCATTTCCCTCCCCATGTTAATTCCTCTTCTAGAGGGTTCCTCCTCTTTTTGTTTTGTATCATTTCTTTCCAAAAATGTTCTTGTTCCTCATAAACAACTTGTAGTTATTTTCATAAACATGTGTATATACATCGCTGAGCATTTTGCACATTTTAATTAATACACATTTCTGTCCTATTCATGTAAAAGACACACACACTTATATATATATATATATATATATATATATATATCTATATATATATATATATGTATATATGTATATATATATATATATATATATATATATATATATATATATATATATATATATAAATATATATATTATATTCTCTTCTGAGGTGTTGAATTTCATCACATTTGGTACATTTAACATGAACACAATCTTTTCTAAAATGTCTGACTAGGCTGTAGTTTGGAAGATGCACCAGACCTTCTCCCCTATATAGTAAATTCATGTAAAAGTTACGTTCTCCCATTCACAACATGCCTTCTTCATTCGTGCTTATTTAAATATTACATTTTTTGCACAACCAATATTCAGTCTGTTCAGCTCACCGACTCTTTTGAATAGTATAGCTAAAGTATATGCATCTCCACAGACAACATTGTCCCCTGAGTTCTACATTATTTAATTCTTTAATAGTCATATTTATTCATAATGGATTTCAAGCATCTTTTCTGTAATGCTAATTTCAAACAACCTTTCCTCTCATGCATGCAGAAATCTGTGAATATTTCTAGGAGCAAGTATCATGTTTCCTTGCCAAAGAAACCTTTCAACAGCTGTCCAGACCAACAAATGATTTTACTTTCTCCAATCTAGTTATATTACTATTTTGTAAAACTTCTCTACTGATGCTCATTTGTACTCTGGCTAGATAATCTTAGAACCTTTTTTTACCCGCCATATTCTCCTGCCTATTTGGATCTAATACACTGTTAATCAGTTTTCATTTAATAAGGAAATTACTTAGTCCTGACTGCATGTCAGTTTTTGTTTCTCTCATTTTGGTATTGTAACATAAAACAATATACAAATACTTGTGTTTCTATGGTAACGGTGTATAAGGTAGAAGACCTGGAGGCGGTAGCCAGTAATGTTGTGGAGTGAAGTTTGAAGTGCTGGAAACATGTATACAAACGTTGAACAATGATCAGAAAGAACAAGCCACAGTTATCAGGACTGCAACAGTGAAAGGTACAAATGGACAGGAAGAGAAAAATAGAGAAAATAGGATATAGAGACTGGAACAGTGACACATAGAAGTATAGACATCTGTGGCAGCACAGAAAAGAGAAGGCAGTGAAAACGTGAAGAGAATCCAAGTGGTGTCTTTTTGATTTAGCCAGAATAGCACAGGGACATAATGTTGGAGTCCAATTGCACAGAAAGGAGAACTTCCACTCACCAAAGCATATAATGGTCATGGTGTACACAAGGGCCTATACTTTGTACTTTTATTTATGTCTTATTTTCCCTTTAGTAAGCGTATCTGGGCTAATGAATTTACAAATGACACTATAATGGTTCTATATTTAATTCAGTTACTGACTAAGAAAGATTGCAACATTATGTTGATAACTACACAAGTAGTAGAAAAACATGGCTTTTAGCACTAAAAAAACAAAGGTTCTGCACTTTGGTGAAAATAATCCATCATCCATGTTACCCTTATATGGTAAAGAATGTTATACCTGATGAAGAGAAGAAGGTCAAGATTGAGGAATAATTGCAGACAATGGTCTAAAATATGGGGAAAATGCATATACTATAACCAGGAACTGCTACTTAATCAAAAAAGACATAAAGATTATATCCAGTACAGACAAACACTGGCAATTTATAAGGTAGTCAAAAGACATATTACTAACCAATCTGCAGTAGCCTATGTCTATAACTTTTCACATTACTGATATTAAAAAGAATTACAAAATATTACAGTGGGCAAATTAATAAGGTTAAACATCTGAGCTGCAAGAACAGACTGGCCAGGCTATCGCTATATTCAGTTCCTTAAAGACTGTCCAGATGAGACTTAATATTACTGTATAAATGTGCAAATAATGATGTCTTGGCATCAACAATTGCTATTGAATTCAGAACACATTCACTGAGAACTTAAAGCAATTGTTTATTGGTTAATATCAACAGAAAATCTGGTACGGTCTGGAATAGCATTCCGCTGCATATTAGAAAAAATTGAAGTCTTGAGGCATATAAGCAGCTCTTGATTATTGGTTTAATTCAGGTGTTTATAACTAATTGGTGAGTCTTGGCAAAGTCAAGTAAGGTCATTTTAAGACCCTTGAGTTTGAAATATTGATCAGTTAACAGTGAAATGAAGGAAGTGTTTTCCATTGTATGGAAGGCAGTCACTGGAAAATGCAAAATGGTGTGGACAGCAGTAGAGCCCAGAGCAGACCACAGGGAACTGAACAGGACTACTAGGCATAGGCAGTGCAACCTAAAATGGGAGACAAGTTACTTGAGGACACATTCTGGACAAGAAGAGCTAGGACCAAAAACATGGCATGCTAGCATTGGAGCAGCTGAGACCAAAACCATGGCATGCTGACACAGGAGTAGCTAGAACTGCAACCATGGCAAGTTGGTACATGAGCAGTTAGGACCATAACCATGGCATGCTGGCACAGGAGCAGTTAGGACCACATAGCATGTTAGCACAGGAGTAGGTAAAACTGCACCTATAGCATTCTGGCACAGGAGCAGCAAGGACCCAATCCAAGGCATGCTGGCCCAGGACCAAAACTGTGGTATAGTGGCACAAGAGCAGCAAAGATAAAAACCATGACATGCTGATACAGGACACAACCATGGCATGCTGGCACAGAAGCAGCAAGGACCAAAACTGTGGCATGTTGGCACAGGAGCAGCGAAGACCACAACCATAACATGTTGGCACAGGAGCAGCGAGGACCACAACCATGGCAAGTTGGCACAGGAGCAGCTAGGATCTAAGTTTTTTTCTAGCAAATTAATTTCTGTTGTATTGCTATGTTTGAATTCCCCAAAAGGTAAAGAACTAATTAAATGTGGAAGATGCATACTGCTGAAATGCAAAAAGTTATTCACTGCTATAAGTTTTCTATATGATCTATGTTGTACACACCCTTCCTTATCCACATACATTTCAGCATCCAAAAATTGAATAGAATTTCTGTCCAAAGTGTAAGTGAATTTTAGAAGAAGTAAGATGTAGGTTATTAGTCAGGGGATATTCACTTGAAGCATTGGATACAGCCAAAGCAAAGTCACATTCAAATATTAAGAGAAGGGATGGAAGATGGAATGGTATCAAAGAGTGTTATGGGAAAGAAGGTGAAGAGGAGACATATGGGGAGAAATTTTTTTTTGTTATGAAATACTCTCCCTTTTCTGATATTTTGAAATATTTGGTGATGAATCTTTGGTCAGTAGTTTTAGAACATTTGGGGGAGGGGGGCATCAGGACCATTAAATTAGATAGCCGTGTGGCAGAGCATTTCTATCAATTTCACAGTGTTTGGACGATAGCCATTTTTCCTTTAGCATTTTAGCCAAACCAGTACAGGCAGAGGGGGGATTTTATCCACAATTTATTGGTAGTTGAAAGTAAATTCATTTTAAAATTACAGAATTATGTATCCTATAAGTTTGAATTTGGAGGTTAACTTGAATATTTAAAGCTACATAAACATTTGAAGTATTTTATAATAAGTTTATTTAAAAGGGTTTTGTTTGTTTATGGTTGTACAATGAATGCTTATGGTACAGGAATTTAATGAATTATTAATTGGTGATTAGCACTCAGTTGAAATGTATATAAAAAGTTCTGTGTTGGTGCTAAAGATTATTCCTTGAAGGCAAAAAAACCAGGGTACCAAAAGTAGCAGTGAAGTACTAGAGAATAAAGTTCCAGCAGGATGCACAGCTCGGCTCCTTGATCATATTTTTGCATTTTGATACTGCTATTTTTTGCTACTCTCAGTGTTTTAAGGGCTAATTTACTCAGACTGCTACATATTCAAATAACCAAGTTCTTTACAGATGGGTACACTGTGAACGTATGATTGCCATGATAGAATTAGCAGATCTCATATCTCACGGTAATACTATTAACGCATTTTTTCCTGGGGGTTTCATCTCCTAACACTCCATGATACTGCGGCTTTTCCACCATCCAGATCTCTGCTACTTAAAACACTATCTCTGAGATTGTTGTACCTTAGTATATATGTAACTCCATTTCCACTTTCCATGTTGCAGTTCTGATAGTCCTGACACTTTCAAGAGAGGCACACAAACATTGAAGCCTTATCTATAATCTTATGGAGTGAGACATAATCAAGTACAACTTAAAAGATACTGGGCAGGATTCACAAAGCCTCCGTGTAAGAGTTACAAGGCTTACATGGAGGCTGCAGTTAAACGGTGTGATGTCAGCATGTCATGCATATGCATGAGGGCATGCTGAATCACACCTAAGGCTTACACTGTCCGTGGAAGACAGTAGGGGGGGCGTGTCCATAGGCTGAGCCCTGCAAACGGACACGCCCCCAGAAGAGTAAAAGTCCCGAAAGTAAGCCCCCACGACAGAGTCCATGGAAATGTGAATAAACACAACACAACACATGCCCCCACAGACTATGAACATAAAATATATAAATGAACATGTTATAATTTTTTTTTTAAATTGTAAAGATGTTTGCCCGTGAGTGCGCTCGTTTGCGTGGGCGTGCCCGTAGCTTAGCCACAGTTAGCAGTCAGTGGAAAAGCATATAAGAACTACATATGCAAAGTAAGCCAAGAAGCAGTAGCGTAGCAGTAGAGACGTCGGCTGAAAAGCAGGCAGTCATGGTTCAAGTCCCCCCAACATCAATTTTTTT
>NC_056744.1:1559495327-1559599297 GCF_019279795.1 Protopterus annectens
GCCTTATCCAATATCCAGACGCCCAGGGGTAACAGGTGCAAGCCATCCCTGGAACAGCAGCGTGGCTTGTCAAGCATGACATCCCAAGCAGACAGACATTGGATCCCCTTGGAATGACACCAGTAATTGTGCCACTTGTTAAAGCTGATCATTCTGTGTTTGTACTGTGGCATCATTCTTGGTGAGGGTAGGATGCTGCAAACCATCAGTGTCATACTGGCCTGGACTACATAATCGGAGAGCTCATCTATGTCTCTTTTCATGTAGTCCAGGGAGGTACATCTCAGGTCATTCACGCCAGCATGGACAATGACTGCATCATATTTCTACTTGCTTTGGGGTGACCTGCATACTTGTGTTATGTGGCATATTGTAGCAGCCTACAGGCAGCTTACTGTACCCTTTCCCTTGTTCAGTCTGGTGAGCGGGACAGCAGTGTGTTTGTCTATGGAGTCACCTATTACAACTGTATCACGCATGTTGTTTCTCCTTCTGGCCTGTGACTGTTTGGCACACCAGCTTTGTGTGCTATGTGTTGCATGTGCTATGTTTGGAGGTTGTGGTTGCTTGGGTGTCTGCTTTGGAGGCCTCTGTTGGTGTGGTGTGTTTGTAATTAGGGCCTCCGGGAATGTTTTTCTGTGTTTATGTCTTTGGTTTGCAGTTGTGATAGGTCTATGTGGGACTGGTAAAATTCCAAAAAAGAACAAAACCAGTAAACCAAACCAAGATGAGCCAAATCAACTATAGATATATATATGGTTTAATATGCTAGTGAATTAGTAACACATCAAAAAGTACTTAGCGCTTTCACCCATAGAATGGGCATCATCAGAGTACAAAGACTGTCACAGCAAATACCATTTAAATAGAAGCAGCAATTAGTACATAATTAATTAATTAGTTAATCAAACCATAATTAATACAAACCAATTTTAATTAACCTAGTCTAACATTCATTTACATATCAAAACTCATTATAGTCCCTAAAGAAAATAATATTAAAAAGACTGTTTGCATCAATGATTAAATAAAAAGACAAAAGTATTGTGTATATAGTGTATATAACAAATACATATAATAAATATAATATATTATAATGTAATAGATGACACTACAATTTGATTTAAAAATAATAATAATTAAAAACTTTAGCATTTTATTAAAATATTAATATATTAATATATTGGTTTATAATGTTTAAAAAAAAAACACGGGCAATTTCATTGTTACAAAGGGCCATTGAATACATGTAATAATAAATAAAATGTAGTTATATAAATTGTGATTTGTATTTGAGTATACTAACTATGGAAATATACTCGTTGATACCTGGGTGAATACTTGCGTTGAATCTTAATTGCCATAGACATTCTTTAACTTCTAATAATGTCTTTTCATCCCCTCCTTTATTATTGTTGTAGGGTATTTATCTATCACAAAAAAATAGGAATCTTTTAAAATTGTCACATCTTGTACTGTGCATGTAAAGTGCACTAGTGTCTTTTTTCTTTTTAATATCCCTAACATGTTTTCCTATTCGATCTTTAAGTTTTCTAATAGTTTTCACTACATAATATGCTGGGCATGTAGAACACGTGGCAAGGTATACTACCATTTTAGTATTGCAATTGCAGTTTCCCGGGCATCTGATGGTTTTTCCAAAGTTTGGAACTACCACGTATGGACCATCATTAATGTATTTACATATATGGCATGTACCACATTTGCCCATCTTAGACTTGAGATGTATACTCTTATCATGTGTTGCTTCAAAATACTCCTTTAAATTCATACCTCGACTGTAGGTGATTTTGGGCCATGAACCCAAAATATCAATACATTCATCATTATTCATAAATACACAAGCCCAACTTTCTCTTACTGCATTGACTATTTTCGTTGATATATCATTATAGGGAATGACTAGAGCATCATTTCCTATTGTTGATCTATTTTCCCTAATAACATTTGTGATACCGAACTTAATAATCGGTTGATACATGTGCTGTCTTTTGATCCATATCTCAGTACTTATTTTATCAATCAATTCCTTTGGGTATCCCCTATCTAAAAACATATAAGACAATGTTTTTATTTCATCACTAAAAACCTTGTCGTCACTAATAATTCTTGAAAGCCTAACCAACTATACTTTGATTACATTCTTCTTTTGATGGTAAGGGTGACAACTATCGAAGTGTAAAAAAGAATTGGAGTGTATTTTTTTCCGAAAAATGTTGGTTTCTAACCTGTCATTATTTTTATATAATAGTATGTCCAGGTATTCACAATGATTCTCAACTATCTTACTGGTAAAACTTAAAAAACTTGATGTAATATTAAGAAATGATTCATATTCATTAAATCTTTCTCTAGTTCCTTTCCAAAAAATCAAAATATCATTCAGGAACCTCAGATAGAGAACAATGTCATCCCAAAAGCAAGAGGAGAACAACATCTGTGTCTCCCACAAGGCTAGCACAAGATTGGCATAAATAGGGGCACACCTTGCCCCCATCGCTACCCCTGTTTTTTGTCTAAAGTATTCACCATTTAAAAACATATAATTGTTTTCAAGTACTAATTCCATCAATCCCCTTAAAAATTTGCTTTTGTCATTACTAAATGTACCAAATTTAAGTAGGCTTGCCTCAAACATTTCTAGACCCTGCTTGTGGGGTATTACAGTAAAAAGACTTACAATATCAGTAGTTATCATGAAGAACTCAGGATTTGTTCCAGCAAGATTGATTCTTATTTTATCCAAACAATGCCAGGAATCTTTTACAATATGGTCTAAGCTAGTTAATACTTCTTTACATTGATAATCAATAAAGGAAGCCATAGCCTCCGTTATGGACCCTCTGGCAGAAACTATTGGTCTAAAGGGTGGATCGTGAACATTTTTATGAATTTTCGGGATACCAAAGATTGATGGAGTCATAGGATGTTCCTCATTTAGAAAATTGTATTCATCCTTAGTAATGACTCCGTCCATCAGGTATTCATACAAGATCCAATCCAGTTTAGTGTATGCTCTATGGATTTCATATTTTGACACCTTTTCATAGGTGGTGTTGTCACTTAACATTATCGTCATTTTGTTGAAATAATCATCTTTGTTCATAACAACCACGCCACCACCCTTGTCGGGCTTCATAACCCTATGTGTGTCTGTTGTAAGTTCTTTCAAACAAAATTTTTCAACCGTGTTTAAATTATCAGATGTAGTTCTTTCATTTTTCACAATTCTATGTATCTGAGTATCACATAACCTCTCGAAGACTTGAATAATGGGTTTCTGGGAGGGGTATAAATGTACTTTGTCTTTTTAAAGTAAAGTAATGGTTGTCATTCTGCATACTTTTGTTCTTAAAAAACATTCTTAAGTTGAGTTTCCTAGTAAAAAGTTTTAAGTTGATCAACATCTTACCAATATCTAGTCTAAATTTAGGAACAAATTTAAAACCCTTCTTGAAAAGGTTTAAATAACTTACATCAAACTTAAAATCAGTAAAAATATACACACTAAAACTTCCATTGTCCAAAATAGAACATATACATTCATTTACATTGTTACATCTCATTTGTGTCATCGTCAAAAAAAAAGGAAATTCATCAATACTTGGTACACAATAATTATTCTGAATGTCCAAGTTTGAATTAGAACCATTAATAACCACTGTTGGACATCCTAATGTAACATTGATATCAGCCTGTATACCTCTAATATCATCCTCAACTACCGATACCATGAATTGGTCCTGTAATTTCTGTTCGGGTATAGGTGATTCTGCTGTTGACCCCATAACGGTCCCTTAACCGCTCTGATCTCCTCAGAGTCGGTTCTTCTAAAAAAAAATCCTCCCCATTTTCATACCCAGCCTCATTGGGTGCACTTATGTGTGGTACATCAGAATTAGTGTCATGTGTATTCCAGGTGTCATTAACCACCCTACCCACCCCTTCAGGTTTGGGTGTGCGTTTCATATTTTTAAATTCCTTAAAATGTGAATATGCTCTTTTGTACCTGTAGTCATTAGTGTCCCTGGTAAGCTTGTGGTTTTTAGCTTCCAACCCTTTTAAAATAAACTTGCCATTATCTTTTAAAATCTTGTCAAAACGATTTCTGTTGAAATCAAATAAAAGATCTTGTCGAATACTTTTGTCAAGTTTAGTTAAATGCTCATTCAAAACAGACAATTTGTTATTGTTATTACGTATAATAAGTTTCATAAGTTATGTGGTAATTTGTGAGTACCTTGTTTGGTATTTGGTGGGACATTCATACTGTCCAGTGACTTCAAGATGGCTGGGTGGGGTTCCTGTGTGTGAGAGTGTGGTCTGTAGCATGCTACAGACTGTACAGCAGTTTTGCCTATGGTTAGTTGCACATGGGTGGTCTCCGATGCTTCGTGCATTGTCAGTTACCTGGACGTATGGGTGCCTGTGCTGAATATGGATACTCCCCCCTCCTTTCATGTTTTGGTCCAGGTTTTGAGGCCATAACGCATGATATGAGGTATAACCTGGTAGTGCTGGTGTGCTGTCAGGAGGCTTGTTGCAGGTTTCTGTCACTGCACGGACATCAATGTTCTCCATACTGGGGAGGGCCTCAGGAGCATGCATATTGAGGTTTACACGTCTGGCATTGGTCAGCATTATTCTTATGTTTCTTTTCATTTATGTTTTCTAGGGTGGTGGGTTAGTCTTTTCAGCCTTGCCTACAAAAGGCTCTATGGAGGTGGCAAAAGCCTTATCCAATATCCAGACGCCCAGGGGTAACAGGTGCAAGCCATCCCTGGAACAGCAGCGTGGCTTGTCAAGCATGACATCCCAAGCAGACAGACATTGGATCCCCTTGGAATGACACCAGTAATTGTGCCACTTGTTAAAGCTGATCATTCTGTGTTTGTACTGTGGCATCATTCTTGGTGAGGGTAGGATGCTGCAAACGGTCAGTGTCATACTGGCCTGGGCTACATAATCGGAGAGCTCATCTATGTCTCTTTTCATGTAGTCCAGGGAGGTATATGTCAGGTCATTCAAGCCAGCATGGACAATGACTGCATCATATTTCTACTTGCTTTGGGGTGACCTGCATACTTGTGTTATGTGGCGTATTGTAGAAGCCTACAGGCAGCTTACTGTACCCTTTCCCTTGTTCAGTCTGGTGAGCGGGACAGCAGTGTGTCTGTCTATGGAGTCACCTATTACAACTGTATCACGCATGTTGTTTCTCCTTCTGGCCTGTGACTGTTTGGCACACCAGCTTTGTGTACTATGTGTTGCATGTGCTATGTTTGGAGGTTGTGGTTGCTTGAGTGTCTGCTTTGGAGGCCTCTGTTGGTGTGGTGTGTTTGTAATTAGGGCCTCCGGGAATGTTTTTCTGTGTTTGTCTTTGGTTTGCAGTTGTGATAGGTCTATGTGGGACTGTGTTTGTGGTGTGTGTGGTTACCTTCTCCTCCTGACTAGTTTTGGGAGTACTGAGCTGAGGGAGCTCAGCCTCCGGTTTGGGTAAATGGTTGCATCTCTCACATATATTTGTATTTATTTGGGGGGAGTTCAGGGTTGTCTGTGTACTTGGGGCAGGTGTAACATTGCCTCAAGATTCACAGATTCAACTTGTTGTAGCTGGCCTTAGTGGATTCTATGTGTGGACATATTTTATTGCCATACTACTGATCAGTGATTACTTCCCTTTTTATGTTTGCTCTATCATGTAGTAGCTTCCTCATTCTCTTGCATGGTTTGGTAATGGCTGGAGTCCACCATGCCAGATGCCTGCATGTATGGCATTGTGTCTTGGTTTTATTTGGGATTGCATAATCCACGCATTCCTGGCAGTGTTCATGGAATGCCTGTATAACAGGTTCTGAGGTGTGGCCCATATTTTGCACCTGCACAGGGCCTTTAATGGATTCCACATCAGTTTGGAGGAGTGCAACTTTTGCTTTACACAAGTTTTTCACTTTGGTTTTCTGGCCAGGGATTGTGGTCAGGATGTGTATATCCAGTGTGATTACTCTATGGTCTGGTCTTACCAGTGAGGGATACACTTCTCATCTTGCCATCCAGTACCCATGTTGCTGATTATCACATCCAGTATGCTTACTCCTCTTGTGGGAGTGGTACGTTGTTCCTGGGCATTTTGGTTTATGGATTCTAGGAACTTTTGTCCTACAGTGTTGGAGCTAGTATAATGCTCCCAGTCTATGTCTGGGTATTTTCAGTCACACAATATAATGTGGTTTGGAGGGCTTGATATATTCATGTATTCCAACATAGGCCAGGTGCAGTTCCTGGCGTTAGGACGGTAGTCTGTAGCAGGCTATAAACTGGGAGGCAGTTTTAGCCACTGTTACTTGACCATGGCTAGTCCATGCTGCTTCTTGTTGTGGTACCAACATGGGGGTGTGGTTATCCTTGACAATTATTGCTAGTCACCCTCGTTTTGTAGCTTGTTCCATGTTTTGAGGCTGTACAGCACAGTATGAGGTGTAACCTGGTAGTGTTACGGTGCTGCTGTGAGCCTTGACACAGTTTTCTATTACAGGACAGATATCAACATTCTCCATACTGGGAGAGTTTAGACTGCATGCATCTTGCCGTTTAGACTTCTGGCATTGGGTAGCATTACATCTAGGTTCTTATCCCTTGTGATACCTATGGAGGTGGGTTTGTGTTTTGAGCCTTACCTATTCAGGGCACGCTGTGGGAACAGCAGCCTTTGCCAGTATCCATAAGGCCTGGACTGATAGGTGCACACCACCCCTAGCAGGTGGAGCATCATGTCATGCTCAGCATGTCATCCCAGGCTGCCACACATTGGATCCCCTTTGACTAACTGCAATACTTCAGCCAGTTATTGCAATTGATCATCTCATCGTCATATTGTGGCATCATGCTTGGTGAGGGTAGGATGTTAGTCAGGGTCATCAAGTGTGCATATACTACATGGTGTTACATTGCTTAACACATGGCATTCATGCCTCAGGTGGTGCTGCAGGGCTGCCTCTGTCCGATGCACATACTACACTCCCTGTACATGTTTGAGAGCAGGTTATGTCATTTTAGGCATTCCTGTTATTATATGAGTAAGTCAGAGAGGGGTATCATTCCCAGGGTTCCTACTGAGCCAGTGTATGTGCTATGCGTTGCCTCTTTGCCAAGGCCAGGGCATACTGGGCACACCTCCTTCTGCCTACTGGGGCAGGCTCAGGTTGTTCCTCCTCCAAGTCACGCTCTGCCTGTGATGGCCTTGGCAATGGTGGGGGGCTGTTTGGCCCGGCCCTATGCTAGTCCTGCTGCAGCTGTTTTCGCAAGATCATATTATGTAGCATAGCACATACCATGACAATTTGGGTACATGTAGTTGGTGAGTACTGCAAGGCTCCACCAATGTGTCCAGACACGGAACCGTGACTTGAGCAGCCCAAACACACGCTCTATTACATTACGTGTTTGTGCGTGTGCCTCATTATGGTGTTCCTGTTCAGGTGTGTGTGCATTTCTGATGGGTGTCATCAGCCACGGCTCCAGTGCATAACCTGCATCCCCCACTAGGTGTCCATGTGGGATGTCCCCATTGGCAAATGTCTGGTACAGCTGCGTCAAATGCCAGATATAGGAATCATGGTAGCCCCCAGGGCAGCCAGCACACACATTCATTATTATGCCCTGGGCATCACACACAACTTGGCAGTTGATGGAGGGGAAGCCCTTGCGGTTAATGTAAGCCCTACCCCGCTCACCGGCTGGTGCTTTGATGCGTATGTGTGTGCAGTCTATTGCACCCACTACCTCAGGGTATTCCGCTATTTGCTGGAAGAGACGCATGCTGCTGGCCAATACCTCACGGGCATTGGGGAAATATACATGATCACCGACATGTGCTGACATGGCATCCAGGAACTGGTGCAGTACCCTGGAGGCTGATGCCTGTGATATCCCCATCATATTACCAGTTGGTCTCAGGAAGGTACCTGTTGCTAGTATTCTTAGGCCAACACATACCTTGGTTTCCACTGGGATGGGTTCCCCTCTGTTGGTTCTGTGTGTGAGGCGTGGCCTGCACAGCTCGACAATTTGCTGCAGGAGGTCTCTGTCCACTCTATAGTGCTCTACTATCTCCAGCTCAATGTAACCCGTGGTAGGTGACCCTGGGCCTGTACACTCTTCTCCGTATCCTCACTGTGGGTTGTCTGGCACCATTTGCATTGTCACCACCCTCAGCAAGTAGCCTATGTCTCCTTTTAAAAGCTATGGCAGCCCCTAGCATTTCTGCTCTGAGTTCAGCTTTTTCAGTTTTCACTTCTAATAGCTTACTCCTGTCTTGCAGTGTCTCTTGAGAGAAACATCCTGCACTGCTGTTTGCAGAGTTTTAAGTGCTTGGCTGAGCTACTATTCTGCCTTTGTAATTGCCTGCTTCTAATTGTTTTCACCTGCTAGCTCCAGCAGTATTCCCTGCTAACTTCCTACTAATTCTGTTGCTTCCTTTTTCCTTTCTGTTTCCTCAGGGGGGGGAGCAACGCGCATACCAGCAGAAACACGCTCACAGTGGCTTACACGCGCGCACACAGGCTTACACGGTTCAGAATCTGCTTATTCGGGTTAAAACGCGTGCACACTAGCCCAAACAGTCTTACATGTCTGCCAACAGGCTCCCACATGCTCAGTCTGCCTTACACGCGTGCACACTGCCCTACTCGCGCCTCATGGCACGCGCACGTGCGCATGCACGCCCATCAAGAAACTTTGGTGTAAGCAACAGTGTACACCTTCCATTTCTTGACTTTCCCATGCTTATCTTGTGGCACTCCTCTTTCCATGATATGTGTCTGACATCTGTCATGTAACACTGACCTCCAATGAACTGCATTTCTTTCTGCCATTCTCCCCTGTGATGTCATCTATCTCCTACTCTATTCCTCCCCCTTATGTATCTCTTACACTACTCAGAATGTGCTCATTTGCTGTTTGACAGTGGAATTCAGTATCCTAACACTCATTTACATCAGATTGCCTACTAATGCTTAGTTACATGTCTTAGACTCCGCTTCCCCCCTTAGCAACCACTAAACGGTGGCCATGTTGTTTTTGGTCTGCTGGTCCCTGCATTGTAAATCCATGTATTGCATAAAACCCACATTTGTGGGTTTATAACCTTCATTTTTATGTTTTATACAGCACAGCCCGTTTGTGCAGGGCTGCGCTGCGTTTAAACATCGGAGATCGCCGAAAAAAAATATTTATTTTTCATATTTGCATCGGGGTACCTTGCTAATGGCCACATATTTGGCCATTGGCCTGCTGCCTGACACATATGCACCCTTTATTTGGAGTTGACATGGCTCCATTGTGTTTTTTGCAGAAACGTACTCAGTTGTCAACTGAGTACATTTCTGCAGCTAAAACGGCTCTTACACGGGCTGCTTTGGGCTTCCTGGATCGCTAATCTACCTCATTTGCATGCCTTTCGGCTGCAAGTGAGGTGATTAGCATATCCACGCCCACTCCGTGTAAGAGACGTTTTAGCTGGTCTCTTACACGGAATTTAGGGCTGTTCCTGGATCACGAAGGCTGCATGGAGTCTTACACTACTCTTAGACTCCGTGCAAGCCTTCGTGAATCCTGCCTACTGTTAACCATCCATTAGCAGATTCAGAATAATGACTATACATTTCTTAGATATTTGCCCTCCTTAATCTGACATCAGTCTTCAAGAAGTAACAGATGCTTTTGGAAGGAACTAGCAGATTATGTGTTTAAGTGATGGATGTCAAGAAATTCACTTTAAGAGCAGAACAAAGCAAGGCATGAGCATGCCAAGGATGTATAACTAGTGACTTTTATGATCTGGTCTCACTGATGTTCTATCTACATAATAAAGAAAACAAAATATGCTTTGTCAACATTTATTATGTTGTGTTATTTATCTTTTAGGCATTTTTGAGCCATAACCCAGGCTAAAAGTACATTTGTAAAACATAGCTTGTTTCATATCCACACTGCATAATAACATGTAATAAACATATGCAATGTGTACAAAATGTTACGAAAACATAGAGTAGCTTAGTTGCACTTTGACAATAGTAAAACAACTCGGTGAACTAACAGCAAACAGTTACTGTACACTTTTACAGCTAACTGTTCTTTTGGGGAAAAGTTTAAAATGCAGGCAGTTCTCTGCCATTAAAGGTTGTTTAGATTAAACCAAGTTAAAACACCAGTTTAGGGTGATTTTATGTATATTGATATTTCTTGCTTTAAAAGAAGACTGGGTGGCATATCCTCACAGGAACTGTGTGATTCTTGCATCAAAGTGGAGGAGTACTTCATATAACTGTGGTTAAATGTAAGTAAGCCAAATGCTAAGTTTATAAATCCTTTAATGGATAACCAACCAGGTGTGTCTTTATTTCATTTTAATTGGAAGGGTCATAAATACAAGAAATTAAAGTGTGGGAGAAGTAGCAGTACTTTGGGGGGAGACTTACTAGATCATGGGCTTATAATCTGTTTTCATGTCTGTTGTCTTACATCATCGTGTTTGTGTTCTGATGTACATGCTATGCAAGTAGACACTGATGAGAGATAAACTCTGATCTGCAAGTTTGCTTCTCAGTACCCTTAGCAACTGTAGCATACTGCCATTTAAAGAACTGAGGACAGAAAGATCCATGCAATAAAATTAATTTTATTCAAGTCTGAGAAGAATGTAAGTTAAATCCTTGTATGTTCAAAATAATGGAGAAGACATTCGCTGTATATGAGAAGACCATGTCACTGTGATTAATGGCAGATTTTGCTCATGTTGTTCATCCTGCTGTCATTCTTACTTGATTCTTTTCAACTTCCCGTTGCTCACAACAAACATGGTACTTATCTGTTTTTTCTGATGGGAGCTGGGGAGGTGATTATCCATGTACACAGAATCAAGTTCACTTTCTGTGTGATCCTGAGATTCGTTAGGATTCATAGGAATCACAGGAAGTGGTAGGAAGTTGTATACTGTTATACCAGAAGCCATTATGTCTTACCAGTATCCACCCTCAGGATCTCCCATCCTTTTCAAGGAAGGCAAGGCCTCTAAATCCTTGAGTGTATTTCAGGAACCTAAATAGTCTAGCAGAAGACATTATTAGAGACCAAAACACACAAGAGACCAGGCTGAGAAAGCACAGCCTGGTAGACAATATAATCATAAATGAACATCGACAGGGCATGACTATATATGTACTTGTATGAAAACAATACAGCAGAAAATAAAATCCTATATCAGTTCCATTTGTTAAAAACAGCTTAATGATTTCTTATTTTACTAAACGTTATTCATTACTTGTTAAGTTGGTAGACTGGCTGGTTTAAGGACACTTTTAAGTCACCACCTGGGCTACATGTCAGAAACAATACAGTTGTTGTGCAGTGTGAAGTCAGTACAAGTTTTGCACTGTACAGAGGTAACAGTAACTAACTCAAAACAGATGAAAATAATTATTCGGACAGTATTTGCATGTAATACAATATGAATTTAACAAGAAATGATTGTTTGAGGATAGAACACAGTGATTTGTATGAACAGACCTATATAAATCTTTGTATCTATATTAGCAATGTGTACAAATATTTGTAAACAGTGTATAAAATAGCATAGTGTGTTAAAAACAGATATGGTCAAAACAATTGTAACAATGACAAAAGATTAGATATATATTATCCTCTCTATGAAATTGGAGCATATGGATTGTATTAGGTGGCAGTTCCTATACAAAGTTTTCCTCATTCAGATATATGCATGGTTTATTTTCCTTGACTGGAACTCTCAGCATGGATAAATGGCAGGACCACTTCGTGAAGGGGCTCACAACAGGGTGCAGCATTAAAAACAGCAGTAGAAGACCCTGAACATAGAACAGTGGTAAAAGTGAATGAACTGACAGGTAGTTACATACTTTAATGTCACAAAGCCTTATTTCCAACAGCCTCTGTGTTGATATTCATATATATTTTCAATAGTAGTACTACAGACAAGCAGCTAACTGCGGTGGTGGTGTGGCAGTAGCATTGTCGCCTCACAGTAAGACGTTGTCCTGTTCGATTCTCAGCTAAAGTGTCTTCTGTGTGGAGACATGCGTGAATGGGCGTACCTTCGTTGAAGGTTGTGCGTCAGGGCTGGCAACCCGGTACGTAAAAATCTACTGCCAGTCATTAGTGGACCAGAGTTCCGCTGTGGTGACCCCTAACCGGGAAAAGCCGAAAGGTGCAACAACTACAGACAAGCAGCTGTGGTTCACCCCCCCCCCCAAAAAAAAAAAATAGAGCAACATATGCTAGTTGTATAAAGTGTTCCTATTTCAGTGTATAATAGGTTGTGCATTTACTTAATCATTTGTTAGGTAGGAAAGTAAACTGATCTTTGTAAGGCTCATTTTTTTTATCATGACCTGTACAGTAAAAGCAGCATATATGGATAGTTTAGTGTTTTTAGTCAAGCAGCATGCCTTTGGGAGGTAGGATGTAACTCACGGATGAGGGAAAACCTGCAAATTCCAAACACAAGTCAAAGTTAAACACTAACCTGTAGATCTCTAAGGTGGCAGCATTACCTGTTATAACATCCTCTGGCAGCTCTCTAATTCTGTCAGTATACTGCAAGTAGTTATGGTAACAAGCTGCAAATGAACAATGTCCTGTTGATCTGGGTTTGATTCCTGCCACTTTCACATGCATACCAACCGATTCTGATTAGATCATTTATCCCCTGGGTCTTTCCTCAAAAACAATGTTGCTTTTCTTGCTAACCTAGTTCTTGAACTATTTTCACTGAAATTTATGTGGCCAGGAGTTGCCATATTCAGCATTAAAGTCTATGGTATAGATGCCACTGTACCCATTTTTCTTTCTGTTTTGAGATCATAATGAAAACTATGCTGCACAGGTGACCAACTGAACTAGAATCCGACATCATAGTATGGGTAATGATTTCTGTGAGGTGACCTTTTGACACAGCTACAATCAAGTAGAGGTGCAGTGTGGCAGTGATTTCACTCAGAAAAGCATTAGTTACTAAGTCCAGTCATAAAATTAACTGTCACATTTTTAAATTGGATGACACAGTGGTGCAGTGGTAGTGTTGTCATCTCACAGTAAGAGGTGTTCTGGTTTGATTCTTGGCTGGGGTGCCTTCTGTGCACAGTCTGTATGTCTTCCCTGCGTTTGTGTGGGTTTCCTCCCACATTACAAAAACATGCATCTGGAGTGTTTCTCCTTGGGCCTCCGCTGAAAATTGGCTTTGTTCCAAGTCAGACTCTCCCAGTTAACAAATGTTAAATAAATGTGCTGATCACTAACTGGAGCCACATTACAGGCATCGGCTTGAGTCATGTCTTGTATCACTGAGGTATATCAGCTAATTGACTGTTTTCATGTCAGTGACTTTATACTACTTAGATCACTGATTATTTTTCTGTCTGGAATACTATGAATGAAATAGCCAGTCCACTCCTGCTTTGTGATGTTGTGTGTGGATGAAGCTTACACTACACCTTATTGGAAGGCTCTACAAGTTTGTGCACGTTAAAACAGGGAACATTTCAGAAAATACTTTCTTGGCCTCTGCAGCTGTTCACAGTAACTGAAGCTAATCATAAGACTTTATCTGTGGTCCAAGGGCTAGAGACTCAGGCTGGTTACTGCCTTTGTAAAATCAGAAGATTGTTATGGTTTTCATGCAAGTTTGCCACCTCACATTTGAAACTCCAACCATTTAGAGCAGTAACTAAGTTGTATGTAGAAGGGTGCAGGATGAAGATTCATAAGGGCTACCAAAGGAAATGGTGTACTAGGAGAATCAAAAGAGAGATTTATGTATATGACAACATATACTTGGTTGAGTTAACCCTGTTTGCAGAAGTGACTGTTAAGTGAAACTGACACTGAAAAGCTTGGCTTTGGATGCAGTTTCTGATATTGCACTGAATCTTTTCTTATTTTTAATCTTGAATTTAATTAACTTTACTGAGTCTGAGACACAGAGGCTTGGCATCTTTCTGCACCACTGACAACTGGGATTTGTAACAAAGCCATAGACGTTGCAGACTTTGCTAGAACTAAGCATCCACAGCTGTACTGTTAGCTGGGGAGGCAGATAGTGTACCTGTCATCTGCCAGAATTTTGTAAGATATCAGATTTTTACCTCATGTTTTTAGTCTGTTTCTTTCTCATAACATTTTTAATTTTCTGGTAAATCTCTGAGGACTAACACCCTTCTAAGACTATAAGAGCAGTATTTAAAATCTATTCCTGACTTTGTATCTTTGTACACCCATTACTTTTGGCTTTGACTGGTATTCTTGTTCAATGAGTCGGAGAGGTATGCCAGGTGGACATGCTGTGCAAATGATCACCTCCTTATGAAGATGCTGGGGACATTCAGCATGCAGCATGTATGAGCAGTGATGTAAAGTCTTATGTTTGATGACCATGTACAAGATGGCACAGCCTCATCATATGTCCATGCTTTGCATGACCAATAAAAATGGAGTAAAAAAGCACACAGGTGCCACAAATTTTGGAAATAACCATTAAATGCCACCATACTACAGAAACTGGTGTGAATGAATTTTTAGGCTGAAACAAAAGATTTGGAGTGCAGAACCTCACTGCTTGCACCATACCCGAGTATAATTCAGAAACATCTCAGAGGCCATATATGAAGCTAAACTGTCCAGGTGGATCGTGACTAAATCATTGAAGTTTAAAGTGATTAAGTAAGAGACAGTCAGGAGAATGAGGGAACTAAGCAAAAGAGAAAATAAAAAGTCAACAAGGTCTTATTTCTAAAATAATACAGTTTGGTACTCTGAAATTTGACAAGATACTTCAAAAGAAACTGTTGCATGTCATCGTAAAATGGATATTACTGAATGTTGACTTTAGTGCTTCCACTTAACAGTATTAACTTGTGACTTATTCTGCATATGGGATTTCTTAAAATCTAATTAATCGCAAAAATTAATGTCACTAAAGAAAAGTATAATTGTTTCACTTGGTTTAATTTCTCCAAATCTTTTGGGTTTCTAATGCCATTATGGGAATGGACCTTATTCCTAAGTCAATGTATAATGAAAGCTCATGAAATTAGTATTGTTTCAGTCTTTGATTTTATCCAAAAGTGTTCATCGCAACGCCCACAATCTGCCCAGAATTTACTTCTGCAATTCATGTGGAGTTACATGTATCAGTAACTTATCTAAAAATGGCTGTAAATTCTTTCTATAGGACTCATTTCTCCTACTGCAATTGGAATTCTGGGTATCTTTCTTCGACATTGATGTCATTTCTGTCTACATATCTTGATAGACTGCGGTGGTGGTGCTGCGGTAGCGTTGTCGCCTCACAGTTAAACATTGCCCGTTCGAGTCTCAGTTAAAGCGTCTACTGTGTGACGACATGCGTGAATGGGCGTTCCTTCATTGAAGGTTGTGCGTTAGGCCCGGCAAGCCAGCATGTAAAGCTCTACTGCCAATCATTAGCGGACCAGAGTTCCGCTGTGGCAACCCCTAACCGGGAAAAGCCGAAAGACACACACACACTCTGTACATGAGACATTGTAATTGCTAAGTGTAGCAATTTCAATGATCAGTGTCATTCTTGTCTTTTTCATGAACTACTATATCTGATTTTCTTGTATCTACTTTTTGAATTGTCGGTAATGGGTGATCCCACATGATTTGCATTTCATCATTCTCTATAATGCTTTGTGGTTCATGTTTCCAATGCTTTTCAGTTACTTCTATATTGTAGTGTTTGCACAATCCCAAATGCAACAATCTTGACTCATTATTGTGCCTTTCAGTGTACAGTCTCTCTCCCATGAGTTTATCACACCCAACAACAAGGTGTGTGACGGTTTCCAATGCTTTTTTTTTTTTTTTTTACAAATCCTGCTTTGTCTCTTTCTGCCACATGTTCAAGGGACTTTGTAAACAAATCTGTACACATTATCAACCTTTCATTCTTTGGTTTCAACTCACCTCTCCTTAACCATTGCTGTGTCAAATCCTGATCAACATGAGATTGTTCCAGGAGATCTCTGTACTTGCCACTGTATTTATGGCTTTTCCACATTTATTTCCTCATCATCTGATCCTTCTTATATTCTTTCTCTTGTTTTTTGGCACATTCAGTTGCTGTATGATTTTTGTCTACTAGTTTGATTTCCATTCCTGCTTGCCATGTGAATGCGTCTGCTAAACTAATCAGTGAGGGCTTCTTAGACTTCCTGTCCTCATGTTGTAAAACTTTCACTATGTTTGAATCTGATGAGGTCAGCACATATGTATGCAGTCCCTCAGTAACAGATTTATACATATAATCACTTTCGAAGAGTCCCATAGCTCCTTCAAAGTGAGAGATATATAATCTTGGTATATCTTTTATATATCATTTGGTAAGCATGAAGATTTTTTTTAGTTTTCCTGTCCAACTGATCTTATGCCTTTTGAGGCCAGTCAGTCACTCCAGAACTGTAAGTTAAAATAGGGAGAGCAAATTGGTTTATAGCCTGAACTTTATTCCTAGATAGGGCTATTTGCAATATTAGTTTTAGTTCAAAGTATTCCTTGCTGATGTCATTTGCATTTACTCATGTTTTATTGCCGATCTTTCATGAGTTCCCAAATATTTATACGCATCTTCTTGCTCACGTTCTTTGTATTACATTCCTGTCCTAGATTGATATTTTCTTGGTACTGCTAATTTCCTGCTTTAAACATTGCTCTCACACAAGACCAAATTTCATTCTTACATCATCTGAGAAAGTTTTAACCACTTACAGTTGTGCTTTCAGCTTCTCATCTGATGAACTGTATAATTTTAATTCATCCACAAAAAGTAAATGAGAAATCTTTAACCAAGTGTGTTTTCTGGTAGCCAAATTATAACCAAGACCTAAATCTGTTAATTAAACAGTTTAATGGGTTAAGGGCAAGACAAAATAACAATGTTGACAAAGAACTGCTCAGGAATATCCTACTTTGAATTTTATCCCTGGGATAATAATTTGCCCTTTGTCATGATTTAATTGCAAAGTGGTTTGACACTTTTTCATGCTCCCTGTAATGTAATTGATCAAAGCAGAATGTATCTTATACATCTATAAGTACTCCTTTATCCATGAATATGGGATGCTGTCAAATGCATTTTTGTAATCTATCCATACCATACTTAAATTGTTCCCCCTTTTATAATTTTCCATTGTCTTTATTTAAGAAATTATCCTTTGTTCCATATAACTTTCTTTTGCTACCCTTTTGTTCTATTGCAGTGACTAAGTTTTCTTCTAGATGGCTATAAACTTTATCAGCATCACTCCCAGTTTATAGTTTGTACATTGTCAGAAGGCAAGTTGTTGTTCTATAGTTTTTAGAATGGCTTACAGGTTCACTCTTAAGGAGGAGTATCATTTTTCCTGTTATTAACCAGGTTGGTGTCTGTTTAGGATGCGCATGTAAGTAGTTCTTACTCAAGGTTTAATCGTTATTTAAAGATTTTAATACTTGTAGTCAAGTTAGGTACTGCATCTAGGCCTTGGGTTTTCTAGTTAGGAGCTTTTCTTAAATTTGTTTCAATCTCTCTGGCCATTACTTCACCCCATTTCATGTCCTGTACATTTGAACTTCTATTTCTTTTATTTCCTCTTTCCATTCAGCATCTTTGTTATTTTCCAAAGGGTCTTCATAAATATTTCTCCAAAATATGTCTATTCCTTCATTTTTTGATGGCATTTCTATTCCTTTTGTTTTGTTTCACAGTTCTCTGTAAAACTTTTTTGGTGTCATCAATGAATTGTTTATGTTGTACTTTCCTTTATATTTATCTGCATAACCTCTATGTTTTTTGCCTATGCTGATATATTTAGTTTATTATTTGCAATAGTGTACAATAGATCCCTGTCTATTCTAATAGTGCACATTGTTTTTATATCTTTTTGTTGCTCTATTCCCTCTTCTATACTGTTCTAACTGTGATATTCCTTGTCTTAATTACTTTATAGTTTTCTCTATCCGATGCTTCCATGATGACATTTTATTAGTTCCCTTCCTTTCCCTTATTGCTCTGCGTTTTGGTTAAGACTTTATATATTATTAATTTAGCTGCACAGTATTGTATCCCATTTACTTCTGTTATAGCACATGTATTTCTGTCAGAAGTCTTGATTACTGTGTATCTGTTTTTTCAAACTTCTGACATTTTGGATCTTATTTAATTTCGGTAATCTATTTCTTTCATTGATCTTAATATGTCTATCCATCTCTGTTAAATAAAACAACTCTTCCCTTAACTTGTTTTCTTCCAAACTGAGGGCACATTCTTTTCTGTCTGTTTCGTAGAGGCATTAAGTTCCAGACCACCTTCCTGTGACCTATTTTGTTCACCTGCATCCTATGTCATCCATTGCTGTTTCATATGGGAACTCATTGGCCCATCACTCCACAACACTGACTGTGTCAGAATTGCCACTGTTTCCTTCTTCCCTTGCTGTGCAACTCCAACTGAACTTACTAAAGGCTCCAGAGCATCATCATGTGGCAACTGATCATATGATTTCCATTCCACCTGTGTCTCCCTAATTTGGAAACTCATTGCACCATCATGCTGTGACATTACCTGAGTTGGATTTTCTACACTAAATCCTTCACTTTGCAGGTAATACATAACTTCAGTTTCTATTTCTACTGTCATCCTTTGTTTTCTTATTTTTTGTATTGTGAAATGTTTATGTCTGTGTGTCTTTGCTTGTATTTCTCCTCAAATATGACTGGTGCTGCTTTTATGCATTATTTAGTTTTGCTTTCTCCTTTGTATAAATATTACATCATATTAAATCTCTCTTTCTTTCCCATGTCCATATTTCTTCATCAGATGTCTCCAGCTTCACCCGTTTCTTTTTAATTTGAGATTCATTCTTCTACCATGCTGTGACATAACCTGTGTTAGACTTTCTGCATTAAGTCCTTCACTTTACATGTATTCCTTAACTTCAGCTTCTATTCATTTAACTTCTACTTTACTAATCTTCTGTTCTTTATGCCCCCTTTGTGATCTTTTTGTATTGTGAAATTTTCCATATCTGGGTATCTTTGCCTAATCTATAGAGCTGCTTTTTTGTGTTGATTGGTTTGGCTTTCTCTTTTGCACAAATATTGTACCATATCAGGTCTATCTTTCTTTACTAAGTCCATGTTTCTTTTGTTATACCTTTCAAAAATATCTAGATTTTTTTTTTGCATTTCCTCTGCCATTTCTTTTTCCAAGTAGCCCAAAGTTTCTTTGTCTATGTAATGTTTTTCATGGATCTGTTGTATTAATGAGCACAAATCTGCATTTGAAGCTTTTGACGTTTTTTTCCTTGGGCAAGTGTTTTTTCTTTCCTCTAATTCTTCTCTTAATCTTTTTGAATATCTATTTGGAAATTCTGGGCTTCTTGCATAATAATAACAATGCATAATGTATTCCTTATCCTCAACAGGTCACTCTGTCATCTTTATGGCTATTTTTTAGCCTTTCAGTTTCAGGTTTTGGCACCAATGCTCATACCAGGATTGGGCACTTTTCTTCTGGGATTTGTGCACCTAGCTATATTTTTTTTTAACCTACCTGTCTCCATTATATATACTAGATAACATACTGTGTATTTATCTGCGTCATTTTGGTGAGATTTTATGAAAACAGGTCGACCACTTGATGGTATTTACCAAGACTTTAGGATGTATTCAGTTCCATACAACTCTCCTTTCCTTGCTGTCTACTCAAATCCTGATATGCAGTGTGTAGTGTTATAGAACTTATCATAAAGCATGACATATTGGATGCTAGTCACTGTACAGATTTTCTTTTTTCTGTCTGTTTGTTTATCTTCCATGCATTGACTGTTTAATTTTTCCTTTACAGATGGTGTCACACAGAAAGAGGTTTTGGCACTGCCATGGAACTTGAAGAAATGGCTTTTTGACTCAAAACCACAACTTAATCCATTGAAGATTATTCAACAAGTTACAGCTCAGACTTCACCAACTGAGAAGAGTTTATGTCTTAATTTTGAAGGAAATTAAGTTTAGTTGTTTAGTAAGTTAGTCAGGCTGACCAGTGGCACCTACAAAGGGGACAACACAAAGTCATTGACCTGAGGAAGCTGGATGTGATGTCTACTGGCCCCCAACTGGTCAGTTATGAACCACACAAAGGATGGCTAGGAATTGTCTCCCCAGCATCAAGAATCTCATGTTGTTTTCCTCCCTTGCCAATGAGGGGAGACCTTATTGTGGTGGCCAGCCTACTGTGATTCACTTAAATATGGTAATAACAATCCCTCTAAATTAATACCAAGGAATAAATGTATGTAAATGCAGAAAAACGCCTTACTGTATTCCAGGTGTTCGTATATTAGGTGAAGAACACTTGCGGTTTACTTATTTGATTATTTAATTGCAAAGTAGTTGCACAGTTTACAGCATTAAAATGCAATGCTACAAACTAGTAGTAGTTTTAGTAGAACTGCAGATATTTCCTAGTACAGACTGAGATCCGAGTGCTGCTGACTAAATTCCTCTGCACTGGTAAAAGCTCCACAACATTAAAGCTCTGTTATTTGTATTGTACATTGTTTATGGAACAAAGTTATGGAACTGATAAAGAGAATTGACTTATCTGTCTGCAGTGCAGTTGATGACAAAGAAACAAAGGATATGGATGTTTCTCTTAAGAATGTTAGTGTGTTCAGAAATGTCTTACAGAATGCACAGGACCATACCAGAACAAAAGGGGAACTTAAATACTTACACAATAACATAGTCACAGAAAAAGGCTGTGGAAGATGAAATGCAATAAATATTTAAGATAGGGGTGTGACTCAGCCCCACAGTTATAATGTCAAAGCCTGAAGGAGCAGTCATATTTTATGATGATTACAGGAAGGTCAGCTGTGCTCAGTTTACCAGAGCTGCTTAGAATTTGGCATCCTTAGCCAGAGACCTGAATTTAGTCTGAATGAAATCCAAGGCATCCAGACCTCTCAACCATACCGATTTACTCGTTTTTTACCGAGTTTTGGGATCCAAATGAAGGGGTGCTGCGATTCCCGAGTGGCACCCCTTCATTTCCGATTTTTTTCTTGTAGTTTTATTAATTTTTTCGAAGTTCGCGCTGTTGACGCTAATGTCATCACGTGCGCGATTACGTCAGCTCCATCAGGGCTATTAGCTAGTCGGAATTGAGCTCATGTCATCATTTCCGGCGAGCGGAAAACATTTGAAGCTGTATTAGCAGCAGTTTAGCTGTATTACTGGTTACACATTTAGAATAGCAAGCGCACTCGTATTGCAAGAGCGAGCAGGATATGTTTTCGGGAAACACACAGGTAGGAGTGGAGTGGATATATCTTTGCAATTGCACAATTAAATTTATTTCAGCGAGCAGAGCAGCCGCATGTTTAGGGCAAGCAGTGGATGTATTATTCAGCAGGACATCGCAGGATTGGATGTATTATGCAACAGGACATCACGAGCAGAATTGGATGTATTATTCAGCAGGACTGGAGTCAGCAGGGCAGCTTAGCAGGTTTGGACTTGAGGTGTGTGTGTGTGTGTGTGAGAGAGAGAGTTGATACCATCATTTCTGGAATCCATATGAATCATTTGCGTGGGATATCTCATTTCAGTTTCATTGTGCAGTAATTTGCTGATGGGCTGCATATTGTGCTATTTTTACATTGAACAGTCATACTGTGTCTCTTAATTGCCTCACCTTGTGCACTGCTATAACCTGTGCTAATTTGCTCTGTGCATTCCCTTACATATCTCTGAATTCTAGCCAGAAATTAACAATCCTTACTTTTGTTTTGTTACCTGAAGCTGTAATGTCACCACCACAACAGAAATTCTTCATCAAAATGTAAGGAAAGAACAACTAGTATTAAAATAACAGGCAGATGATTCCGTAAATCATTGAAGAAAAGTTACAGAGGTATGGAAATGTACGCTACCTCATTGCAGTAGCACTTCCTTTTCTCTAAGCATTTGCTGTGCATATATCCTTTAACTGGTTATGGATATGCTTCCAAGTGTGATCCTCAGTTATATTTATAGCCATATTAATAACAAGGAGACAATTGTAACAGCATTCTTTTTCCATTTAGTGCCATGTAATTGTGAAGTCCACTGCCATATTTTCCTCCATGATTTCTTGTTTTCAATATCCTGTGTAGGCTTGCCATGGCAGTTGTTATTGTCTGTCAAAGCTTTGAACTAGCTCTCATATTCCAGTTGGTATTGGCCTGATAAAAAGTTCTAATCTTGATGTATTCCCTGTGGAAAATTTTATGAAAAGCAGCTGCCCTAATATCTAATAGATGTGTGTCATTTCTAATCCAGTGAAACTCAGTGGTTGATATAACCCTCTTCTCTTAATAGGACTCAAATGAATACCAATAATGGTCCATGGAAAAACAACCCATTTATGTCAGTTATTCCCTAGTAAAAAATATATATCCCAAATTAGTATGCAAACATACTAAGCAAACATGATTCTGTTATATAAATTTCCTTTACTTATGGCATTTTAAATGTATAACACATTCATGCAGTCTGACTCAAATATTCAACTTTCACCTTATATTCTTTTTCAACCACCACACAGTGTCAAATTGAACATATAAAAATATAAAGACGTCAATGGCGGTTCCAATGCAGATGTGCTCATCATATTTCATAGCATTTCTGGCAGTTAGTGAGGAGGATAAAGAGCGTGAGCTACTAATAAGCTCCTCCCTTTAGTCCAAGGTTTGATTCTCTCCACTTCAATTTGCCCACTATGAGTAAGTCACTTAAAGAAACAGTGCTGTGCTGAAATTGAGATAGGCTCCTCAATAGTTTCCTGGATTATGTCTAGTAACTACCAAATAGTATAGTGTTTGTGATGTGTGTGTGAGAAAATGCCCTCATGTATTGCACCTGGTGGCTACAGGTATGCAGGCTCAAATCCTGTACCTTTGGTACAGGGTAAAAAGAACCTAAAGTCCCTAGCCACCATTTCTGAGCTTTGTCTAGATTGTTTGAGCTAAGAGTTGAGAGCTAAGGCTTTGTTCAGGTTTTTTGTGCTAAGAGTTGAGAGCTATGGTGAGAAGTGAGAACTGAATTCACTAAATGATAGTCATTAAGTTTCAGTCTTCCTTTTTTTCAGGAAACTACTGATTTGGCATAGTGGTATGTTGCTCTGACTGTAGTGCATAGGGCACTGGGTTCAAAGCTTGCCAGTGACATGCATGGTGGTAACACGTTTTATTCTAGCAACTTTACAAAATTATACAAGCAATGTTTAAAATGTGTCCCTGGTTTTTGACCTTTTGCCCCCCCCCCCTCCCCACCAAAAAAAAAAACTGAAGTTGAAAATAAGTGTGAGAAGCTGTGCAATATGCCTATGGCTTACACTACTGTCATTCTATTTATAGTGTGGTGTAGAAGTAGACTTTTATGATGGAAATGTTCTGAATTGGGCAGTTTTGTCATTATTGGTTCATGCATTTTGTTTCATTGCCTACAGTACAGACTACTGGAAAAATGTTCACACAATAAATTTAAAATGTGCTCTGTCTAACGTGTGCTGTATAATACAAGGAAAATAACTTAATAAAGTCAGAAAGGCGTATCAAAGAAAAGAACACATGTATGTTTCTTGTTTTGTGTGCAAGGGGCCAATGAATTGAAAACATTCCAAAGGTAATCTTTATCCACCACTGGCCAGATGCATTTTCTTTGGCTGTGGTATGTTGGTTTCAATGCTATTTCAATGAATGTGAGTTTCAAGAGCAGAGAAGTTTTAATGCCAAGTCTATTTTCATTGTGAGACAGTATTGCTTTATTTAGGAGATGTCTGATTTTATTGTTGTGACTGTTTTCTGCACTGCCTATTTACAGTACATGAACAGTTTATAGCATAGGCTAAATCCAGAGTTGCTGAATACAGGCTATTTGGCATTTTCTGAGCACTAAAGCCAGGCATCTCACATTGAGGGCCCTCCAGCACCCTTGTGGTAGAAGAGTGTAGTCAAGAACCATATCATTTGGAGATTGTTGGAACAAGTCTCACTCTTGGGCTTTCCTATTGGCTAGATTGTTGCTGATATTTAAGCACCGCATTTGTGCTTAGATGCACACTGTGCAACAGGGGTTAACACTGCTATGTACAGATTCAAATGCTTAAAAAGTCAAATTTTCCTTAGATAACTGCTAGGGAACCCTCCTAAGCTTCCCTGCTTCTTGACCCACAACACAGTTGCACACTGCTGCCCAGAGAGCAACCCAGCTGTACTTTTTGAGGTGCTAGTACAGGTACTACCCCCAAACCTCCCGTAGATTAGTTGATGTTACTAGTTCTACAGCAGAACCTAGTCCATGTAGCCCACCCCCTCCACTTATTACAGACTACACCTGACATAATGGAAGGTCAGTTTCTCACCATTTCTCCAGCCAGCCTGACTGACGTGGGCATCATGATGCAATGTAGTAATTGCCTCATTTATACAGACAACCTATTACTCCTGAAACATACAAATGCAGTATGTGAGATACATATCTATACTCTGAATCTGGAATCAATGCTGTCTCTCTTTCATGTAACAGCAAGCCAAATACCAAGCAGGTTGTCAGTACCCACACTTCACCTCCCACAAATACCAGGCACACAACACATAAACCCACATATGCGGAGGTACTCACTAGAAATATACTCCGCGTAAAGACTTCCCAAGGGTAAACCTTCTGCACACAATCTGTTCCCAACAGCACCTACTACACATGACAGCACACACGAGTATATCACTCAGTAAGCCCCTAGGACAAAACGTATGTAAGCCAGATGCCTTGGTCATAGGCAACTCCATAGTGAGACACACAAATGTCATCCTAACTAGGCTGGACAAGGAGAAGGTCATGGTCTGGTGCTAGGATCCAAGAAATCATGCACATATCCAGGTATCTCAACAAGAAGTATTATTATCATTCTCTCATACGCTATGTTGGAGTAAATGACGAGATGTACCTTACTGGACTATATGAAGAAATTACATGATTGAGCTTTCAGATTGTGTCCCAGGCAGGTATGTCCCTAGCCCTAAGCAGCATTCTTCCTTCACCCAGGATGATGCCACAATACAAACAAAAATGACTGACTTCAACACTTGGCTTAACTTCTAGTGTCAATCAAGGGAATCCAGTATCTGACAGCCTAGGATGATATGGTCAACAGACCATGCTGCTTTGGCAGAGATGGTTTTCACCTGTTGCCTCCAGGATTACGTTGCTGGCAATGGTACTTGCCTCCCCCATAGTGCCTTTTTTGGCAGTGTTGTAAGAACAAAATTCCAAATGTAAAAATATCCTGTAGAAACAAACTCAGGGTCATGCTGCTTAATGCAAGGAGTCTAAATCAGAAACTGAACTCACTGGAAGCACATCTCACTTTGAAAGATGCTGATGTCTGCAGTCACAGAGACATGGTTCAAGGCCTCAGAGAGTACCTCATCCATGCAGGTCTACACATTCAAACCACAAAATTAATGTGAAAAAATCAAGGGAGGCAGAGTATCCATCGTCATTAAAGACAAATACACCTCAAGACTGGTTAAACAGAATGACACCCTAGAGTTACTCCAAGTCCAACTAACTGCAGGTAAAACCTCCTTCCATATCATTGTTGGCTATAGGTCCCCCACCATGAACCACAAGAATCAGTCTGCCTACCTGTACCTACTTGAGTCACTCACTATACAGCCAAACATCTTGATCATGGGTGATTTAAACTATCCTTCCATCAATTGGGAGTCATATATGAGCACAAGCACACTTGCCTTAAGGTTCTTGGACTTTGTTAATGCAAATGCCCTGAAACAGTCAGCACGCCCACAATGGCCTCTAACATCCTTGACATAGTGCTCACCAACATGTGAGATTGCTGCACCACCCTATGTGTGGGGCCCTCGCTAGTAAAGTCTGATCATAAATCAGTCTCTTTCAAAGTAACTGTCATAGCTGACCCACCCGCAGAAGCAAAAATGTTAAAAAAAAAATTCTCCAAAGCAAACTATAGCCTACTGAGCGATGGCATCAGTAGTTTCAACCCCCCTGCCAATAATGACACCTCAGTATAGGGATCATTGCTCTACACAAATGTCCTGTATAAACACCTGTATGAATGTATAGACTCAGCTGTACCAAAACGGATCAAATCAAGATACTGAAGAAAAAATAAGCCACCCTTATACAATAAGAGAAAGAAACTGCTGTCAAAAAACAAGAGAGAACTGTCCCAGCAGAGGAAGAACTCCATCCAAAGCATAAACAAGCAGATTAGACATCTTGTAAAGTCCTCTAAAGCTAATTACAGTACTAAATTAGCATCTTTAGCTAAGGAAAATCACAAAGCATTCTTTAGCTACATCCAAAACCTAAAAGGGGAAGGCCCAGCTTTGAGCTGAACTAGCTGTGGATGGTACTACTTATACCGAACCTGAGGATATTGTCAAACTTTTTTCCCCTGTTACCACCAGTCATACCCCATAACATAATTGTCATCAGTCCTCTGCCTAGTATCTCCAGAGAGCAGGTCATAGCCACACTCTTCAAGGTCAAAAACACAGCCTCTATAGGACCGCACAACATCTCAGGCTGGTTATTAAATGGTCTAAAACAGAAGTTAGGGGAACCACTGACCATGCTCTACAGTCTTAGTCTAAGCACTGTCCTTGTACCAGATGAGTGGAAAACAGCAGCGATAATCCCCTTACACAAAGGGGGTCCCTCAACTGACCCTAACCAGCCTTATCTGCAAGGCCATGGACAGAATCATCATGGACCTTATTAACAAGGATATAGGTGAAATTCAAACTGTTGATCCAACACAGTTTGGCTTCATTAAGGGCAGATCCTGCCTGCTAAACCTAGTGGACTTCTTTGAGAATGTCACCAAGGCCTTGGATATTAAGGACAGATCCTGCCTGCTGAACCTGGTGGACTTCTATGAGAATGGCACCAAGGCCCTGGATAAAGACAAAACAGTTCACACTGCCCATCTTAACTTAACCAATGCCTTTGACATAATCACCCACTCAGGCATCATTGAGAAACTCATCCAGCTGGGGATTAACCCTTACGTCACCAGATAGGTCACCAATTGGCTCACAAACAGTACATATGCAGTCAAAATTGGTAATGCCACCTCTACTAGCAGACCTGTTACCAGTGGTGTCCCACAAGGATCTGTGCTAGGCCTCCTACTGTTTTTGGTATCTATTTTTCAGAAGTCCAGGTGAAAATAGATGTCTTATGGCTTACAAGTTTGCTGATAACTGCAAACTGGGTGCAGTCATCAAATCCCCCAAATATGTCAGAATACTACAGAATGGGCTTGCACAGACAAATGAGTGGTGTCAAAGCCATGGACTTAAACTAATTGCAAAAAATGTATTATCATCCCCTTTGGCAAAGGAGAAACCCCTGCTAATTGCACCATTAACACCCCCTAAGTTCAAACCCAGTGGTGTGAAATTTAGGAACACAAGTTGATAGCAGCCTTAACTTTGATCATTAGGTGTAGTAGTAAGGAAGGGCTTCGACATTGCACACCTCATAATTATGCGTATAGCATCCAAAGTTAAGGAGGTCATAACTCCCCAGTACTTGGCTGTCATCAGACTAATAGCAGAGTACAATGTTCCCTTCAGTGTGTACCTCACTAGATGTCTGCAGCATCTGGAGAGACCTTAGAGGTTTCTCATAAAAAAAAAAAATCAGGGCCTACAGCACATGACCTACACAGAGACAGTAGGCTGTATAATTTTACTCAGTATCTCATAGTATCGCTTAGACTGCTTAGAGGCATCTTGTGCCTGGCCTACAGAGCAGTCTCAGACCTTGCCTTGATGAAGCTGCTGCACATCCGCAAATCCAATGGGACTGTATTCACTCACACTAGGGTCCTTAACCTAGCCGGCAATATTAACAGGATATGCTAGAGAGACAGATATGTCTCCCAGAGGTCACCACTTTTCTGGAACAAGCTCTCAATTCATGTAAAACAGACCCTGTTTAAGTGTAGCCTGGATAATTGGATGGTAAACCATAAATTTACACTGGGGGTTTCACCTATGTCCTTCTTAGACAAGGGGCAGCCTGTGCTCATCTTAGATTCATAAGAAACACAGACTGTATATCTTGATCCATAACAGAACAAGGGTATAACATGGTTAGGCTTGTGGAAGTTTTAGGGCCAATAGCCTAGTAACCGCCTATGTTCAACATTTCAAACTTTGACAGCTGTCCAATTCCTAGGGTGGATGAAATAGAAATATCTGGGAAAGGCAAGATTGTTGATCACATTAGATCTGACAAATGTCTACTGGCAAATTCCAGTAACAGCTGAAGCCAAGGAAAATACAGCATTTTCAACCCAAGAGGGCTGATTCAAGTGCCCTTTCTTTTGAGACCTTTCAAAGAGTAATGGGCAGTGTCCTAAAGACCCATGTTAGATGAGCTGTTGCTTATCTAGACAGTGCAATAGTACATCAAGCAGACTTTTACGCCTATCTAGTTGAGGTACAAACTTTGGTAGACTGTGAGACAAGCTTGGTTGACAGCCATTGTCTCTAAGATTTAGTTTTGCATGACGGGTAAAATATTTGTGATATGTAATAGCCATATTGTCAGATCACAGAAAGAAAATCTAGAAGCAGTGTGAAATTGGCCTATTCATGTGGGCATTCTTGTGGTTTGCTGGGTACTGCAGAAAGTATCAAGTGCTGACCACCAGATAATTAATCCCTTTGCTGCTGAAAGGCTTTTAAGCCAAGAAACCATATGCATCCTAAGAGGTTTTCTCTTCTATTATCTGTTGAGAGCAGACCTCATATGATCTGTAGGTATTTCATCAATGGTGTCCGTTACAAAAAATGAAGAATATGAAAGTTTGTTAAATGATGGGCTACATACTGCTGTATGTAGCAGGACTATATAGAGTGGCTCAGAACTATTTAATTAAAGAAAAAACAATATTTCATTTGCCAAAAGCAGTGTTATGGCCAAATAAAGAGTTGTGTTTTTGTAAACATGTACGATAGATGACATATCAGTTTGTGAATTATTCTGCTCAAAAACTTTCTAATGATATATGGCACAATTAGGTAGAACAGTGCTGTTTTGTGATTTTACACAATCATGCAAACTATGGATGACGTATTTTCACAATATTTTAAAAACAGCAATATTAACCTACAAATCTAGGCATGTTGTATGGCAACTATGAGGGATAAATTGTGTGGTGTAATGTTGTACATAAGATGTCTGCATTTGTTTCACTGTAGGCCACACATTGTTCACTGTTAATGCCAATATGAAAATATACTTAACTTCAAACCTTTTACTAAAACATTTATATCACTGAATGATGTCATACTATGTCCCATACCATTTTTTAGGTATAACAGCTTCAACATGTAACCCCTACATGACAGTATCAGACTCTTTTTCTGGATAAATAATATAAACAGGGTAAATGTCACAATTTTCAGAACTTTTTAAAACCATTCCTTAAGTGCAACGTTGTATATCTCATGCTGCTTCACTGTGGATGCCCAGAAAATAATGCCAGTTCATAGGCAGCATCTTGTCCATGGTACATGACCTACAACTCATCAGATATTATTCTCGATACTAGGACATTGTTAAGATTAATAAAGTATACCTCAAACAACTACACGTATCTGTGTCTGTGTTAGTTTTGTCCAGGTGTGCATAGTGTTATTTTTATTCAAGCATGTATTTATGTTGGTCAGTATCAAACTTTTTTAACTAATGTAAATATGTGAATATTTATTATGTTTCATAACCTCTTGCAAACACTCTTCATTAAATCAGATCATGTATACTTCACAGTGATGTTTCACTGAGAGTACCTAGCAAGTCCTGATAGCATGCAGATGCCTGCTTGCCTCCTAAAATTTGACTTAATTATCATGCAGTATTATTTTCAACATTACAATGTTAATATTAGTAGAGTCCAGCTCAAAAATTTATATTTTTCTTGTATTTCCCTTCCCCAAGTGTTCTCTAACACCCATTGCTTTTATCTGTCCCCTAACCAAGTATGACAGCATCACATGCAATTTCTGACTGGAAGCATGTCGGTCAATTGATCGAAATTCCTGCAAATCACTTTACTGAAGATGTTATGCCAAAGCTACTTTTGCTGAACCTTGGAGATAACTTTTGTGTAGGGGGCACCTCCAGACACACACTAAATGTATATATACATACTCACATGTCACACAACATTGGAGAAAAAAAAAACCTCCACTGCCAGTGAAAATTGTTATGACATAATGTCTCCACTGAACTGACTTTAGCAGGAGCTGCATTTGATTGATCACATGACTTCCTTTTGATTTCTTAATGCAAATATGGGACCTATTTCATAATTTTTATACCCTTCTGCAACCACTCTTCAGTAACTCAAGCCCTGAGCACCCTACAGTGATGTTTTCAGTGCGGATACCTATAATTTCTTGTTAGCTAGCAGATAACACTTTACTTCCTAACATACAGTATACTGTTTTAAGACAGTCTGAATATTAATATAATGGTTATCAAATAAAGTTATATTTTTGTTTTGTCTTACACAAGTATGTTTAGTATCTTTAGATTCAAACAATCAGTTGCATTCATTGTTCAACAAACATATTGCTCCATTCTTTATCAAGACATAACATTTTTGCAATATTGGCCTTAACGGTGAAATGCTAATAAATCCATACATCATCTTCATGCTATTTGCTGCATTGTACTATCATTTAATGTCAATTTTGTTACTAATAACTATTTCTGGCATATGCATTCCCAGCAGAATAGCATCACACTTCATTTTTACATATTAAAATAATATGGAAAAGGTTTCCTATTTTTCACAACTTTTTACAAACTGTTAAATAATTCCAACCCTGTGCAACACAAAGTGATAGTTTCACTGCACATCCTTACCAGATCATGTCAGCTTGCAGATGACAACTTGTTAAAATTTATGAGAAATTGTTGTCAATATTAGACTGCTGCTGCTGATATTAATAACTTCTAAATAAAATAAACAGTTGTATCCCTGGATGTGCTTATCTTTCACAGCTTAAATTTTTTGTAACAGCTAGCGCTTTCGTTGGACCTCTGAGCATGACACTTTTACATTCCATGTTTGAATTATTAATGGAAAGTATTTCATAAACACGTGTGTGATGCCCTTACCCTAGCCCAGTAATCAAGGAGCCTCAATCCTCACCAATGGCAACAGTGAGGGATGTACAAAATGGGAGGATGACAAGTACACACACAGTAAAGTACAATTTCTCATAAGAGCACACAGAGATCACAGTCTGGGGCTGGTTTCTCTCTCTTTCTCTAGATCCCCAATAAGACTCCCCACTTGCACAGCTATAGGTTTAAGATCTCAGTTGAGTGGCCAAGCTAAGACCTCCACCACCCTCTCTGTCCAACCAGTGCTTCATGTCCCTGCCCAAGTAGCTGATACACACGCACATACACACACTTTGAGATTTGATTGATATACAAACTCACACACCTGGGAAATTCACAGGTTTACTAGCTATGCCCTGTTCTGCCCAGACTATAAGGTAGTACCAGCTGTCACTAGCAATCCTTACTTACCAGCTACTATAATGCCCTTAGAAAGGGTGACCAATCCTACTGTGTAATGTTACTATTAATCCAAATGGTAGTTTTTGACCAAGCATAAAGCTATTAGGAGTGGCCTGTACACTGTCACCAAATACATATGCAAGTAACTTAAGAGCTTAAATATGTCTCACGAATATGAGCTACAAAGATAGGTTTAAATATATTTAATAATAAGATACAACATGCCCAGTCTCTCTCTGAGAGAGTTTTTAAATTAATAATAAGCATTGCTGCTGGGTTAGCTTGGATGACATCACTCTGTCAACTGACTTCAGTTCCCAGGCTAAACAGATACTAACAGAATTTTAACATCTCTTTGTGAGAAGTACATATCTGTCAGAAGTTTGCAGAACTTGGAAGTTGTAAAACAAATGCTTTTACATTTGAAACTTTGTAATCATTTCTGTTTCAAGACAATACAAAAACATCTAGCTCTAGACATTGTGTATGCTGCTGATCTGAAAATGAGAGATAACACAATTGTAAAACATGTTAATTTTGACCTATTTTCTTGAGGATGTCCTTCAAGGATGCATCTGCAGTCCTAACATATGGGTTGTCCTGCCTCAGGCAGCCCTTCGGTCGGCCGGATTCCAAAGTCTGGGTCTGGCCTCGGCTGATGTCGCACTTCACCCGACGTCATAGCTGCTGTTTATTGGGTATAAAGGCATCAGCCGACGCCATTTTCCTCAGTCTTTCTTGCCACGTGGTGCCCGAAGCAGAAGCTGTTCGCAAGTGCCGGTCGGTCAGATCCAGAGATTTCTACTACCGAAGACTTCTAAAAGCTAAGTACCCCGTTGGGGACTCTTTCTTGCCTCAGCCGATGTCAGACAAAGTAAATAATTGTTTAACTTGTGGGAAGCAAATACCTCATAAGGATTTCCACTCTTACTGCCTTCCTTGCTTAGGCCCAGACCACGACGTATCAGCTTGTCTAGCCTGTGCTTCCTTCAACCGACGGACACTTAGACGTTGGTCGGAGTTTGCAGAGGAGTTTTTTGGTCCCGCTTTTGCATACAAAATGCCGTCGGAGACTCCGACTACACAATTAGCTAAAAAGCGTAAGGAAAAGGACCGACATTCGCGGCCCGCGGTTTCGGCTGAAACCACGGTTAGGCCAACCATGAGTGTCTCGGTTTCGGCTGAAACCGAGTCCCCGGTTCTTCCTTCGGCCGAAAGCATGCCTCCGATAGCCGAGCCCTCACAGAGCATGGCTGAATCTGCTACTGAATTTACTGCTGCAGAAGCAGGCACCCAGGATTTGTCAGACACTATTCCTTTAGACATATCTACCCCTGCACGTGGGGCTGCTAGACCCCCTGCTTCTATGTCTATCAAGGCTTTTGCCAGGGCTAAAGCAGCCAAATCTTCTAAGGCCTTACCTGCTAAGACTCCCTCACATAGGCCTGCCTCTAGTTCCCAAATACTCAGCCTGGCTGAGGATCTCATTTCTCTGATCAGGGGATCCCAACCTCACCCAGACAGGGCCTCTCAGCCCCCTCCAGATAAGAGGCCTAGGACTGAACCCCCGGAACCTGTCTCTACAGACTATTCCTCGGATGACTCAGACATTTCAGACCCTCAGGAAGGCCCATATTCTCCTTATGAGGATTCTGATGCAGAAGACTCCATTCCTTCTGCTTCTCCTCCTGAAGAATTTTCCTTTGGGGAAACCTTGCATGCTATGAGGGAACACTTCCAATGGCAGGGCCAGGATTTCTCAGATTCAAGGAAAAGGCTAAGGACTTTTTTACACTTACCACAGCATAGGCCTTTAGCCATTCCTCCAGTACTAACAGTTGTTGATGATGCATATAATGATGCCTGTACTGCCCCTGATTCTCTTCCTCCAGCCCCTGCCAAGCCTGACAGATATTACAGGGTCCCGGACACACACTACCATTTGAATAAGGCTCCTGTTGCAGACCCTGAAACCATTTCACAGGGCCCTAAAGGTGTGGCAGCTGCTTCTGCCAAAAACCCTCTTCCCTCTGAAAGGGAATCTAGAGCATTAGAGAGATGGGGTAAAAAGGTTTATACTTCTGCTACTCTTTCGGCCCGGGCCTTAAACTGTCAATTCCACATGATTCAGTACCAGGAATTTTTGTTAGACCAGCTAAATAAAAAACTGTCTTCTCCTGAACCTATAGACCGCAAGTCCCTTCAGGATTTGGTACATAACTCTCAGCAGGTCAGTAACCATTTCTTAAAATGTGGCTATGATGCACTGGAGGCTTCCTTTAGATCAGCTATGACTGGAACAGTGATTCGAAGGCATGCCTGGTTAAAAGAACAATCCTTACCAGACCATGTTATGTCAAAACTCCTAGATGCTCCCATGGAGAAACAAAGTTTGTTTGGCTCCCCTGCACAAGAGGTTCTAAAGAAGGTGGAAGAAAAAGCAAAATCTGTCCAAACAGTCAAGGATTTCTTACAGGTCCAACCTCCGAGGTTTAGCAGAAATTGGCCTTCGAAGAATTGGTCCTTTCCAGACAACTCCAGAGCACAGAGAGGCAGAAATAGACGCCCAAGAGGCAGAGGTCAATCTAGGGGTGCCTACAGGGGACGTCAGTGGCAACCTACCAACCAGAGAAGTACTGCCACAGATTCAACTACAACCACTTCCACAGGGCAGACACAATGACTTGGCTCTGGTTCCGCCTACCAGGGAACAACTGGAAGCACCCTTGGGCGGAAAGCTAGCCTTATTTTCCGACAACTGGCATTACATTACAGGAGACAAATGGACTTTGCAAACAATAGACAAGGGCTACAGGTTTCACTTTCACACTCTACCAAAAAAGAGAGGAATGCCAAACCTACCACCAAGTCAAAAAACAGATGCTCTAAGACAAATCAACAACTTACTAAGGATGAGAGCTATAGAAAAGGTACCACCTATGGAACAAGGCCAAGGATTTTACTCCAGGCTTTTCCTTGTTCCAAGAAAAGAAAATCAATGGAGACCTATTCTCGACTTGTCCGCACTGAACACATTCCTCATTGTTCCAAAATTCAAAATGCTGACCCTCCAGCAGCTTCTTCCCATGCTGGGCAAGGAGTCTTGGCTGGTGACTCTAGATCTCAAGGAGGCATACCTGCACGTCCCTATATGACCAGATTGCAGAAGACACCTCAGATTTTTTGCAGGATCAGAGCATTATCAATTCTCAGCATTGCCCTTTGGCTTATCTACTGCGCCCAGAGTATTCACGAAATGCCTGGCATCAGTAATTGCTCATTGCAGGCTTCTGGGAATTCAAATTTACCCATACCTGGACGACTGCCTAATACAAGCGGACAGCAAGACAAAATTGACAAAAGATTTGGAAAATGTCATACAACTGTTGCAAGCCTTGGGATACACAGTCAACATGCAAAATTCAAGACTAGTACCATCCCAAAGGATAACATTCTTGGGTGCAGAACTGGATACATCAACTCAGATGGCTTTTCTCACAGAAGAAAAACAAAAGCAACTACCAGTCTACTTCATGACATTAACAACACAAACTCAGCTTACTGCAAGGAAAGTCCTGCAAGCCCTGGGTTACATGGCATCCTGCATAATATTGATTCCGCATGCCAGGCTGCATATGAGAAAGTTACAATGGTATCTAAGGAATGTATGGTCTCAACACAAGAACAGTCTAGAAGCCCAGATTCCAATAATTCCATGCCTGAAGCAAGAATTCCTGTGGTGGGCTCAGGCCTGTCAGTTGAACAGAGGATTGCCTTTCCACAAACCTCATCCAAGCCAGACCATCACCATGGATGCCTCAGACCTAGGCTGGGGGGCACACATGGTGGACAAGTGCATACAAGGCTTATGGACCCAAGACCAGCTGAGTCTACACATAAATCTAAAGGAGATGCTGGCAGTGAAACATGCGATCCAGGCATTCAGACCACTCCTTCAACAGGGTCATCTGCTGATAAGGACGGACAATACCACAGTCATGTGGTGCATCAACAAACAGGGAGGTACACACTCATATCCTCTATGCCGGATGGCAATGGACCTGTGGAATGTGGCCCTGAATCTCAACATTCAACTTCAGGCCAGATTTGTACCAGGAAAAGAAAATTCTCTAGCAGACACCTTAAGCAGAACTACCACGGATGCTCACGAATGGATGCTGCATCCAGATATCTTCAAAGCTATAACAAAGAAATGGGGACTACCAAAGATAGACCTGTTCGCCTCCCCACACAACCACCAATTGAAGAAATTCTGCACAAGAGCATACCACCCACTTGCTTGGAGGGTGGACTCCCTTTCCTTCAGCTGGAAAAACCTGACAGCATATGCATTTCCACCACTTTCTTTGATGTACAAAGTTCTACTGAAGATCAGAGAGGATCAGCCAAGGGTAATCCTGATAGCTCCAGACTGGCCGAGGCAACATTGGTACCCACTACTCAGAAGCATGTCTAGGACACATGCATGGCCTCTACCTCTATGTCCCTTACTTCTAACACAGAACAACTACAAGATCCTACATCCAAACTTGAAAACACTGCAGCTAGCTGCTTGGAATATTGCATAAAACCAAATAACCCAGATTTATCTCAGAGGGTTAAGGACATTATCCTGGAGGCACGCAGACCCTCCACAAGGAAAACTTATTCAGCCAAGTGGAAAAGATACCTCATTTGGAGTACAGCAAAGGGAGAAAATGTCTCATTGGCAAACATAGCGCACATCCTGGAATATTTAGCAGAACTGTTCCACAATGGCCTGTCTTACTCCTCCATTAAGATTCATGCATCAGCAATTTCAGCAGCATACAACATGGATCCTCCTGTCTTCTCTCATCCTCTACTCAGGCAGTTCTTGAGAGGAATCAAAAATGTAAAACCTCCAAGGAAACCACCTTTACCTACATGGGATCTCAACTTTGTGCTGGAAAAGTTAACACTTCCCCTTTTGAACCAGCAGCAACAGCAGAATTACAGTTCTTGTCTTGGAAAACTGCTTTCCTGCTAGCAATCACTTCAGCAAGAAGGGTATCTGAGTTACAGGCATTAATGGCAGTACAACCCTTCCTTATCTTCCATCAGGATAGAGTCTCTCTGAGAACTAACCCTACCTTTATGCCAAAGTGGTCTCCAGAGTATCATTGAACCAAGCGATTCATTTACCTACATTCTTCCCCAACCCACAGAACAGGGGGAAAGACTGCTACATACCTTGGATGTGCACAGACAATTACGCTACTATCTGGACAGAACTAAGACCAGCAGAAAACTGACCAGCTTCTGGTAGCATATGCAACAGGAATGCAAGGAAAAGCAATTTCAAAACAGACAATCTCAAAATGGATAGGAAATTGCATTCGATTTTGTTACTCTTTTCATGGAAAGACAACTCCTGAAAATATCAGGCCTCATTCCACAAGAGCTACAGCCACCACTACAGCTTTCCTACGAGGAGTGGCTACCAAAGACATTTTAGAAGCTGCTACTTGGAGCTCCGTGCATACATTTGCCAAGCATTATAATCTTCCCTTATACTCTAGATCCCGAGCAGGTTTTGCAACTGCTGTTTTGCAAGGGATCTTAACTACACCATCTTTATCTTAGTGTCTCCTCCCCCAGTTTGGCTATGGTATTCTACCCATATGTTAGGACTGCAGATGCATCCTTGAAGGACATAGTACAGTTTTGTACCTACCATAAATGTAGATGTCCGATAGGTATGCATCTGCAGTCAGGATTACCCACCCTCCTTCCTCTGTGGTACTCCTAGGGTATTTACCCCTCTTTTAGCTAGCTGGGGGAATCTATTATGGTGTATTTGTTTGTATATATGTATATATATTGTTTGCTCTCTACTGTTTGGAATTATTTGCATTTATCCAAATTTAGCCTTCCTAGAGGGCACCTGGCATCTGGGGCAAGAAACACTGAGGAAAATGGCGTCGGCTGATGCCTTTATACCCAATAAACAGCAGCTATGACGTCGGGTGAAGTGCGACATCAGCCGAGGCCAGACCCAGACTTTGGAATCCGGCCGACCGAAGGGCTGCCTGAGGCAGGACAACCCATATGTTAGGACTGCAGATGCATACCTATCGGACATCTACATTTATGGTAGGTACAAAACTGTACTTTTTGCAAGTTAACTCTGTATGTTCCAGCTTCTACTATTAAATTTGCACAGATATATAGTTTATATACATTTATGTTCTTTTCCAGTAGGGTACACTGTGGACACATTCTTGAAGCTTAGTACTGTACAAACCCTGTTCAACACACATTTCTGCAACAGTAGTTTAATATACACATAAAATATAGTTCTCTTACATTTGTAAGACAAGCATATGGATCATATTAATATTCACAAATGACATGATTATTTACGGAATTCCAGGTATCTGGGCTGCAGTGTCACAACCCCCCCCCCCCCTCCTGAAAACTCAAGCTAGTTTTTCAAGTGACCCTTGATAAATGTTGCTTGAGAGGGTTGACTATCTGGGGATACCTTACCCTATTTCATGTCTTGAGAGCCCATCTACGTTGGCATTGCTAACCCCACTGCAGTGCTGGACTGTCATATCATATGCTTGCAACCCTAGGCTCGACCTTAGTAACTTGACATTTTGCTGGCTGGCTCGATGCAGCCATGTTAAGGGATTGTAGTCTGCAACTACAGTGAATTTCCTTCCATACAGATAAAGCTGAAGTTTCTGCAGTGCCGACACTGGCTAGACATTAGACAGCTGAATAGCATTCCTCCCTGGGTTGGAGCCTACAACTGAGATAAACCACTGGGTGCTCTTCTCCCTCTGAGGAAACCTGGCTGAGTACAGCCCGCACCCCATGGTTTGAAGCATCTACCTGCACAACAAATTCTTTGCTGTAATCTGGACTGGCTAACAGGGGATCCTCCTAAAGCTCATTTAAGCTTCTGGAATGCCTGCTCACATGCTGGGGTCTACACCACCTGATCTGGCTTCTTTTTTCCTTGTCAAGTCTGTGAGGGTAGCAGCTATGGTACTATAACTGGGGAGAAACTTTCTGTAGTACCTTGCTGTCCCTAAGAATGCCTTCACCTGCTTTTTTGGTAATGGGCAGGCCATGCATGAAAGGCTTTCACCTTGGCATGTTCTCGCCAGATCTTATTACTCCCCAGTCTGTGTCCCAAGTAGGAGACCTCTGCCATACCCACCTGACATTTGCTGGGCTTAATGGTCAACCTTGCCCTTTGTAGTCTGCCTAGCACCTCCCTGACACCCTGAAGGTGCTCTTGCCAGGAATGGCTGTAAATGGCAATATCATCTAGGTACACAAGGGCAAAATCTCCTGCTCCTGCTAGGATGCAGTCTGTCAGCCTCTGGAAAGTTGATGGGGCATTTTTCATCCCAAAGGGCATCTTCCCAAACTCATACAAGCCAAAAGGAGTCACAAAGGCTGCTCTATCCCTCTTTTTTCTAGCACTGGGAGTCAAGGGCACCTGCCAGTAACCCTTGGTAAGATTGATAGTAGTAAGATACTTAGCCCCACCCAGCTGCTCTAGGGCTTCATCTGTTCTAGAAATGGGGTAAACATCTGACTCTGTGTGACTATTTAATTTCCTGTAGTCCACACAGAACCTAATGCTGCCATCCTTCTTTGATACCAGCACCACTGGGGAGACCCAGGGACTGCTGGACTCATGAATTACCCCTTGTTCCAACATTTCCTGTACTTCCTCCCTCAGAGTCTGTTTGACTCTCTCAGGCACCCTATAAGGGGCCTGCTTAATAGGCCTCTGGGTCCTGTATCCACATGGTGCTGCACCAGGTGGGTGAACACTGATTTCACAGTGAACATGCCCCAAAACTCCTGTAACACTGCTCGGATTTCTTGAACCTGGGGAGGGGATAACTGCTGGGACATTGCTACACTTTGCAATGAGATGTCAGTCCGAGCCTCACTGAGATCATCAGTCACCAGATGCTCCTCAGACTCCTCTTGCCATCTACTCCAAATACTCAGCACAAGGGCCTCCCTATCATGGTAAGGTGTCATCATGTTAAAATGGTACAATTTGTGCCCCTGCCTCCTGCCTAGCAGTTCTACCATGTAATTAACATCACTGACCTTCCTTACTGTCTTGTAGAGTCCCTCCCAGGATGCCTGCAGCTTATTGTGTTTGAAAGGAATGAGAACCATTACCTGCTGCCCTACAGCATACTCTCTAGCTCGAGCATTCCTGTCATACTAGATCTTTTTCTGCTGTTGTGCTTCTGTCAGGTTCTCCTGGGCCAAGCCCATGAGTTCCCTGAACCTTGTCCTGAGGTTTAGGACATATGCCACAACAGACTCCTTGTGGAATTCTCACTCCCCCTGACACTCATCTTGAAATAAATCTAAAGGTCCCCTCACCCTGTGCCCATAGAGCAACGCAAAGGGTGAAAAACCTGTGGATTCTTTGGGCGCCTGTCTGTAAGCAAGCAACAGATGTGGCAAATATGTGTACTGCTCCCTCTTTAACTGGTCTGCAAATACCCGTAGCATGGACTTGAGTGTAGAGTTTAACCCCTCAACAAGACCATTAGTCTGGGAATATTAGGGGGTGGTCTTTAGGTGCTTCATCGCACAGTACTTCCACAGACATGACAGCAGGTCTGACATGAAATTGACACCTCTGACAGTCAGTATTTCTTTTGCAAAATCTACCCTACTGAAAATTTCTAACAAAGCATTTCCCAACTTTTATGCCTTAATGGAGGACAGAACCACTGCCTCAGGATATCTAGTAGCATAATCTACTACCACTAGGATATACTTTTTCCCTGTGGAACTTGGGGTATTCAGAGGTCCCACAATATCCATAGCTACCCCCTGAAATGACTCCTCAGTCACAGGCAAAGGCATCAAAGTAACTTTCCCCTTGTCTCCTGCCTTGCCTACCTTTTGGCACTGCTCACAGATCCTACAGTACCCTGTTACATCCTTGGAAATCCCAGGCCAATAAAAGTTCTGCATAATATGTCTCGTACGTTTTATGCCCATATGACTTGCAAAGGGATTATCATGGGCTATGGCTAGATGTGCCAGTTGGTAGGCTCTGGGCACTACCAACTGCTGTAGTCTCTCACTCTCTAACCCTCCCTCAGGGTCCACTCTCTATACAGGAACTCTTTGTCCCAGAATACAGATTCCCCCTTCCCTTGAGAATCAGGTGCCTCACTAGCTACCTCCCTCAGGCCTTGTAATGTAGGGTCTGAGAGCTGAGCCTGTCTCATCTCTCTTTGTAACCCTTCTCAGCTCCCCTTCCACAGGACGTCTGGCATCCTCTGACAGCCGTGCCTCACTGTCAACCTGGGTACTACTACTCACCTCTGCCCTTGCAGTCACTCTGTCCAAGGGAACATCAGTACCCACAAGCAGCTGTGAGTCATCTTCAGTCTCACTGCTACAGGGTAACTCCCTCCTGGAAGTAACCACTCACCAGTCCTGGCTGCAAGTGTGCAGTCTGTCTGGGTCTCCCCCAGGCTACCAAACCCACATGCTTGTCTCCAAGCCTGACTGTGTGTAACTGCATGCACACAGGGTACTGCATTATCAAAATCATTCCCTATCAGGGCATCTGCAGGGATATTCTCAAACACACATATTTGCCAGCTTCCCTTTCCACCCTCCCAGTCAAGGTGAACCCTAGCCAAAGGTATTTGTAATGGGGTCCCTCCTAAAACTTTGAATGGAGTAGACTGCCCAAGCAAGTAGTGCTCCCCTTTAACCATTGCAGGCCTCACAATGGTTAGGTCAGCGGCTGTGTCTCTCTTAGCAGTGGCCTCATTCCCATTAACTAACATAGAATATAACCTCTTGTGGTAGTTTGGTACCCTTGTTGTCTCAAGACAACCTACTGTTAGCATTTTGTCATTCCCACTTACTCTATCTTCCACCTTTTGTTCCCCACCTTGCCTCTGTGGACATCTATATACTATATGGCCCCACCGGTTGCATTTAAAACATTTAACCCTGCATCCTGGATGTGTACCTGGATTAATGGCTTCCCCTACTGCTGGCAGACTATGTTGGGACATTCTGGGCTGCCCATCATGGGTTACCTTAGACCCATGAGTATCACTGGGTGTCCCTTTCTTCTGCAGTAATGCCTTGCTTGCTAGGTGTAGGTCTCCCTTCTTCCCTAACTCATCTAGAGTAGTGCATTGACTATCAGCTAACCATATTCTCATGTCCTCAGGCAAAGTGCTAAGGGCTTTATTCCCTCACCAAAACATCTGCCAGCCCTTCAAAAGTGGTGACCTGACATCTACTCACCCACCTATGAAAATAAGTGCTTAGTTCAGCTACATATTCACACACACTTTTATCTGCCTTGCATCTATGCTGACTTACCTTTTTCCTATGAGCTTCATGTGTTAACTTAAAACATTCTAAAAGACAGTTCTTTTACAATATTATAATTTAACAATCGGTATCAGACAGTTTAAAAATAACAGTTACAGCTTTACCGTGGTATAAGGGAGTCAGGAACTGTACCCACAGCCCTTGGTCAACATTATAAAGTTTACTTGCCCTCTCAAACATATGAATGAAACTATCAAAATTATCCCCCTCTGTAAATTGTGGAAGAAATTTACTGACCTTTGTTGCTTCTGGGATTTGGTCAATCCCTTCCCCATTACCTCCATGACTGGCGAAGAGTCATCATCTCCTTTTTATGTTGCCTCTGCCTCTCCTCCTCAGTCTCCAGCCATCACAGGTTCTCATTTTCCTCAGCCTCAAGACATTTCAGCCACTCTGTTGATTTCCAAATGCTTGGCCTCCAGCTCAAGTCTCTTTAACTTCCAACCAATTAATATGTGATGTGGATATCCCACCACTGCCAAACAATTTATAGGTGACACCCCTGCCCTGGCCCAGTAATCAAGGAGCCTTAATCCTCACCACTGGCAACAGTGAGGGACATACACAATGGGAGGATGACAAGTATACACACACACAGCGATGTACACTTTCCCTTAAGAGCACACAGAGATCACAGTCAGTCTGGGGCTGGTTTCTTCCTCTTTCTCTAGATCCCCAATAAGACTCCCCACTTGCACAGCTATAGGGTTAAGATCTCAGTTGAGTGGCCAAGCTAAGACCTCCAGCACCCTCTCTGTCCAACCAGTGCTTTGTGTCCCTGTCCAAGTAGTTGACACACACACACTTTGAGATTTGATTGACATACAAACACACACACCTGGGAAAGGATGACACAGGTTTACTAGCTATACTCCCTTCTGCCCAGACTATAAGGTAGTACCAGCTGCCACCAGCCACTCTTACTTATCAGCTACTATAAGGCACTTACAAAGGGTTGACCAATCCTACTGTGTAAAGTTACTATTAATCCAAATGGTAGTTTTTGACAAAGTGCCAGCTATTAGGAGTGGCCTGTACACTGTCACCAAATACATATGCAAATACTCTAAGAGCTTTACTATGTCTCACAAATATCTGCAAAGATAGATTTAAATATATTTAATAATAAATAATAATACAGCAAAACGGCACTCAAACAACACAGTAGCTACAGAGTTCAAAATCACAGGAAATATTTTAAAACAACATTGCGGGACAGTCTCAAATAAATACCGAAAACATCTGAACTAATCTTTACTGGATTCTTATCTATAATAGAAATTACTGTACCTTAAATCTTACTTAGAAACAACATGCAGGCAGAAGTGCTGAGTGGATATTTCTTGCCCAAGACATGATACAAAATGCTCAGTCTCTCTCTGAGAGAGTTCTTAAATTAATAATAAACATTACTGCTTAGTTAGCTTGGATGACATCACTCTTTGTCACATGACTTCAATTCCCAAGCTAAACAGATACTAACAGAATTTTAAAATCTCTTTGTAAGAAGTACATATCTCAGAAGTTTTCAGAACTTGGAAGTCATTAAACAATAAAACACTTTTATATTTGAAACCTAGTAATTATTTATGTTTCAAGACAATACAATAACATCCAGCTTTAGACATTGTGCCTGCTCCTGAGCTGAAATTGAGAAATAACTCAATTGTAAAACACTTTCAACTTATTTTCTTGAAGTTTTGCAAATTAACTCTATATGTTCCAGCTTCTGCTATTAAAACATAGATTTGCACAGGTATATATAGTTTATAAGGATTCACTTCAGAAAACTGAAAGCCCAAAATCTTGGATTTCAAAAGACTGAAACCAAAATCTTGAAAGTTCAAAAGACTGAAAACTCAAAATACTGAATCTCAGAATACTGAACACACACAAGATACCAACATTTACTATATTCCAGCACAACTGCATACAAAAACAAATAAAAAAATAAACTATTTACCACTTCTCCAAATATAAGCAATGGGGGCAAGCCCCCGTGCACCCCCTGCTACTTAAATTTATCAACTCTGAGATCGCACTTCAAAGAACAAAATGGCAAACATACCATTATGTGTTTCGTGACTGCCTGTTATAACCTTAGTCATGTTCCTTTCTAACTTGCAATACTACAACATAATTCATGTTACTGTAGTGAAGTGCAATCTCGGAGTTGATATATTTAATTAGCAGGGGGTATGGGGAGGTGCAGGGGGGCCTTGCCACCCCTGGTTATACTTGGAGAAAAGTAACATGGTTTGTCTTGTATTTGTTTCTGTATCTACTTCTGCTGTAATATAGTAAGTGTTGATATCCTGTATGTTTTCAGTATTTTGAGATTCAGTATTTTAAGTTTCAGTCTTTTGAACTTTCCGGACTTTGGTCTCAGTCTTTTGAAATTCAAGATTTTGGGCTTTCAGTCTTCTGAAGTGAATCCATTTTATATACATTTCTGTTCTTTTCCAGTAGGGTACACTGTGGACACATCCTTGAAGCTCAGTACTGTACAAACCCTGTTCAACACACACTTCTGCACAAGTAGTTTAATATACACATAACATATAGTTTGCTTACATTTGTAAGACAAGCATATGAATCATATTAATATTCACAAATGACATATGATTATCTACAAAATTCCAGATAGCTGGGCTGGCAGTATCACAGTCTGCAAGAACTTTTTCAATGACTAAAGCCCTGCACATCCTACAGTGATGGTTTCACTGTTCACATATGTCATATGTCAGATTCTATATGCCTTCTTGCTCTCTGATACTGACAGTACTATTCTTGAAATAATATTATTAATGTGTAAATATTGCTATTATTTATAAACATATAGATCTATTCCAAGTTGTACAGCTCAGAATGCATGCACGTTTCCCACTTTCTTTTCTTGTCATTTCTTACTACTATCCTATGCATGCACAGATGCACCTTTATATTCTTGATGCACCTTTATATTCTTGATGTCAGACATGTTCATAATTGCAGGGACAAAAATAGATGTCCTTCAAGAATGCAACTGCAGTCATAACATATGGGTTGTCCTGCCTCAGGCAGCCCTCGGTCGGCCGAATTCCAAAGTCTGGGTCCGGCGTCAGCTGGTGTCACCTCCTCTCCGACGTCACAACGGCTGGAGTATAAAGGCATCGGCTGATGCCATCTTCTTCAGTCTTTCTTGCCACGCGGTGCCCGAAGCAGAAGCAGTTCACAAGTGCCGGTCGGTCAGCTCCTGTGTTTTCAGTACCGAAGTCATCTAAAAGCTAAGTACCCCATTGGGGAACATTTTTTCTTGCCTCAGCCGATGTCAGAACAAATTGAGAAAGTTAATAATTGTTTGCCTTGTGGTAAACAAATACCTCATAAGGACTTCCATTCTTACTGCCTTCCTTGCCTGGGCCCAGACCACGACGTCTCGGCCTGTGCTGCCTGTGCTTGCTTTAATAAGCGCACTCTCAGGCGCCGGGCAGAATTTGCCGAAGGCTTCTTCAGTGAATCTTTTGCGTATATCATGCCGTCGGATCAACCGACAACTCAATCTGCCAAAAAACGAAAGGACCGGGACCGACATCCTCGGCCCGCGTCCACCACCGATGCTACGCCTAAACCCTCCGCTAGTGCTTCGGTCCCTTCGGAAGTGGTAATTCAACCTCTCCAGGCTGACGACACAGCGTTAACACTACCTTTGGTCTCGGAGATCTCTCCGGTGCCGGTTGTTGATTTTCCTCTGGAAACCGAAGTTCTGGATCTACCCGACACCATTTCTGTAGACAAGGTTACTCCTGCACGTGGGGCTGCTAGGCCCCCTGTATCCATGTCCATTAAGGCCTTTGCACGTGCTAAGGCCGCCAGCCAGGCCAAGGCCCATCCTAAACCTGCTGCTCAGGCCCCTTCTTCTGATAAGCAGATCATGTCTCTTGCTGCAGATCTTATTTCTCTTATCGGGGGTCTCAGCCTCATCCAGACAGAGGTTCTCGGCGACCTGCAGAGAAAAGGCCCAGAACAGAGCAGGCTGACAACCTCTCGTCGGATGAAACCTCTGGGGATTCTGAGCATTCTGATACCCAAGAAGAATCCTTCCAGGCCTACGAGGACTCTGATGCTGAGGAATCAATTCCCTCTGCCTCCCCTCCAGAGGATTTCTCGTTTGGTGAAGTCCTGCATTCTATGAGGGAACATTTTAAATGGCAGGGTGAGGAATTCTCTGATTCCAGGAAAAGGTTACGTACCTTCCTCAAGCTTCCCCAGCACAGACCTTTAGCTATTCCTCCAGTTATGGATGTTTTGGATGATGTTTTCTCCGACTCCAGTGCTAACCCTGATTCTCTCCCCCCTGCTCCTGTCAAGCCAGACAGATATTATAGGGTCCCTGACACTCACAAGCATCTCTTCAAGGCCCACTCTGTGGATCTAGAAACTATTTCACAGGACCCCAAGGGAGTGGCTACTTCCACTGCCAAAAATCCACTACCAGCGGACAGGGAAGCTAGGTCCCTGGAGAGATGGGGTAAAAAAGTTTATACCTCTACCACCCTAGCCATGAGGTCACTCAACTGCCTTTTTCACATGTTTCAGTACCAGGATTTTTTACTGGATGATTTACAGAAAAAGTTAGCCTCTCCTGAACCTATTGATAGGAAGGCATTGCAGGATCACATACATAACACTCAGCAGGTTAACAACCATTTTCTTCAGTGTGGTTATGATGCATTGGAAGCTTCATGTAGGGCAGCTATAACTGGGGCTGTGATATGTAGACATGCTTGGTTAAAAGATCAGTCTTTGCCTGACCATGTTAAAGTAAAGTTACTGGATGCACCTCTGGAAAAACAGAAGCTTTTTGGTGCTAATGCACAAGATGTGTTGAAATCCATTGAGGAAAAAGCTAAGTCAGCACAGACGGTCAAGGATTTCCTTCAGGTTCAGCCACCCAGGTTCAGCAGAAACTGGCCTTCAAAGAATTGGTCCTTCCCAGGATCTGACAAGTTTCAAAGGGGAAAAAGCAGGCGTGCCCGAGGTAGAGGGCAATACCGAGGATCCTACTGGGGCCGCCAATGGCAACCTCCAAATCAAAGAAGTGGCGCAGACAGCCCAGCTGCACCACAAGGACAATCACAATGACTTGACTTTCATACCACCTACAAAGGCTCAAAGAGAAGCACCTTTGGGCGGAAAATTGTCCTTATTCTCAAAAAACTGGCATATCTTAACCAAGGACAACTGGATACTGGATTTAATAGACAAGGGTTACAGATTCCACTTCCATACTTTACCAATAAGACAAGGCATGCCAAACCTGCCACATCATCAAAGGGCAGAGGCACTCTCTCAAGTTTCAAAGCTGTTAAGTATAAAAGCAATAGAAAGGGTTCCTCCTCAAGGCCAGGGATTTTATTCAAGACTGTTCCTTGTTCCAAGAAAAGAAAACAAATGGAGACCTATACTGGACTTGTCAACTCTAAATACTTTTCTCATTGTGCCAAAGTTCAAAATGCTGACGCTGCAGCAACTCCTTCCCATGCTGGGCAAGGGGTCATGGCTGGTCACTCTGGACCTCAAGGAGGCATACCTGCATGTCCCAATCAGACAAAGCTGCAGAAGATACCTCAGATTTCTTGCAGGGACAGAGCATTATCAATTCTCAGCATTGCCGTTTGGCTTATCTACTGCACCCAGAGTGTTCACAAAATGCCTGGCATCAGTAGTGGCACACTGCAGACTACAGGGGATTCAAATATACCCCTACCTGGACGACTGCCTCATACAAGCAGACAACAAACAAACCTTAAAAGCAAACTTGGACTATGTCATTCAACTACTGCAGGCCTTGGGATACACAGTCAACATTCAGAAGTCAAGACTAGTACCATCCCAACAGATTATTTTCCTAGGAGCCAAACTGGACACAGAAACTCAAATGGCCTTCCTCACAGAGGAAAAACAACAGCAGTTACCAGAGTACTTCAAAGGCCTAGCAAAACTCTCCCAGCTGACTGCAAGGAAAATCCTGCAGGCCCTGGGGTTCATGGCATCTTGCATTCTTCTGATACCTTTGGCAAGACTTCATATGAGAAAGCTGCAATGGTATTTAAAAAGCTTATGGTCTCAACACAGCCAAAACCTAGAGGACGTAATCCCACTTATTCCATGTCTGCAAAAGGAATTTCTGTGGTGGGCTCAAGCAAGTCGGTTAAACAAAGGCATGTCTTTCAACAGACCTCAAGCAGGTCAAATGATTACAACAGACGCCTCAGATCATGGATGGGGGGCACACATGGAGGGCAGATGCATTCAAGGCCTATGGACACCAAAGGAAAGATATCTGCACATAAACCAAAAAGAGATGTTGGCAGTGATGCATGCAATCGAGAATTTCGAAAAATCACTACAACAAGGACATTTGTTAATAAGGACAGACAACACCACTATCATGTGGTATATAAACAAGCAGGGAGGCACTCATTCTTATCCCCTCTGCAGACTAACAATGCTTCTCTGGGAAAAATCCCTGAGTCCGAAGATACACTTGCAATCCCAGTTTGTGCCAGGCAAGGACAATGTACTGGCGGACAAACTGAGCAGAAATTTCTTGGATCCACACGAATGGATGCTGCATCCTCACATTTTCTCACAACTAACAAAGACATGGGGAAGACCGGACGTAGATCTCTTTGCTTCCCACTTAAATCATCACCTGGAAAAGTTCTGCACAAGGACCCACCATCCTCTAGCCTGGAAAACAGATGCTCTCTCCTTCAGCTGGAATTCCCTAAAAATGTATGCATTCCCTCCTCTACCTCTGCTGACCAAGGTGATACTGAAGATCAAAGCAGAACAACCAACAGGCATTCTGATAGCTCCAGACTGGCCAAGGCAACACTGGTACCCATTGCTGTTGAGCATAACTCGGACCAGACCGTGGCCCCTGACCATATGGCCCCTACTCCTATCACAACACAATTACAGGACTGTCCATCAAGACCTGAATACATTGCATCTGACAGCCTGGAGGTTACCATGACTCCTACAGCTATCTCTCTTTCCAAAACAGTTCAAGAGATCTTACTGGAAGCACGCAGACCTTCCACCAGAAAAACCTATTCAGCCAAGTGGAAGAGATTCAGCATCTGGAATGCCAACAGGGGTCAGGACACAACATTACTGAGTATACCTCAGATTTTAGAATACTTGGCAGAAATGTTTCATACTGGACTCTCATACTCTTCTATAAAGATTCACGCCTCAGCAATCTCAGCAAAATACAATTGTGACCCACCAGTGTTTCCACATCCTTTACTAAGACAGTTCCTAAGAGAGATAAAGAATATCAAACCTCCCAGAAAACAACCAGTACCTGCATGGGACCTCAATTTCGTTTTGGAAAAATTAACTCTTCCTCCTTTTGAGCCAGCAGCAACTTCAGAGATGCAATTTCTATCATGGAAAACGGTATTCCTATTGGCAGTCACATCTGCAAGAAGAGTCTCGGAGATACAGGCACTCATGGCAGTGCCTCCCTTCCTCATTTTTCATCAGGACAGAGTTTCTTTAAGAACCAATCCTACATTCATGCCAAAAGTTATTTCCAGGGTGTCTCTAAATCAAGCTATTCACCTGCCTACTTTCTTCCCCAATCCTTAAAATAGGGGGGAAAAACTGCTGCATACTTTGGACATTCACAGGCAACTACGCTACTACTTGGACAGAACTAAGGCCACCAGAAAGTCTGACCAAATGTTTGTAGCCTATGCTGCTGGAGTACAGGGAAAAGCAATCTCCAAACAAACAATTTCAAAATGGATTGGACACTGCATCAGATTCTGCTATTCTTTCCATGGAAAAGGTGTGCCAGCCAGTATTAGGCCACATTCCACCAGAGCTATAGCCACATCCACAGCTTTCCTAAGAGGAGTGGCAACAAAGGACATTCTAGAGGCTGCTACATGGAGCTCCGTGCATACATTTACCAAACACTACAACCTGCCCTTATACTCCAGATCCCGAGCAGGCTTTGCTTCGGCAGTCCGGCAGGGGATTTTAGCTACACCATCCCTCTCTTAGTTCCATCCACCCCCAGCTTGGCTATGGTATTCAACCCATATGTTATGACTGCAGTTGCATTCTTGAAGGACATAGTACAGTTTTGTACCTACCATAAATGTAGATGTCCAATAGATATGCAACTGCAGTCGGATTTTCCCACCCTCCTACCCCTCTGCAACCTTCTTTATGGGTCCCTACCCCTATTCCTATTAGCTGGGGGTATCTCCTATGGAGTATCTGTTTATTACTGTTGTGCATGTTTGGAATTTCTTATCCATTCACCAAATTTAGCCTTCCTAGGAGGGCACCTGGCATCTGGGGCAAGAAACACTGAAGAAGATGGCGTCGGCCGATGCCTTTATACTCCAGCCGTTGTGATGTCGGAGAGGAGGCAACATCAGCCGACGCCGGACCCAGACTTTGGAATTCGGCCGACCGAGGGCTGCCTGAGGCAGGACAACCCATATGTTATGACTGCAGTTGCATATCTATCAGACATCTACATTTATGGTAGGTACAAAACTGTACTTTCTGCATATATGTGCAGTTCACCCATCTCCATTTAATGGGTACAATAACTTTTGTTTTTATACACTTACCATAGTTGACCATCCGGTCCATTTGTTCTCCATCAGCAGGGTAAGGGGTTGAGTAGGTCCATTTGTTCTCCATCAGCAGGGTAAGGGGTTGAGTGAATACTTCTTAAGTGTACTTTATTTTCAGGGATGTCTGTGATTTTAAGTCAGATTTTATCTCTGTTCCTCTTAATCCCTCACAGCAGTGGTGACTTTAGAGAAAAGGTGGTAAATTACACTTAATAAATAATGACAATAATTAGTGTTATAAACTTCAGAAGATGCGTATTAATTTACAGCATCTTATTTTATTAATGTCTCAAGTTAATAATACTAATATTTAAAAAATAGTGTCCATGTTTATTTCGGGATGTGTGCCTGATTCTGTTGATATTTCTCCATGATTCAGATGAGCACTATGGCTGAATGGCAGGGCACATCATACAGTGTGGTACAGCTTCTGTCATTTAGTTGTTCTGTTGCATTGTTGAAGAGCCATGCCTGAAAATCTCTTGTTACGCTTTCGTATTTGTAATTTACCCCATAGAATCTATTCAGTCTTGGCAGTTACAGTTTCTAAGTCTTTTGTTATAATGTTTCCATGCTTTTGAAGCTTAACAGTGTTATGACATTTCAAGTGACATGATGCAACAGTAATAAATGCTACTGATGACTTTCCCTGTATTCATTGTCCTTGATCACATTTGACATTTTTGTAGTAATTGGCTACCATCATGGTTTTTATTTGTGTTTATCAGTGGTTCCTTTTTTTGTCTTTATGCTTCTCTTTGGTTGTGTGAACATGGACTTAGTTTATATAAATTAGGGGGATACTTGACCCCTTCAAAAATATATCAGTAAAGGATATGCTTGTTGCTTAAATAAACAAATAAATAAAATGTCTGTTATTCCACTGACCTTAGCTTAGAACCCTAAACTTCTTCTAGTTCCAGTGCAGAGTCTCAAAAAAAACTGTAAGATAAGTTATTAAGAAATGAAGCCCATGCTTCAGTTTAATTTTTGTATACAGTTTAGTTACCGTTTTTAAAACTAAAGATAATATTTTTCTTTAGGGCTTGTTTTATGTGGGCCATTTTTTTTAATTTGTTCAGTGTATAAAAGATCACCTTAGTTTTTTCAGCAAGCAGTAAAAAAGTAGTTTTAAAGGAAATGTAGTAGTTTTGCTTAAGCACCAGGGGTGTAGATACAATGTTGATGATGCACCAAAAAAACAGATATAAAAACTATACAATGTTGATGATTCACCAAAAGAATAGATAAAAAAACTAGTGTACACACTTGTCTTAGTTATATGTTTGTTATCATAAACCTTGTAAGATCAGGTTTTATTTAAAGACAAAAATACAGTATTCTCTTTGGATAAGTATAGAAATGCAGTCTTATTAAAGCAGACGTATAAGAAAGGAATGTTTCAGAAACTTTCAGTCAAGAACACTGATAAGAACAAAATGTGCTAACAGAATGTGTAGTAAGTACATTGAGTACAAACAGATCTTGTTTAGGTAGTATGAGGCTTGGGAAGCAAGGCTAAAAAAGTGAGTAGAAATTTACAGAGTTTTCTATTACAGATATTTCAGACGCTGAGTTAATTTGGGCTGATATGCAGAAAGTCATTGCAGTGCAGTGCAGTGCTCAGAAGTTTAGTACAGACACTTGAGAGTGAGTGCAGAAGTCAGGTCAAGTATCCAGCATTCCAGAATATTAATTGTATTATTCAAGTATAAAGGAATATGAGTGCAGTTGCTACAGACATAATTCAGTCTGTTTCAGTTTATCAGCCCTATTACTGGAGACACTAATATTTGATTTGGACATTGTTGACATCTACCTTCACTGTACATAAATCATTTTTAAAAGCTACAGTGTTATGCAGACCTTTATTCTGAAAGGTAAAGAAGATTTGGCACTTAAATGAGATACTACCACATGTTCAGCACAGTTTTGGGTAATTAAAAAATAAAGACATTCATTCCAGTTTCTTTCAGTTATTTCCAGTATTCCATAGTCCTCTCAATTCTTACCCACTTTAGCTGGTATCCACTTATATTCTGAATCTTCTTGCCAAAAGAAATACTGCAGCAAATAGACACCTAAACATATAAACTTACGCAGCCTTTATGTAAATGTGGCAACGAAACCCAATTCTTGACAAATACTCCCCCAGATTTACTAATCTTCCATGCAGGACTAGTCTAGTCCTGCATGGAAGCAGCAGTTTAGGAGGAGGATGGCAGCGCACCATGCATATTAATGAAGGTGCACTGCCTGAACTCCTAACCCTCCATGGAGCGTGAACGAGTGCAGGGGGTGTGTCTGAGAGCAGAGTTCTCAGAATAAACATGCCCCTGCAAAGTAGAAAAGCAGTAAGTGTGAATAAATGAGCGAGACCACTCATAGGTGTCCACATATCTCCACCAACAGTCCCCCATGTGTACAACAGCAACAGGACATAAATATAAAAAGAAGAACCCCCGTCATTTTTTTTTTAAACTCAGAGTACAGCTAACCGTAGGTGCACAGGTGTGCCCATCGGTTAGCTATGGTTAAAGCAGCTTAAAAGGCTGAAGAGGATAACAAGGAATATATATACAAATGAAACAGCATAGCAATAGTGTAGTGGTCAGAGCATCCACCTAACAAGCAGGCATTCCCGGTTCGAGTCCCACTGCAACAATACTATTTTCCATGTGAAATCTGTATATGAACATTTTTTTGCTGTATAACCTACTGAATAAAATTTAAATGTGAACTGGAGTACTGCACTAAGTGCACATGTGAAGTGTCAGTGTCATAATGAATAAGGCACTAGTAAGTAGGTTTAAGCACAAATAAGCAGTAGTAAGCATATATAAGCGTGTTTAAGTGCATTTGCGCATGGGTAAGCATTGCCTACACAGATTAAGCAAAGTAGAAGCTAAGTGAGTGTAAGAAACTGTAACTGGAGGTTAGCATTGCTTAGCTCAGCGCAAACCTGTGCACACCCACGTAAAACTGCTTTAAAGTGCTTTAATCACTCTGTACCCAACGGCCCGTGGCAACAAAATAAACAGCTACTGCAAGTCTTGAACTCAGGACCCTGTACACCACAGTCATACTAGTTAACCACTAAGCCATCATAGCAGTACATATAAGTGAGGTATCAGCAAATTAATCATCACCACAAGAAAATCAAACCAAACGTGAACTGAATCTATGTACAGTGTGATGTATAACCTGCCACAGAACATAAATATGTGAACTGGAGTACTGCAGTAAGCATAGATTTGAGGTGTTATTGTAATAAAGTGTAAAAGTCCCCAGGTCATCATACAGTGTATGTACACATGAATCACGGATACCAGACAAATATATAACCTGTAATGAAGAATAAATCACTGCCAAAAGGCAAATATAGTACTAATTAACTATTAAGCAATGCTAACCGCAGCACAGCTCAACTTAGTAAATGCAAGCAATGTGTAGGGGAGCCAAATCAATCTGCCTAGTGGTATACCTCTTTAAGCAGTGCCAACCTTATGTAAGCAGGTGCGCCCATAGCTTAGCCTTTTCAAAACCAGCCAATCATGGAAAGGTATGGGAAATTGGCTGTATTTAAACCCCACAGGCAGGAATACTTTCCATAACTGGTTGTAGCTTCCTACTGCAGGCAGAATGGCTGGTGTGGGTGAAGGCACTCAATTTACAAGGCAGTGCTGGGGCATCCAGAAGTCAAAATTCATGGTATGGCTCCTGGTAAAACACCATGAGCAGAGACTACTGCAGGGCCAGTACCAGGGCTCGCAGTATAAAACGGAGGTCTGGGACAGTCTCCCCCATGACCTCACCAGTGCCACAGGTATCCCCGGACTGGTGAGCAGGTCAAGCACCACCATACTGATCTGAAGCGGCAGAGTGGGGATGTACTGGAACAGTGGATCCAGTAGTCTTGGCAGATGCCTAATGCCCCAGTACTGAGTAAGTATGCATTCTACTAAGTAGTTAATAATTGCCTAGCTTGAGTATACTATGGATAGGTATGGCTAAATATCACTGTATTTCTCTGACAGCTACAGATGAGTGGGCTGCAAACCAGCAAGCCCATGATGTTAGGTTGCAAAGGCTGCGTCGTGAGGCAGGTTAGTATTTGTCTGCATGTACTGTCATAACAAATAAATACAAGAGCCTTAGAAAGTGTCATACCAATAGCAATAAATGTGTAATATTCTGTGAATAAAGGTATGACCGCTGGAGTGCTACTGTTTACTCTTCTTTCATATGTAGTTGAACTGTTGCATACTATAAATAGTACTGTTGTATTAAGCAGTGTTACCCACACTATGGTATGCAGATAAAATGTGCATGAAGTTCTGTATAACATTGTTGGAAGTGCCAAGAGGTCAGTCATATTGTACAAGTGAGGGAGACTTAGATAGAAAACAGTAGAAAGCTTCACATCAGTTCCCTGATGACACAGTGTACTGTGATGTTAACTACAATTTTGTTGTCACACACAGCAGGGGTTTGAATCCTGGGAGTGCTAGTAAGTTGTATGCATAATCATACCCTACAACCGTACAGATTTTGTTACAATGTTCAGATAGAAAGCTGTATGCATAAGTACACCAAACAACTATACAGAATTTGCTAGAATGTTCAGATAGAAAGTCGTATGCATATTCATACCCCACAACTGTTCCAATTTGTTCAGCATGTCCAGATAAATGGCCCACATCACCAGCCTGATACCCCGTTCCCCGGGAAAATCAGTGTGATGATCCAAGAAGTGTACTGATAGTCAAATGTGTACATAGTCAGAGAATGTATATGAAAACAAACCTGTCATTCTAGCACCTCACCCAAAGTGTATGAGAGCAATTCTCAACATATGTTGCATTAACACCTGCATCTTGTCATGCCTGTATGTAGAACAAAGTTCACGTATATAATAATCTATAAACATGCCAGTGTACAATTTAAGGCCATTGGGTAGTTAATACATGTAAGGGACATATCACTTCATGTGACTAAGAATGTTGTGAAAACTACAAGGATATATTAGTTGTTAATTGAACTCTCTCTCACCCCTACCATATGTGCAAAAATAACCCAATGACACACCTCAATTGGTATGTGTACACTCCTAACTTTTGTTGGGACATATGTCCCAATGGTTTATAAATATTCACATTTGTTTCTGTGCATGTGCCATGTTAAAATACACCCATATTGGTGGCCTATTGCCATCAATGAAACCTGCATGCTGTTGTAATGCCCACTGTTGTTCCATATATGCATGTGTTCTGCTTGCTCTGCAACTGTTTTAAATCTGCTGATGTTATGTGATCCTATCTTGCCTACATTCTGTACTGATGGGCTCGGAGCTGATCCTCGGCTCTGACTCGGCACGCTATGCTATAGAGCGAAGCCTCTTATTGGCTGAGCTATTCTCTATCCCAGGATGCACCACCACTAATCCCCCAGATCTCGTTTGCCGCTTACAAGCTAGGACGTGGTCTCAAACTTGGCTGAGCTAAGTGCTGTTTTTTTCTAAAGTTTTCCTGTCAGGAAATTCTCTATTCTTACCCAAAAGCTGTTTTAACAGCTATTGTTGTGTACGCGTGTTTTTTTGGTATAATTTTGTGGTAAATTTGTGTGTTTGTTTAGGGAAAGGTTTCCCGTTTAAGTTAGAGGGGCCTTCCCCTATTCCTTAGTAAGTTTCTCTTTTTTTAAGGAGGTCAAGTACCTGTTTAAGTTAGAGGGTTCTTGGCCCTCATTTTTGGTGTTTGTGATATTTGTATTGTACTGGTTAATTTTTGACCTATCATAAAAAAAAAAAAAATTATTGTTGTTTAAAATCTTTGTTTTCTGAAGATAGTGATTTTTTCCACTGTTATAGTGACTTTTTTAGAGAGCATTATGTCCAAAGAACATAGACCCTCAGGGTTCAAGAAGTGCACAAGGTGCAATTACAAAATGTCTATAACCGATGATCACTCCTCGTGCGTATATTGTTTAGGCGCCAAGCACCTACAGGAGTCCTGCAGCATGTGTCACGCCTTTTCCTCTAGGGTCCTCCAAGAGAGGAAGAATAAATTAATCTTGAAAGGGCTGATTAAACCCTCCTTCGAGGAGGCCTTATCTTCCTCATCCTCTCCAACTAAGAAAAAGAAAGCGTCGGCTCCAACCAGCCCGTTGGAACCGACTACTAAGAAATCCAGGCAGGCTTCTCCATCGGCTCCACGGACTTCGGAGCCGAGGGCGGAATGGTCTGCCTCGATGCCCCCAGTCTCGACTCCTCTGGTTTGAGCCGATGACTGGGGCTTGAGGCGGGTCACCTTCATCGGCTCCACTGATTTTGGAGCCGATGAGGTTGCCGGCTCAGACTCTTCCCTTCGCGAAGCCTCCTCGGCACCGAGGGAAATTGTTTTGGAATCTCCCTCGGCACCGATACTGGTTGAGTCTATTCGGAGCCGGTCCCCCAGTCCTTCGGAGCCGATGGGGAAGTCGGTTCGGACCCGATCGGTTTCCTCTCGATCCTCCAAGATGTCGGATTCGGACATCGACTGGGTGCTCCTAAGACTATTTCAGTCTCCTGTATTCCAGAAATTAGTTTTGGCTCCAGCCCATTCGGCTTCAGAGCCGATGGCCCACCCTGTAGTTCTGGTTTCACCTCCAACAGCCTCGGCACCGTTGGAGCGGGTGCTGGTGGAGCCGATGGAGGTTTTCGGGTCGACCCCGACCCTTACTCCAACCCGGCTCGAGTCGGAGTTCAGTACGGACCTCCTCTGTCGGCCCGGGGACGCCGGGACCAATGTTTCAGTTCCGAGCCTTCCTCTCGGTCGTCGGCTGGGGTACTGTCTACTGTTGTAGCCCACGGGGTCGGACCTTCCCAGGATTCTGGTGGTCCGGCTTTCAGGGCCATGAGGACTCGTTGGCCAAATCTTCTTTGGCTACCTCCACAGTCTCACCAGCACCTTCCCTACATACGGAGACTGGGTCTTTGGTAGTCCCCCTGTCCTTAGACAGCGGAGCCCCGGGGCCTGAGGTCACCCCCACTGGGGGTTCCCCCCCTCCTAAAGGTCCCTCTGAAGCTTCTTCAGAGGAACCCCCAAGGAAAAGATTGTGCAAGAGGAAGCACGACTCCCCGATGAGTCTCTCACGCCAGTCACTGATCTTGATGATGGAGGGGTCCCCTAAGTCGTCCTCAGATGATGTCTCCTTTGCAGACATCTTGGAAGCCCTCAAACAACGAGGCGGCTGGCATTCCAAATCCCCTTCTGCTGACGAGTTGGTGTTCCTTAAGGCCTTCGGGGCTCAGCCTTCCACCTCCTGGGTGTCTCCGCCCTTCGACGAGCTCCCAGATTTGATCTGTCAAGGCGGAACATCCAGACTCTGTGGAACCGGTGCCTGCTCGCCCAAATAAGTTCCTATCAGCACCCCCAGAGAAGGAGTTTTTGACCAAAGGTGTGGCTGTAGATGCCTTGGTGGTGGCATCTGCTACCCAACAAGATGTAGCAGAGGCTTCGACGTCCATCCATCCTCCTAATAAGGAGTCTAGGAGCATGGATCGGTACGGGAAGCACACCCTCAGTTCAGCGGCCTTTAGCTTAAGGTCCCTGAACTATTTAACGCACTTCACCAGGTTTCAGAGGGATCTGATCAAGGAGCTTTCAGATACCCTCTTGGGTAACCTACCTGAGCAGCTGGCCCAGACGGTTGGCTCTCAGTTGGCTACGCTGTCATCAATATCAAACTCGTCCATGAGGCTCATTTCATATGCGGCCGAGGGGGCGAGTAGAGCGGCAGGTATTGCTCTACGGAGGCAAGCCTGGCTCCGCCTGTGTCATTTTGCGGAAGCCTTTTAAGTCTTCCTTTGCCGACGCTTCCTTTGATGGGTCCTCTTTGTTTGGACCCAAGGTAAAGGACACATTGACCCGCTGCGAGCAAGAAGGTAAGACTTTGACTGCCGTAGGGGCATGATTTTCCACTCCCTTTCGGCCTTATCCCAAGGCTAAAAGAGGAGGGAAAATGTGGTTCCGTAGATCCCAGAAGTCTTATCCCTCGCAGCAGGACGATCCCCCTTCTAGAGGCAGAGGAGGGGGAAATTTTTCTGGAAGACGCCGTCCCAGAGGCGGCAGAGGCCCCCGCAACACTGGAGACCACGAGTCCTTTCATGGCTCTTCAGCCTTCCACAATCCCTGAAGGATTGCCCGACTGTGCAGCTCCGGAGCCAGTCGGGGGTCGTTTCTCGAGGCACCTAAAAGCCTGGGAAGGTATCACTCAGGATTGATGGGTGCTTCGAATTATCACCGGAGGTTACGCCATCCCCTTTTCTCACTCCCCACCTCCGTCCAAGAAAATCCCGGACCCGCCACCCAGTCAACGGGAAATTGCAGCCTTAGAAGTCTCAAAGCTGCTTCAAAAAGGAGTCATCCAACCGGTCCCTGCAGACCAGATCGGATTAGGGACTTACTCAAGATTCTTTTTGGTGCCAAAAAAGACTGGGGACTTGAGGCCCATTTTGGATCTCAGCATTCTAAATCGTTCAGTCAAAAAGTCCAAGTTCCGAATGGTCACCTTACAATCCATTCTCCCACTGCTGGAGAAAGGTGTTTGGATGTGCTCCATAGATCTCAAGGACCTATTACCACATCCTGGTAGATCAGGCGTCCAGGAGACATTGCGCTTCAGCCTAGGAGACAGTCATTTTCAGTTCCATGGCTGCCCTTTGGTCTCACCACAGCCCCCAGGGTGTTCACCAAATGTTTGGCGGTCGTGACTGCTCATCTGAGGAGTCTAGGATTCCAGGTGTTTCCGTATCTGGACGACTGGCTCCTAACTGCCACCTCCAGGCGTCTACTATTGCAGAACCTACAAGCCACAATATCACTAGGCACTTCCCTTGGAATCACCCTCAATTGGCCAAAGTCTGTGTTGCTGCCATCTCAACGCATAAGATTCATCGGAGTAGAGATAGACTCAAACCGAATGCGGGTCTATCTTCCTACAGAAAGGATACAAACCATACAGGCTCAAGTCCGAGCCTTGCTTCTCAGATCCAAAGCTCCAGCCAGGATGGTCCTGCAACTATTGGGATCTATGTCGGCCACTGTTCTTCTAGTCCCTCTAGCAAGGTTGCATATGAGAGTTCTCCAGTGGCTTCTTTCGACACAGTGGTCCTTTCAGGATCTCCCTCTCAGTCACCTCATACGGATCACAGAAACCTGCAAATGGGACCTTCACTGGTGGCTGGTGCCCTCCAATCTGGATCAAGGTCGACCCTTTGTTCCGCCTCCTCCTATGGCCACTTTGACTACGGACGCCTCCCAGATGGGGTGGGGGGGCATTCCCTGGGCAGGTCAGTCCAAGGCAAATGGCATTCAGAAGAGAGTCTTCTTCATATCAACATTTTGGAAATGAGGGCGGTGCTTCTATCTCTACAAGCCCTCCACGATTACCTCCCTCAGGGCGTAATTGCCGTTCACTCCGACAACATGTCAGTGGTCTGATATCTGAACAAGCAGGGAGGAACCAGATCCTACCCTCTTTGCAGAGAGGCCATGAGAGTCTGGGAATGGGCAGTGGTGACCAGACGTTTTCTGATAGCAACTCATATCCCTGGCAAATCCAACTTGATAGCCGACAGACTGAGCAGAACTATCCTCTCTCCTCACGAGTGGTCTCTGAACAATGCAGTGACAACTCAGATCTTCATCAAATGGGGAATTCCTTGTTGCGACCTCTTTGCAACCCCGCTGAACGTGAAGTGCTGAAAGTTCTTCTCCCTCACTCCAGCTCCGGGGGAGAGTCCTATGGACGCACTAGCCCATCCTTGGCCCACCGGCTTGCTATACACCTTCCCCCCAGTTCCCCTCCTTCCCAGAGTGATCCAAAAGGCGTCTCACTTGGGGAGCAAAATGATCTTAGTTGCTCCTTACTGGCCTCGTCAGGTATGGTTCCCCTATCTTCGGAAATATGCTCTGGACGGTCCATGGTTCCTGGATCAGATCTCAGACCTATTAATTCATCAGTCGGGACTACTCCACCAGTCCCTTCACACTTTGAAGTTAACAGCTTGGCTCCTCCTCTTCCGACTATAGTCAGGAATCATACCTTAGACCCGGAAGTCATACATATCTTATCTTGCCCACAAGTCTGCCACTAAGAAATTGTATACTAGCAAATGGAAGAGATTTGCTATTTGGGCTCAACTCTGGGGTCTGGATCCCATCACTATTCCTGTATCGGAAGTCCTAAAATTTCTAACTTCCCTATTCAATCAAGGTTCTTCAGTCTCTACCATCAAGGTCCAATTGGCAGCTATTTCCAATTTTCATGAATCTATAAACCCACCTTTAATGAGCAACAGATTGTGTAAAACCTTCATGAAAGGTGCTGCGCTTTTACGACCTCCGATTTCTCATCCTGCTCCTCCGTGGGATCTCGATGTGGTGTTACGTGCCTTAACCTCCTCCCTCTTCGAACTGGCAGCAACATGTGATTTGAAATTTCTAGCTTGGAAAACTGCTTTTCTAGTCACGATTACTTCTGCCAGAAGGGTTTCAGAGCTTCAAGCTCTATCTGTAAAACCACCGTACCTGGTTTTTCACAAAGATAGAGTATCCCTCAGGCCTAATCCATCCTTTGTCCCTAAAGTTTGTTCCAGTTTTTGCCTGCAACAGTCATTAGAACTTCCAGTTTTCTTTCCAAAGTACTCAAACAAAGCGGAATACATATTCCACACATTGGATGTCCACAGGCAATTGCATTTTTATTTAGACAGGACCAAACAAACAAGGAAAACAGATCAATTGTTTGTGTCCTTTCGGATAATAAATTGGGCAAAGCCGTCACAAAGGTCACTATTGCCAAATGGATCAGGGACTGTATTAGTCAAGCTTATTCCTCTTCTAATAAAGAGCTTACGACCTCTGTAAAAGCTCACTCTACAAGAGCTATGGCTACTTCAATAGCATTCCATTCTAAGCTTGCCATTAGTGACATTTGTGCTGCGGCTACGTGGTCTTCCACACTTTCATTTCCCACTACAAATTGGATGTGGCATCCCGAGCGAGCTTCATTTGGTTCCACAGTGCTCAGGAGTGTTTTCCAGTGAGCCACCCAGGATTTAGGTGCTAGGGACGCTGTCCCATCAGTACAGAATGTAGGCGAGATAGGATCACATAACATCTTTTAGTTATGTACTCACCATAACTTTAGATGTTTGGGATCCATCCTTACATTCAATAACCCACCCTCCTTCCCCCTGCCTTGGAGATCAGAAGAGATTGGACGGTCCGAATTCTATTGTTTCATCTTGGAACATCTGGCAATGTTATATGAACAAGTTATGTGTGTGTGCATGAATGCGGACAAACAAGATCTGGAGGATTAGTAGTGGTGCATCCTGGGATAGAGAATAGCTCAGCCAATAAGAGGCTTCGCTCTATAGCATAGCGTGCCGAGTCGGAGCCGAGGATCGGCTCCGAGCCCATCAGTACAGAATGTAGGCGAGATGGATCCCAAACATCTAAAGTTATGGTGAGTACATAACTAAAAGTTTTGGGTTAATGGGAATACCTATGCATGCTGTTATAACTAATCCTGAATGCTGTTGACTATTACTAACCCATATCTGTCATAAACCTGCTACAACATAGCTCATATGGGAAGGCCGGTCCCAGCGGACCCACCTGTTCCATCTCAGCTGGCCATGGCACCGGGCACCAGCACATCTGGGGCCCAGCCTAGGACCTCCTTCTCCGTTGGTCTTGCGCCACCTTCGGGTGGAACTGCTGCAGGGGATGGGGCTCACCCCCCTGTGAGTGTGCATGGAGAGGAACCTGTCACCCGTCGACATGTCTGGCCCATGGTGTGTAGGTAGCTCGATCTAGTGTTTTGAGACCAGCTATGCCAGCTTGAGGGTCAAGTGGTGCAATTAGAGAATGAGCCTCCCATCCTACACAGCCCCCAGTACAGCCACCTTTGGGGCCATGAAGGTGTAGTGGTGACTGCACATGGGTGGGGACCTCAGTCCCACTGTTTCCATTTGGGGGCTCATGGGCTTGCGACTTCCAAACATCCCTCCCCGTTCAAGGTGTTTACCCCCCACATGTGTCATATACCGCCCCTGTATGCGTCTTGTTTGTCTTGTCTGTTAACCTACCCAACCGACCTCCCCAAATATACCTACTACCCCTCCCCAACATCCCACTCTCACCTGAAAAAAAAGGGGCAATTTGTTCCCACAAAAAAATCTCATCCCATGCATAGCTGTCCATTTCGCACATGTCCACTGGACACATGTAATCTGGTCTAATTGGCATCACAACGAATTTATGTTGTCCTCACCCATCTCCCAGGGGTTTGAGGGTCCAAATCTACCTCCAAATTCAGTCTATATGCACAGCTGTTAATATATGAAGAAATTGGCAGCTATGGACCTTTCCTACACCCTTCCTACACGTGCCTAGCTATTTTCCCAACTGTCTTGCCTTCTTTGTGCCCATTTTTCACCACTTAGGCAATTTTAAGCAGCAGTAAGCAGGTGTAAGCTTGTCTGTGCATAGGTAAGCAATGCCTACACAGGTTAAGCAATTTAGAAGCTAACAAAGTATAAGAAACTGTAACATGATGTTAGCAGTGCTTACCTCCACGTAAACACGCGCAAACCCACGTACAACTGCTTTAAAGTGTCTTAATTGCTCTGTATCCACCGGCCCGTGTTCTGCCCAGCAACAAAATATACTGCCTCTGCAAGACTCAAACCCAGGACCCTGCACTCTATACACAAAGTGATTTACCACTAAATCATGGCAGATATACATTACCTGATGATTTCACAAACATATCATCCAGCACAATCAGTCAACAGTACAGGAAATGTAGTAATATCATACCACACAACCTGTTAATGCAAGAGGTCTAGTATTCCACAGTGTGGGTACAAATAGGGATTTATGTCAACTACTGCTCTAATACACTTAAAATGTTGCTAGTTACACAGTTATATGTATTAGAACACATATGTAGATGGGGATGAAGTCGGAAACACAAAAGTGTCGGCACTAGTTACTGACTTCAATGCTGTGATCATCCATGTCAATTGCCAAGAGAATGAGGTACAGGCCAAACTATGAGCCAAACATGCATGGACATATGGACAGATATATATATATATATATATATATATATATATATATATATATATATATATAGATAGATATATGACTCACAAATAATCATATAATATCAATTGTATATAGATACATAAATATGTTCATATGTGTGTGTGTGTGTATATGTATATATATATATATATATATATATATATATATATATATATATATATATATATATAGCTATATAACATATATATAGGTACATACACATATACACAGACAAAATGTATTAGTAGCCATACATATGTAGAAGTAGTGTGGACGTACTGGGTGCAAAGTATATCCCTCAGCCACAAGCCATGTAACTGCCACCTGTGAAATGTGTAGTCTGGCAACCATTCCCACAAATGAGAATAAACATATACCCACCCACAATTCAAAGGACAAGACACGACACACAGGTATGCATACACAGAAAACCTTTATTTGTGTACGATACAATAATGTATGCCAGTACTTACACCACATAAATTTTGAAATATGTAATCAGTGATGAATGCAAGGCCCACACATAACAGTAGATGTAAGCAATGTGGATATATACCATACTATGCCGTCCAGGCCAAGGCCTTCAATTAGTACAACAGTAGACACAGGATTTGCCTTCAAGATAAGTAACAATCAACAATTACAGATGTAGTTCAGCAGCCTCCAATTACATCCTGTTGTCAAGTCCTAGGGGGAAATGTAGCACTTGTGTTAATGTCATAGTATTTTGTACATAACATTGCTTAACCTAACATCTCACTATCACACTGAATGACACTTGTCTTAACAGTTATATCCCTGAAAAGGTGTCACATCCAAGGTTAATGGCATTGAACCCCCCCCCCCCATAAAAGGCTGCACAAGGGCAGGGAACATTGTGTACCACACACTGACCTCTAGAATGTACAAGGGCACATATGTGTTCTCCAGCTGTTTCCCCAATATATATATGGACTTTGCCCAACAGTTGGTGTGGGAGTCCATGACATGACTGGGATGATAGCAGTAAATAATGATAGGCCATTACCTTAAAAACCCTTTCTGTATCACAGCAGGACAAAGACTGGCATATATGTGGAGGACAGAGGCAGGAACATAGGGCCATATTTGCATTACTGTTGTTACACGCCCTGGATATTGCTGGTGTTACAGGATTGGTTGCAGCATACCCTTATGCAGGAATACGACATTGAAATACAAATGGATATAGCCATGTACTGATAGCCTTCAACAGATAGAATGCCACTGATATATCTGGGACAATATCTGTGTGGTGCACAGACAAAACCTAACAGCCATTCCTCTTGGTATCATATGGATAGGCCCACAGGTGAGAGCTATGCAGATAGACAACATTCCATGCAAAAGTACCATGTACATAGAAACCCTGTAAGACCAGCAAGATACAATGCACACAACACTATTCACACTGTCTGTAGGTCAGGAACCTTACCCAAATGTGTATTGGGTCTGTGTCTGCAGATTTTGCTGTAAGAGGTATTGCTACCTGCTGTCTGTAATACTGATGTCCACACACAGGAAGGATGTCATCCGTACTGGGAAGGTGAAGGGACAACACCCACAGAAGTCAGCAATTTATAGTACTGGGTGGCCATGACAGTGGTTATCTGAAGTACTACACAGCAGGCTGCATGCAATTAACAACCAGTGGACACTGACTGGTGCAGAGACCATCACCTGATCATGTGCAATACCTACAAAAGCATGCTGCAATGTATTCAAACCAGCTCAATCACTCTACTGGAGAGACTGAGAGAGAGAGAGAGAGAGAGAGAGAAAGAGAAAAAACATAACTTTAATAAAAGTAACAAAGCTCAGGGATTTGTTACAGCAGAAAAAAAGGTATGTGAAACAGATATGTATTTACTTGCATGTAGTATATGGCATAGAATAATAGGATGTATAATGTGAAATGATTTGCATGTGCCATCAGTACTTGTTCCTGTAATGATGTTCTGCTCAACAACTGCTCTGGACAATAGTGTCTGTCCCTTTGGGCAGTGGGACATACCTGTCAACTGTGCAGATCAGCAGTGAATGGCAAAGATGTGACCCATGGTATCTCTGTTCTGTAGATTACTGTGTTTTGTACATTACTGTGGCCAACGGCTGGTGGTGGTATTCATACTGCCATGCTAGACACATGGGTGTGAGACCACACCACCTGCAGGACAGTCATGTTGAAGTGTAGCATAGCATACCCAACTGCCATAGCAGTATAATATGTTTATCTAAAAGCTGTCACCATATATACCCCCCTAATGGTAGTCTGTGTTCACATGTGACACCTGTCTGTGTTGCAGCAAGGCAGAACAGTTCAGCTGTGAAGTAAAGAGAGTTACAAGAGTGTGGACCAGATGTTTGTATGCACCCCACATACAAATAAATATATGTGTGATACATATTCACAGCCATGTATGTCTACAGAACTCGGACAGTTTTATATATATATATATATATATATATATATATATATATATATATATATATATATATATATATAAACAACACATAATGACATCTACACATGTATGCACATGTGTGTGTGTATATATATATATATATATATATATATATATATATATATATATATATATGTGTGTGTGTGTGTGTGTGTGTGTGTGTATATACATACAGATATATATATGTGTGTGTGTTTGTATGTCTACATATACATATATATATATATATATATATATATATATATATATATATACACAAACAGACGGATCTAGGACATATACTCGACTTAACAAATCACCGAACGTTAAAATCACGCTCACTATTAACCGAATTGTAATATGCATGATACATAGAATTACCATTAACCGGACATCGGTATAGAGATTGAAACGGTCAGTTTTCCTTTAAATAGTATTCCCGTTTGTATTGAGTAGTACTAAAGTACTAAAAACAATGGCGGATATTTGCAGGTTGGCACCTGGTGTTTTGGGACAAGTGTATGAGATGGGAAAATCTCAAAGAGGTGGTGAAATACTACTAATGGACGGTTATATCTACCAACTTAAAAAAAAAACAAAAATAAGGAAGTACCTGAACTGTAAGTACAAGGTTACAGACAAATGTAAGGGTAGAGCTGTAACTATTTCAGTGGCGTCTGGTGAAGAACTTGTGAAATCTGTAGAGCATTATCATTCTGGTGAGCCTGAAGAAGTGGAAAAGTATCGTGTTAGAAGTGAGTTAAAACAGAGAGCTATATTTTAAAGAGATTCGCCTTGTGTTATTGTGGATGACACTGTAGCTTGCACTTCGTTACCATGTGCTGCTTATTTACCTAACAGGCGATCTATGCTGCAAACAGTAAAACGAGTCCGTTCCAAGTGTAGGAGTGGTTTATGTACTAGTAATTTGTGTCTCAATGATATTAACGTGGAAGATTTTCCTTTAAAGGATGGAAAGATTTTAAAGAAAATATTAACAGATGCTGTTAATCAAACAAAAGTTGTATTGCTTACTACAAACACCGACCTAAAAGATTTAAGTGTACCTAAAATATGGCTTATGGACGGTACATATTTCCAAAGAGGTGCAGAATGTAGACAATTATATACAATCCATTATGTTGTAAAATATGGTGCGTATAGTAAAAGTATACCTCTTCTTTATTGTCTGATGAATAAAAAATCATATCGTGCATATAATCTAATGTGGAAGGGTATATTTGAGTTTTTTACTGTATTTGAGTTGAGATTGAATGCTTTATTATTCCTATGTGACTTTGAGCCTGCAGCTATACAAAGTGTAAATCCTAACGTTAGCGGCATTGTTTGTAAAGGTTGTTTTTTCCATTTCGGAAGGAATATTTGGCGAAAAATCCAAACTTTAGGACTATCATCACTATATAATTCTGACATTCACTTTCAACAGTGTGTAAAGCAGTTAGTAGCTTTAGCATTTCTTGCGGAGGATAAAGTTCTGGAAACATTTAATATGTTAAATGATGAGTTCCCTTTAGAAGACAAGCCTTTATTAAAGTATTTTTCATAATGGTATTTGTTGGGGAAGCCTAGATTATTCAAGCCTAGGATGTCAAGTGGCATAAGATTCCCTCTGTTTCCGGTGAGGAGGAACGTGCATGTCTAACCTTGTGTATGTGTACTGCATGCCTCCAGGTGATGTAACACATACCCCATGTCTCTGTGGAGCTCCCTATGCACCAGACCTGGACCTAACTGTGGGTGACAGACATATGTCTGTGTGTGCTCCATGGGGGGGGGGGCACCATGTCCTGAGGTGGTTCCACATGAAGGTAGTGCCGGAACAGTAGATAATGAGGTTCCATGGTGGGTCGCAGATGTGATGTGGACTGGTAACATGTCCACATTAGGTGGGAGTGGTGTTCCTGCTGGCAAATAACCCCTACACATACTGTTGTGTCACTGTCATGGAACATATGTGGGTTGTAATAGTCCACGCAATCCAGAACATGTCCAACAGCATGCATAGATATCCCCAATAACACAGAATGGCATGTGTAGCAATCACATAGCAAGCATACCACATGCATATGTGGAAACATAGTGGCAGTGACACTGGCATGTAGGTGAAATACTCTGTAACAGCCCAGCAACTCTAGTGTCCCCACAGGGAGCATGTCTATAAACACATAGAAGAAAGTGTTGTACAATACAATATATGTCCCAATGGTAGATAAACTGGAGACATACCACTTGCGTTGTGTGAACATTAAGTTGGAGGTGATATGGTGGCGGGAGACTAATATGTGTATTCCATTATGGTAATTGTGCCATATGAGTTGCTCAGACATATTTCCATCTTTATGTCTTTCAGGGACTATGGCGCACCCCAGGAATCAGCATAAAGTGCCGCTGAGGATAACATAATACTCACCAGCATCATCCAGCACTACCAGCTGCTGTCCTCAAGGACAAACCAGGACCAGCATGATGCTACACAGTTTGGTCTGATGGCTGTCTGTGGTATGGGACATGTGTGTGTATGGCCCTACAAACATGTACACCAAAATGGTACCATACAGTGGGGCAGCAGGTAACATCAGATAGAAGGGGAACTAGAAGAATGACATCTACCACAGTCTGTACACAGGCTACAGTACAAATTAACAGTACACACACTGCCAACATTCACCATCACTACACAGACCTCAGTACTGTACAAACATCCACAGAATGTCCAGGTTATGTCATGAAATATAATCCCTACTGTACATAGCGTGTAGCAATCAGATATATCACTGGTTTATCAGATATTACACTATTTATGGTGTACAGCACATATGCACCACTTCATGCACGACATATGTACAAAGGGTGACAGAGGCGTGGCTGACAGCACATACACAGGGCCAATATAGACATGTCGCTGTGATAACCTCATACATTTACCATTGTAACGGGATTTGTTGCAACATATGTCCTATGAAGGATATGAAGTCAGTAACTGTCAGGGCCTTTACCATCTACAGACTGCAATCCTCACACTACCTTCTGCATTCCACAGATAGATGCTCCATGGCTAACACATGAAACCAAAGGCACAACACTGCCCAGTGTGTAGATGACCCTGCAGATAGGGATTCCTCATATAATGGAACTGACATGGCAGGTATTGTGACATGTACGACAGACATATCCAGATCAACACTGTTAAACCAACATTATTCCAAATGCAGTATAGCAGCATTTACAGTCTGTAGTCAGGTCAGGTCAGGTACACCCCCCTCATGTTTGTTGCCCTCTTTCCACAGTGTATGCTGTTAGAGGTACATCCCCAATCCATCTGAGATGCTATTTGCCAAACAAATCTAGTTTCTGCTCACAGTGAATGAAAAGGGCCAACACCACCATGATGTTCCTAGATATTGGAGTGTGTTTCCATGCAATTGGCTATGGGAATGTTACCACAGCTGTTCCACATGCAATCAGCTAGAGGAGGACTGCAATTCATGCAGAGGCCATCAGCTGATCATGAGCATCACTGAAAATACACATGCTGCTGCCTAAGCAAAGCAGGTGTGGGTCTCCACATCCACCAAAGAGGGAGTGGGGAGGCAGACAGAGGCAAATACATGTTATGGAGGGGTGGGAGTGTAAAACTGATCCTACTAGCACAGGGTATCAAACCCCTGACAGTTATGTAGTGCTATCAAAGTTCGATGCAGTTATTGGATTCACCACATGGGTTACCTGCTGTGGAGCACTCAGAACATATATGTGATGGTGAGTGACATCTGCAACAGGGATACGGTAGATATATGGTAGGTGACGTACATGTGCCTGTCCGCATGAACAGGTGCCAACGTCAACACAGCCACACTCTCACAGGGATGCACACACATTGATACACTTGGCAAGGCCAGGAGTACAACTCATTACTAGTGGGATTGCCACAACACATCAATGTGCAGGTATCACATGCAGTACACGGGTCATACGGAGGTCGTATGGGCAAAGATTATGAGGAGGTGTCAGACATCAGACAGCATGCTTCAGTATGTGCAGGGGGGTTGTAGCGAGTGTAGATGTGGACATACGCACCATACAACACACACACGGACACACTGGGTGCCAGTACTGACATGCTTGGGTACATGTCTGCACGGGTGTGTTGTGATCCACTGTACCAGCAGGCTATACAAGGGTAGGTGATGGATATACCTTGGCATCAGGCCACATGACAATGGTCTGCATTGTGGCTCAGGGCTGTCGTTTCTGCATTTGCCCACACAGGTGGGTATTGTATCCCCATCCAGTCACCTGGGTGGCTATTGTGTGTGGCCAATGCTGTGCATCCCCTGCCATGTATGTGTTCCTTACTCCATGACACAGTTGGTGTCTAGGATGTGCACACCTCCCACATGCATGTACAGTGACATGTGGAACTGTACCTGGGGTGTCTGGCCCATGTTGTGAACACAGATTATCATCAGATGTGCCAGTCTTGCCCACCTGTGGCAGGTACTGGTAATGGGTTTAACCTGCACCTACATTGATAGCATGCTAATAGCATTCCCTGGTGTCAGTGGCATCTGTCCATACAGGGCATGGTGTCAGGCTCAGTTGTGGGTCACATGTGACAGCACCACAGGTGGTGCAAATGTCCATTGGGAAACATGGGGGAGGTGCACTGTCTGCATGTATGTGCATATTGGACAGATGGGCAGGGTGACATGCCCTCTGTAGCCCACTGCTATCACTCTATAGTTACATCGGTGGCCAATATGCAGTGTACTACTGACATATTGGCTGTTGCCTAGGCATGTGTGTGTCTGAGACATGGGTTGACTGTGTGCTATGGGTAATACTGGGGTTGCTAACTGTGATTGTCTGGCCTTGATGTCACATGTATGGGTATGGCTTTGCACCCCAGCTTCTCACCTGTGTAACATCTGTTATCCCAGTACGGTTGACATTGTGATATATCATAGGGCCACCATATAAGAAATATGCAAAACCCACTGCACATTGGCCACAGGTGTCACACACTCACAACCACCTCTACACAGGATACACGTTACAAAAACACACCTGTCATGTGTTGAAGTAGAACCCCTATTAAAATAGTTTATTACACTATACAGTTATAGTATGCACCACGGACATTACTGGAGTACTCCTTCCCCCAAGGTCTATTTCACAATGAGTGACATCAGCAGGATTACCAAAGTAGGGCATTTCAAATGTACTGTGAATGAGTAGCCTAAAATGCATTGCTCAATACACAGACAGTGAGACACACACACAAAACATCCACAACTGATGTGTGGGTATAGAACCCATGACTGAGGTCTATATCACACTACAGCATGGAGCTGTTATAGGACACTCCACGGGGATTACTTGAGAACTCTTTCCCCAAAGGTGTATTTCACAAGGGATTACATCAGCAGGATTGCCAAAGTAGGGCATTTCAAATGGACTGTGGGTAACTAGCCTATAATGCATTGCACTGTACACAGACATTGAACTACACACAAAACATCCAGAACTGCCCTGGTTGGGGATGGAACCCTACTACAGTTCTAGATCACACTCCAGCCGTACGCAGTTACCAGACACTCTACAGAGATTACTGAGCTGCAATGTTCCCAGAGGTATATTTCTAGGTGGGTGACATCAGCAGCCTTGCCAAAGATGAGTATATGAATGGTAAGGGGTGTGAGTACCCTAAAAAGCATTGTTCTTTACTCATTCAGACACACACACACAGTTGCCAGGTCTGGGGTTAGGACACCTACTTAACTACTTTATTACACTACAGCAGTACGCAGTTACAGAACGCGCTACAGAGATTACTGGGCTATAATCTTCCCAGAGGTGTATTTCTAGGTGGGTGACATCAGTAGCCTTGCCAAAGTTGAGTATATGACTTGTAAGGAGTGTGAGTACTCTAAAAAGCGTTGTTCTTTACTCAGTTAGAGACAGACAGAGAGACACACACACACACACACACACACACAGTTGCCAGGCCTGGGGTTAGAACACCAACCTAACTGCTTTATGACACTATAGCAGTACGCAGTTACAGGATGTGCTACAGAGATCACAGGGTAGCAGCCTTCCCAGAGGTGTATTTCTAGGTGAGTGACATCAGCAGCCTTGCTAAAGTTGAGTATATGACTTGTAAGGAGTGTGAGTACTCTAAAAATCATTGTTCTTCACTCAGTCAGACACACACACACACAGTTGCCGGGTCTGGGCTAGAACACCTACCTAACTACTTTATTACACTACAGCAGTAAGCAGTTACAGGACGCACTATGGAAATTACTAAGCTAAGTTCTTCCAAAGGTGTATTTCACATTGGATGACCTCAGCAGGCTTGTCATAGTAGGGCTATGGGGAGGGTGGTGTGTGCATGGGCTATAACCCATTCATCTAGGGGTTGACACACCACATGCGGGCACACACGGGGTCATATGTCACAGGTACGTGTATACAGCTACTACATGACTACTTCCTTATACAGTCATGTTGCACAGCTGGCACGTGCACCACATAGTTTGTAATGCTGACAGATACTGGTGGCTAGTATCTGCAGTGGGTGACATCTGCACCTCATGTGTTTGGGACCCTTTGGCTGTGTGCTGGGTAGGACAGGCTTGGATGGCTCCTTGTCACAGTGACCCTCTTCCACGCATCTATGTACGACAACCTTTGGCTTATTTTAGTGTGTTGTCCTGACATATATGTCTGTATTCCTATCCACTGTGTGTGCAAGGCATGAGTGGTGCATACTGACAAGTGTCTGCACTAACAACTGCAACTGCCAGATATGTCTGGTCCACTGGTGTTTGCAGTCATGGCCTTCATGTGTTTAAGTGTGTGAGCATGCCCAGTATGACCTTTTAGTATGTTGTTGACTGACAATGCCTTCATTTCTCTAAGTGCGTGAGCATGCCCAGTATGGCCATCTGTATTGCATGTGTGGATCAAGTGTAGGAAGTTTGTAGTGCGGTGCTGACCTTTGTGTTGTACACCGATGGGTAGCATGATGTGTCTTCAGGATATCCATTGGTCAGTTGGCATTGACTGTTGCTACATTTCTGCATAGTGGGGGGGACACCTGACTGTTTCTACATTTCTACACATGTTTGGGGGGGGCGAACCTGACTGTTACAATATTTGTATGTAGGATGGAGGGGGCACACCTGACTATTTCTACATTTCTACACAGGAGTGGGGGTGCACACCTGACTGTTACTATAAGTCTACGTAGGATGGGGGGGCCACACCTGACACCTGTGCACATTTGCTAGGACTGTACTGGTATGTTGGGTACTCCATTTCACCTATCGTGCTGGCTACAGGCATACCAGTGTACTACAGAGCTTAACTTTTAATTACCTACATATTAGTTTCTGACTTCCTAGCCTTCACAACTGACATCCAACTGCCTGACCTGCTGTAGTCTGTCTGTGCAGGCCTGGGGGGGATTACCCATAGGCCTCATTTAGAGGCCGTAGTACAGCATTTGTTTGAGTCTTACCTATCATACTAGCTACAGGCATACCAGTGTACTACAGAGCTTAGCTTTTAATTACCTACATATTAGTTTCTGACTTCCTAGCCTTCACAACTGACATCCAACTGCCTGACCTGCTGTAGTCTGTCTGTGCAGGCCTGGGGGGGATTACCCATAGGCCTCATTTAGAGGCCGTAGTACAGCATTTGTTTGTGCTTGTCTAGACCTGTCCTACTGGCTGTAACTGTTGTTGAGTATGTGACCCCCCCCCTGACTGGCATGTGTGAGTCACTTACCTTGTGGGTGTCCCAGTATTGAGAGTGGTGCTGCAGAGCTGCCTACGTCGGATGCACATAGTACACTCCCTATACATGTTTGAGCACAGGTAATGTCATGTTTGGCATCCCTTTTATTGTATGTGCGAGTCAGAGAGCTGTGTCATTCCCTGGGTCCCTACCATGTCAGTGCATGTGCTATGCGTTGCCTCTTTGCCAAGGTCAGGGCATACTGGGCATGCCTCCTTCTGCCTACTGGGGCAGGCTCAGGTTGTTCCTCCTCCGAGTCACTCTGTGCCTGTGCAGGCCTTGGTAATGGTGGGGGGCTATGTGGCCCTGCCCCATACTGTTTCTGCTGCAACTGTTTCCGCAGGATCATATTGTGCAGCATGGCATATACAAGGACAATTTGGGTACATGTAGTTGGTGAGTACTGCAAGACTCCACCAGAAGTGTCCAGGCACCGGAACTGTGACTTGAGCATCCCAAACACACACTCTATTATGATTCTTGTCTGTGCGTGTGCCTCATTATGGAGTTCTTGTTCGGTTGTGTGTGCATTTCTGATGGGTGTCATCAGCCACGACTCCAGTGCGTATCCAGCATCTCCCACTAGGTGACCATGTGGGATGTCCCCATTGGCAAATCTCTGGTACAGCTTCATCAGATGCCAGATGTGGGAATCTTGATAACTTCCAGGACAGCCAGCACACACATTCATTATTATGGCCCTGGGCATCGCATATGACCTGGCAGTTGATGGAGGGAAAGCCCTTGTGGTTGATGTAGACCCTACCCTGCTCACCGGGTGATGCTTTGATGCATATGTGTGAGCAGTCTATTGCACTTACTACCTCAGGGTATTCTGCTATTTGGTGGAAGAGACGCATATTGCTGGCCAATGCCTCACGGGTGTTGGGGATATATACATGCTCACTGACATGTGCTGACATGGCATCCAGGAACTGGCGGAGTACCCTGGATGCTGATGCCTGTGAAATCCCCATCATATCCCCAGTCAGCCTACGGAAGGCACCTGTAGCTAGTATTCTTAGGTGTACACATACCTTGGTATCCACTGGGATGGGTTCTCCTCTGTTAGATCTGTGTGTGAGGCATGGTTGGCACAGCTCAACAGTTTGCTGTAGGAGGTCCCTGTCCACCCTACAGCTCTCCACTATCTCCAGCTCTTGTAGCCCTTGGTAGGTTACCCTGGGTCTGTACACTCTTCTCCGTCTCCTCACTGTGGGTTGGTCGGCAGCATTCACATCCTCACCACCCTCAGCCTCTTGCACATGCTGGTTTAAGATAGCAAAAGCAGCCCCTAACATTTTTTTGTTTTGCTTTTGTTTTGTAAAATTTCCCCATTTGTATACACCAGTAGTGTAGAGATTTTGGGAAAAAAACAAGGGGGAAAGGTGTTTGCATAGTTTATAGTGGTGTTCTGGCCTGGGCTGGACTACTGCATGTGTACTTGGCTGATCCTGATACATTTCACCTGCCAGCTATGCTGGTTCTCCTTGGTTACCTTCCTACTGCTGGTTTCCCTTCCTATTGTCTTCCTGTTTAAGCCCGGGGGCACGCCGCGCAAACACAGTGCTCGGATGTGAACGGAGCTGCTATTTCCTATTTTCACTCTGTAAGCAGGTTTTACAGGATTTTAGCTTGTTCTACCTGTGTACACCATGATTTTCTTGGTGTAAGATAGGACAGCCCTAGACACACCCCCTGCCTTAGCTTAGCTTAGCTAAGGGCAAACACGAGCCACAGTGCTCCAATTAGCTTACAGCATGCCTGACACACCCCCTTCTGATGTCAGCTATGTCTAGAGCTTACACTCATGGTTTTCCTAGTCCTACACTCTTGGGTGTAGGCTTGCACTGACAGGGAATCTGGGATTCTCTATCATTCCCCTCGTTTGCATAAGATTGCCTGCTAATCCTTAGTTACATGTCCCATACTCAGCCTTCCCCCTTAGCAACCAGCCTGCACTGGCCATGTTGTATTCTGCCTGCTTTGACTATTATGGCAAAATAATGATTTTCTTAATGATTGTTTTAGTTTTTTTTTTTTATTATGTTTAGCCCGATCCCGTTTGCACACTGCTGCCCTTAGCTTAAACAGCCGATATCAACCAAAAAAAAATTGCTAAATATTTCATTTTTACATTGTTTTCCATGCCAATAGCCAATTATATGACCATTGGCATGGATTATACATCATATGCACACTTTATTTGGGGCTGTCATGCCTCCGTTTTGTAGTTTGCAGAAATGTACTCGGTTACTAACCGAGTACATTTCTGCGCACTGCACTCGTCCTGCACGGACAGCTGCCAGCTTCCTGGATCGCAAATTACCCTCATTTGCATGGTTTTCACCTGCAAATTAGGGAAATTTGCATACAGAAGCTCAGTGCATGCAGGATTAGTCTAAGAGCTCACGTGCACCTCCAAGGAGCTCGTTCCTGGATCGCACATCGGCCATATTGCCAAAAAGAGCTCTTAGACTAATCCTGCATGCAATGCATGGCTTCATAAATCTGGGGGAAAGACTGCAATTGCAGCCAAGCATGACCTTTCTTTCAAACTTTACACATGGCTTCTGACTATCTGTACGGAAAACGTTCAAGTCCGAGGGATACCCATAAGTAATCTTTCAAATAAATGTGACACTGAAGTTCAAACATTCATAAATGTAACTGAATTTATTGCCATACCTAAATTCCAATTAAAAACATTATACATACATCTCCCACTTACCACTGTGAATACTCATTGCCTCCTAAGAGGTGACACATTTGAGGGCACATCCAGCTGCATGGCACAGAGGGATAAAGCCCTTACTGCACCTCAGATGATGTGGATTCAGCTTGTGGCACAGGTGGAGGAGGCATGGAAATGAGTGGCTGTTGCCAGTTCAGTCATTATGGGAGATATGGAGATGGCCTGTGCTTGCTGTAATAGCATTAACAGCTGGGAGAGCTCTGTGCTGCAAGCAACATACTGCTAGGTTTGGAGGTTGCTGATGTGCTGAAGTACACATGCACCTATTGTGGGCTCCAGTTGGGTTGTTCACAAGGCTGCTGGGGGTGGAAGGGGGTTAGGGCATGCTCCCCAGCAGCAATATGATGCTGCACCAGTGTTCTTTTTATCCTCGCCTGACCCAGACATGAGCTGGATTAAGCCATGGGGAGCCTAATACATGTCTGGCATGAATGATTGAGAAGACATTGTGGTAGCGGATGGTCAGCTGTGAGGGAGTGCATGCACATACCTTGATGCTGTTGTTTAGTTGATAGGTTGACTCCATTTATTTTTGTGACCTCAAGGACATTATCACACAAGGCATCACTGTCAAGAACTGCTTTAGGTTTTTGCAAATTCATATCCATTACTTTGGTAATAATGCCCATCCACCTTAGCTCTGCTACCTACTTTTTCTACTGCATTTGGTCTTGCCTGACAGCCATGTCTTCTCTACTGAATCCTATCTTCAAATTATGTTGCTAAAGTATGAGGTTTTCAATATCGGGTATTCCACTGACACGTTTGTATATTTCCTTAAATATTGAATTTTCAGAAGTTTTCTCCATTACCAGAATTTAAAAGCAAAACTTTTCCATTGTGAAGCCCTACTTACATACTTACAACCCTCACAGCCATGTATTAACTTTAACTACAGAGACAATTGTTGACAATATGATATCTTTTCATTATAAAATCTTTCCCAGATTTGTCATAGCTTTCCTTCGAAAAAGTAAAGCTCTTTTAATTTCATGGCTGCAATCAACATCTACAGAAATCTTTAAGCCCGGTTAAAGGAAATCTGTCACTGCTTCCACTTCCACTTCATACTAATTAATTTTGAAAGAACAGATATGCTAGACGACAACTGCAATTGTATTTATGTTTATGTATATGTATGTATGTATGTATATGTGTGTGTGTGTATATTTTGACTGATGAGCAACAAATCAGCCTATGGACATTGTAACAGCATTTTGCATGGTGTATTTGCATATAAATTAAATAAATAGGGTGACAATAAACAGGCTCGTCTTACTCCTTTACCAGTATTAGAACAGTCAGATGGTGTATATTTGGTTCTAACTGCTGCTTCTTTTTCTACATACAGATTTGTTTGGAGGTATATACTGCGACTCACTATCCCGATTACTCTAAGCACCTGCTAACATTTGTTATGGTCCTTACAGTTAAATACCTTTGAGTAGTTAAAAAAAAATAACTACCTTGCTTTCTGTTAGTGCTGATAGTTTTGTCTCTGGTCACACTGCCTCTGTAAAACCAGCTTGTACAAGTCTCAGGTCTCAGTCTGTATATTACTGAAGTCTAGCTACTGGAGTCTTGAACATTACCTTACTAGCATGTGAAACAAGTGCATTTGTGTGATAATCTAAACATTATCTAGCTTTGCCCTTTTTTTGGGACTGGGATACGAGGTGACCTTTTCCAATCTATCAGCCACTGATGTGTTTTCCAAATGAACAAGCTAATAATATTAGAATCAGAATCACATTTATTGGCCAAGTATATGCACATACAAGGAACTTGACTCTGGTTTCAGTGGCTCTCCAAGTATGAATTAATAAGCATCATACATACAGCTATTAAAAACAAGACAAATGACATACATACAACTATTAAGAACAAAACAAAAATGTAAATATATATATATATATATATATATACACACACACAGTACATATATATATATATATAGGTATAATTACAAAGTACAAATATTGAATACTCATGGAATTCATGCTTCATGCTGGAGAGATAGAGATATAGATTCATAGGTAGGTACTAGGCTATCTGCTATAAGCCTAGCCAGAATGTGTTGGCTTTCGCCACCCCCTTACATTAGTTCCCTGTGCCTCTGTCCAGCAGAGCCACTGAAGTGATCCCCGAGGTAAACTTTCTGTTTCCCATCCACTCGTCAAGGTTTGTCTTGAAGAGTGCTAGCGAGGATCTCTGCCTAATGTAAATTGGAATCTTGTTCCAAAGCATGGGAAGTCTCCAGGACAGGAATCAATCCCTCCAGCACATCCTATTTATTGTTGTGGTGAGGTTTAGATCCCTAGAGCATGTGGCTCGAGGGGATAAAGTTTTCTTTAGGTGGAGCATGTCCATCAATTCTGGGTTGGACATGGCCTTGTATGTCAGGCAGAGATCACCTCTGAGCAGGCGGTATGCAACCGAGTACAGCTGGAGTTTCTTCAGTCGAGCTGCATAGCACAGTGATCCTCTTGGTGAGGTACTTCTGTGGTCTTTACAGCTGTTGCAGGTGCCTTGTAAGGTACATCCCAAATGGGACGTTGTATTCTATGATGAGTCTGATGAGTGATGAGTGATGAGTAGAGGGGCACAATGACCACTTTTGATCTGGATGCAAACTGTTTTGTGATTAGGTGGGCCACATAGAAGGATTTTCTAACCACTTTGGCAATGTGATTATCAAAGGAGAGATTATTATGTACTTGGGTCCCCAGATCCCTTATTACATTTTCCGTATTTAGGGGACTACCACCTATGTGGTAGTTTGTGGGTACTTTGTTATTTCCAAAGGGAATAACTATGCACTTTTTGGCATTTAGCTTAAGGCCATGATTTTAACACCAGGTATCCGTCTCAATGAGACCCTTTTGGAGGATGTCTGTGTCAGCTGGTTAGTCAATTATAGCCCCTAGTTTGCAGTCAACTGCGAACTTGGTCAGCCATAGTCCTCCTGTGCTTGTCTGTACTTCTGAAAAGTATATGCCAAACAGGAGGGGTCCTAGGACTGAGCCCTAGGGAATGCCACTTGTAACTGGTTTAGAGTCAGACCTAGCTCCCGCAACTTTCACCATGTGGGTTCTGTCTGTGAGCCAATTGGCAACCCATCTTGTGACATAGGTTTTTATGTTCAGGCTGGTGAGCTTGTCTATAATACCAGAATGGAAAATGGTGCCAAAGGCCTTTGCGAGGTCTAGGTAGGTTGTGTGTACCACCTTTCCCTCATCTATAGCCTTGGTAACTGTCTCAAAGAAGTCCACCCGGTTTAAGAGGCACGATCTGCCCTTAACAAAGCCGAACTGGGTAGGGTCCAGTGTTTGGAGGTTCCCAATGTCTCTGTTAATGAGTTCCATGATGATGCACTCCATAGCCTTGCAGACCAAGCTAGTCAGGCTTATAGGGCAATAGTTCCCGAGGTCTGTTGTGGCTCCGCCTTTGTGGAGCGGAATAACTGTTTCTGTGCACCACTCAATAGGTACATAGCCTGTGGAGAGGCTGAGTTTGAACAGTGTGTTTAGGTGAGGGGTTAGTTCATCTTTGAGCTCATGTAGGACACAGCCTGGGACACTGTCCAGTCCCATTGATGCTGTGTTTTTGGCTTTGGAGAGGGCTATTTTAACCTGAGTGTCTGTGATTTCAGGGGCTGTACATTCTTCTGGTATGGTTATGGGCTCTTTTAGGGGTGAGAGTGAAGTTTGCACTGAACCTGTCTGCCAGGATGTTGGCAATATTGGTTGGATCAGTGTATTTTGTGCCATTCTGTACTAACTCCGAGCAGATCTGAGCATTGCCACTTAGATTCTTGACATAGCTAAAGAATGCCTTGTGGTTATCTTTGGAGTCCTTGGCAAGTTTTCTTTCAAAGCTCACCTTGGACGATTTTTTGAGGGATTCTAGTTTCTTGCTGATACTGATCAGGGATGTCTTCCCTTCTTGGGATTTTACTGTTTTCTGTACTAGTTTCCTCCTTCTATTGTATAGCTTGTTTATGGCAGAGGTCCACCAGACTGGTTTCCTTTTCTTAGAGGAGTGAGTCTTGGTTTTGCTTGGGATAGCACAATCCATGCATTCTTGTAGGTGCCCATGGAATGCATTAGTAAAGGATTTTGCAGCTTGGACAGTGTTATCCTTTAGCATGAGGGCTTTGAAACTTTCCACCTCCGTCTTAAGTAATGTGAAGTTTGCTTTTGAAAAGTTTTTCACTGTAGTTTCCTTGTCCGGGGGTGCGGGCAGAATGTGGATATCCAAAGTGATTTGTTTATGGTCAGATCTAACCAGCGAGGGGTTGACCTCCAGTGTGGAACACCGGTTGCCCATGTTGGTGATGACCAGGTCCAATATGTTGTCACCTCTGGTGGGAGTGTTGACCAGTTGTTCCAGGGCATTTGAGTTTATAAATTCTAGGAAATGTTGGGCAAGGGAGTTAGTACTTGAGTAGTTCTCCCAGTTAATGTTTGGGTAGTTGAAATCACCCAATATTAGGGTGTTTGGTATGACCTTTATGTTACCCAGTGTTTCCAGAAATGCGGAATGGGGGCCCTGGGACATGGTGGTTGATCTGTAGCAAACTACATTTTGAATTGCATTTTTGCCCATTGTTAGTTGCACGTGGATAATCTCTGAAGCATTGTGCTGTGCCACTAACCTGGAGGTGTGTGTATCCTTGATGAATATGGATACTCCCCCGTCTTTTGTATTTCGGTCCGGGTTCTGTGGCCAAAATGTATGGTATGAGTTGTAGCCTGGTAATACTGGGGTGCTCTCTGGAGCCTTAAACCAGGTTTCTGATACTGCACATATATCGATTTTCTCCATACTGAGGAGTGCCTCAAGTGCGTGCATTTTGAGGTTTAGACTTCTGGCATTGAGTAGTATTACCCTCAGATTTTTGTTACTTGTGCTATTTATGGTGGTGGGTTTGTCTTTTGAACCTTGCCTAAAAAAGGCACTATGGGGGTGGCAAGAGCCTTGGCCAGTACTCAAAAGCCTAAGGGTGACAGGTGCAAGCCGTCTCTAGCGAAGCAGCATGGCTTGCTGAGCATATCATCCCAGACAGACAGACAGTGGATCCCCTTTGAATGACACCACAAACTTAGCCAATTGTTGAAATTGATCATTTTTTCTTTATACCATGGTATCATTCTTGGTGAGGGCAGGATGCTACTCAGGATAGGGTCATACTGGCCTGGGCTACGTGATCAGAGAGCTCTTCCATGTCTCTGTTCATGTAGTCCAGGGAGGTACACCTCAGGCCATTCACACCAACATGGACAATGACAGAGTCATATTTGTACTTGTTCTGGAGTGACCTGAGTGCTTGTTTTATGTGGCGGATCCTGGCACCCAACAGGCAGCTAACAGTAACCTTCTCCTCTCCCAGAGATTGCCACTTCTCTAGAATAAACTCCAAATTAATGTGAAACAGAGATCCTCAATGACCCTGTTCAACCTGGACAGTTAGATAGGAAACTGCAAATTCACTCTGAAGGTGGCACCTATGTCCCTTATGGATAGGGGAAGTTGGTTCTGATCATAGACTCACTATGCAAATAATGACCAACTAAACAAGGTCAATTAAGAAACACTGGTATAACATAGCTAGGCTTGTATAGACCCTAGGGCCATTAGCTTAGTAACCTCCTATGAACCTATGAATGTAATAGTTTGATCTAGACACAATCACACAAGGTCTCTGACGTTCTTGTATTTCTTGTATAAAAGATAGAAATTTATATTTTAGTGTATGCATGTGTACCATCAGATTAAGTGAATAATTTTCATATATTTTAGTTTCTGGTATATTTTGGTGAATCTTGTTGGTTTTATTTACTTTTTTGTATGTTTAATTGGGTAAATCTAGTCATCACAAGCCTTTTTGTTGGGTAGTCTTAGAAATACTGAAGACTTGCTCACTCATACCTCTCAACCTCCTAGTGCAAGATATCTGGACAAAGCCTAGAATAATGGGGGGGGGGTCAAAAGCCCAAAAACAGGAACATATTTTATACATTGCTCTTATAAACTTAGAAAGTTACAAGAGTAACAGGATTTGTGTTAACATGCATTTTCCTAGGGATACAAAATCTGAAAGTCAAATGGATATTAGTTAGTAACTTCAATCCTCAGTGATTTGTGAGAAAAACACATTTTATAACAAACAGACCAAAAATATGAGGCAAAAATCTGACAATTCTGTAAAAATCTGTAACACTGATAGGTTTGTGCTCAGTGTACTGCAATAGGTAAGGAAAAGCTGACAGAACCGAACACTGAATAGGACTTTTCAGTAGATCACAGCATTGTTCCTCTGTACTAAACTTCTAGACCTGTTCTGCAGCCCCATTGCTACCTGCTTCTTGTATATATTTCCAAGTTATTCCTTGCTGTTCTTCCTCCTACTTTTTGGTATATTTTTCATTGTTATAAAATGTGTGCAGGCTCTTTTGTTCATATTTTGCAAAACTCTGTATCAAATGCTGCTTGTATAAGGAAAGGCACCTCTAAATTTCATAACCACTTAATCAGCCTAAGAAGACTTGAAATGTGTTTCAGGTGAATGGTTTAACAGTTAAGTGAAGGATGGGATGAAGGGGAGAGAGAGTATCTGTACTGAAACATAATAAGTGGGTATATTTTTCTTTATGATCCTTTTCTTTTCAAATACTTGTACTCCTGGGTAGCTTTTACATTGCCTAAAAATTGCATATTATCAAAGAAAATGACCTTAACCAGAGCTGGTCTTAGGTGAACCAGTGCCCTAGGTGCCCACTGCCCCTATGCACATCAGCCAGTGCCCCCTGGTCCCTCCCATCATTGCCTTCTCATACTCACAGCATCCAGATTGGTTTTATTTTCTTCATTTTCCCAGTTTGTCTTACTCTTTCTTTCATTCTTAAACACATCCTAACTTGGCAGCACTTCTTTCTAATAATTGTGGATGAAATAACTACATTAAGCTGAGCATCTCAGGACTACTATGCACTCGGAAGCAATGGGGCTCCAGATATTCTGAGGTGTAGTTTAGAGTTTTTTAAACATTTTCATCAGGTGATGTCCCAAACAAAATCATGATTGCTGGAATAAATTCAGTCTATTCTTCAGCTTTGATTTTTCTGCATACTTTTAACACCTCTGAATCGACCAAGACTACACTGTAATAAGTATGGAGGAAATAATTGAATTAAGCTGGGGAGTATGGGGGTTATGGGATTATAAATCCTCTGATGTGCTCTTTAGAACTTTTTTCAAACTTTGTTTATCCAGTACTGGCCTGAAGAAAAATCATGAGTAAGGAAAAAAAGCTTTTACTTTTTTGTTTAAAGGAAGAAACAAGATGTAGCCAAGGCTTAATGCTCTAACCTGACAGAAGAGCAGTTCACAATAAACTGAGCACACAAATGCTTGTGAGGATTCATCAGTCATATCTGTGAATACCACCTCTATTAAAAGATACCCTGTCAAGTTAGACTGGGAAGAAAATGAAGGCAGAAATGGCCAGAGTCATACATTTTAAGTTGCTGTTGTCACTATGTGTATACATCATGCCTCTTTACCCTGCCCCTAAATGGTAACCACCATCTTTGTACCCCCCTGATGACAGGCTATGTCAACAAACTAAATAAATAAATAAAAAATAAAAAAAGAACATATCAGCTTGTTGCTGACAGACAAGTAGAAACAGCATACTTCCTTGTTTGATTATAGCGGAAAGCAAATAATAAAAAATTGATCACAGTAGTGTTTTTAACTTGTTATCCTTAGACAGGACAATACCATTATACAGTTTATACCCTGCTTTGGTGCATGCCTCTGAAGCTTGTTTAAAAAATATTGACCATGCCGTCCCCATTATAATGCAAGATATAGTGACATGTGCAGACTTCTGAGGTTTGGGAAAAAATTTGAAGAAATAATGACATTGCCCCCAGCACCACACACAAGGTACAGTAACTTCTAGTGCACACATCTGAGAAAGGCCTGTTTCACACAAGTTGGGGTTCAGGACAGAGGTCACTATTAAACCTGTTTCAGAATCTACATACATAGACCAAATGATACGAAACCTCACAATGTTCAAGTGTACTATGGCTTGAATGGTCAACTAAATTGCAGCACCTACTCCCAGTGCACCTGCTTCACTGTGGAGGCCTTTTCTTTAAATGGACACCTCTGGAAGAGTGTTAGTGTTGCAACAGACAGTAACTCTCAACCTTTCATCTCCAAAATGTGGGCTATGTCTTATAATATGAAAAAAAAATGGGTAAAGTGTGAAACATGTTTTTTGATGAAATAATAAAATGTAATATTATTTAGTATAATTTCCTGTGGATATTTGTTAAAAAATGTCTTAACAATGAATGTGTGCACCAAGCCCCTTCAGTGTGGAACAAGAAATTTTTAATACTCAAAAAATGAGGAACATGCCTCGGTACTTTTCCGTTATCAGTGCAACAGCTCTAATCAGCATTTGGAATGTTAGCCTTTGGTCACAAAGATCACACTGCTGTTGCTGATGTTTATACAAAAAGTTATATTTCCCTTGCAGACTTGTCACCAAATGTATTATTTATTTAAATAGCAATGTGTATGCATCCCAGCTCTTAAGCGTCTTAAAGAAAAGGATGAATGTGTTCATTTTTACATTTTGTACACATTTTTTTTCAGCTGTGATACTGAAACACCAGTTAGGAGAACTGTTCACAGACATACAGTCTGCGACTGAATATGGAAGGAAATCAGTCGTAGCTGTTCAGACTGAACCTTTCAGCAGTTCAGTGTCTGTATTCCTTTTTTTTTTTTTTTTTTTGATGTGCTAAACAGGAACTTAGAGCGATCTTTTATTTGTAACAGAAAGCAGCTAGTCAACATGTCAGTGGCACTTACTGGAAAATATTTGCATGCTAAACCCTTGTCATACATATGTGAACAGAAACATACGTTAGGAGTACAAATAGGCAAATCTTCTACGGTTACAGTTGTTTCGTCATTAGATGAAATTTCTATGCATGTTGTGGGAACAATTTTATGAAACAAAACATCAGACAACAGGTTTCCTGTCTCGGAGAGGATCGCAGCTGTCCACTTCTTTCCTCAACAAGCAGAGACAAAGCCAAAGTAATGTTGGACCAATGCTCCCTATTATGGACAATTTTCAAATGTGGAACTCACTAAAAGTCAAGAAAAAGTTGCATCAATATGCATCTTCTACAGATTTTCAGACACGGCAGCGTGGTAACATTCTAACTGCTCATGACATCTGTTCCGATAACGGAAAAGTACCCATTCCTCATAATGAGGTACAGTTGAAGGGTATGGTAGAATATATACATAACACTGCCATTTATGTACATTTTTGTTTAATAATTCTTCTAAAGTGGCTCAGGAATTAGAATTATCAACTATATTAAATTTGGCTTTGTATTAGAACATTACTCCACCATGATTTTCACGCAGGAATGGGCGTGGCCTACACGATTGACAGGGCTGAGTGACAAGCCATGCAGATTATACAGTGAGATGGTGAATATTCATTGTGAATATTTATTGCCTGGCCGTTTTTAAACACAGGCTTCATGCTTTTTTATGTTATCTTTAATTAGAGTTACTATAGCTTTTAGTACACGATATGTAACAAAGATTAAATAAAGTTATCCTCATTTTCTACATTTCTAAGTCTGCCGTTGAAAACACTGCATGTATTGGGTACCTGACTTGCTTTGTCACATAATGTGTTGTAGGATAAGAAGCGGGTCAGAAGGGCAGTATGTATGCAGTTTCCACAAGTTCCAGTTTTGCTGTCCATGCCCATAACCAGTGCCCCCCAACCTTTCTTTGTTTTAATGTTGTGCAGTAATTGCTTTGGCAGGGGGGCAAGCCCCCCTGCACTCCTTCCCTTTCTTTAAGCATTTTTTCTGGAGATAAAGCAACAAGCAATATTCTGAGGCAGTGGACAATAAATACATACAATAAATGCAATAAAAAAGACCTCCTAGAAAGGTCGCCACCAACACCCCGCGAGTCGCACTTTTACAGAATACTAATTTTAAGTCTGTGTAATAGTTTTTTATAGGTGCAGCATATTATGTGTTCGCACCCCTCCCCTTTAAAGAATTGTAATTCTCAGCATAACAGTGTAATAGTTTTGTATAAATGCAACATATTCTATCTTCCTTTGACTAGGTAAATCTGTTTGGATTGGTACAGCATTTGTAAGTACACTTTCTGCCATACCTTACAACTGTCCCGAATTATTCATTTTTTACAGAGTTTTGGGGTCAATATGAAGGGGTGCCACGATTCCTGAGTGGCACCCCTTCATTTCCAATTTTTTTGCTTTTTTTTTTTATTTTTTGAATTTTCACACTGTCAGAGCTAACGCCATCACGTGAGCGATGACATCATCTCCGTCATCAATACCAGCCAGACGGAATTGAGCTCAAGGAGCTCACATCATCATTTCCGGCTGGCTGCGTGCAGGCGGGATTTAAACAGCAGCAGCACTAATGGCAGTTTCTGTGCTTTGCTGCCAAGAAAGAAGAATGCTGGCTGGCTTTGCATATGGTGCCGAGAGATGTGCTGGCTTTTGAGAATGTTGCCGTTTTTGGATGGAAGAAGAGAGAGGGACTTTGAGAGGTGCTGGGCACTGCTGGCCTTTGAGAATGCTGCTGTTTTCATGAGAGAGGGACTTTGTTTTTGCTGCCATTTTCGGATGGAAGAACTGCTGGCTCTGCTGCCGAGAGAGGCACTTTTGCTGAACTGCCAAGAGAAGAATGCTGCTGAACAAAAGAACTGCTGGCTTTGCTGCCTAGGTAAGGAACTTTTCCTTTTGGTGCAAGTGATTAACAGTAACAGAAAATTGCCAGCCTTGATGTTTGCCATAAGTGCATCACAGAATAAATCAAAATATGATTGCAACAGACAAAACTTTACAGGCTAAATAACAGCCTTTCCTAAATAACAAGTTAATGACCAAAAACATTAACTGATATTTAAATGATATTTGTGACCTAATTCCTTTGCCTCATTTATTTTGTTGGCATAATACCCTTACAAACCCTGTAGATAGAAGAGTTGTTTACTAAAAAAAATATGACTTTGTTATTGATCTGATACATGGCTTGCAGAGAAGAATCAAAGTATATGGTTATCTATTGGTAATACCCTGCTAACTAAAAAAAAGAAGGCCAAATCTATTTCTTAAAATTGAGATCTATTTTTCTGGGTACTCCAGTTTTCTTCTACATGCAAAAGATATGCTGTAGGCAGATTATGTGTGTGTGTGTGTGTGTGTGTGTAAATGCCCCCAATGTAACCTGGTTGCTAGAGGTATTTAGACTCAAACCCTGTACCTTTGGTACAGGATAAAAACAACCTAAAGCCCCTAGCCACCACCATTTCTCAGCTTTGCCCAGATTTTTGTGCTATGAGTTGAGAGCTATGGACAACAGAATTTGTATTCCCCCATTATTGGCTTTATTTTTTGTCCATGTTTTTTGGGCTAACCGTTCACAGCTATGGTGAGTGAGAAGTCAGTTGTATTTACTCTTCCCCCATTATTGGCTTTGTTGTTTGTCCAGGTTTTTTATTCTAAGAGTTGAGAGCTATGGTGAGAAGTGAGAATTAATGTGTAGTCCCCCATTATTGGCTTTGTTTGCCCAGGTTTTTTGTGCTAAGAGGTTGAGAGTTATGGTGAAAAGTGAGAACTGAATTCACTAAATGACAGCCATTAAGTTTCAGTCTTCCTATCTTTCCAAACTTGTGATTTAGCATAGTGGTATGTTGCACTGACTGTAGTGTATAGTGGTCTGTGTTCAAGACTTGCCAATAGCATGCATGGTGGTAACACAACATTTTATTCTAGCAACTTTCCAAAATTATACAAGCAATGTTTAAAATGTGTCCCTGGTTTTTGACCTTTTGCCCCCTCCCCCCAAAAAAAGTAGAAATTGAAAATAAGTGCGAGAAGCTATGCAAGATGCCTATGGCTTACACAGTACTGTCATTCTGTTTATAGTTTGGGTGTGGAAGTAGACTTTTATGATGGAAATGTTCTGAATTGGGCAGTTTTGTAATTATTGGTTCATACATTTTCTTTGACTACAGTACAGCCTACTGGAAAAATGTTCATTCAAATAATACATTTTAAAATGTGCTCTGTCTAACAAGTGTGCTGTATTATACAAGGAATATTGGCTGGGGTGTCTTCTGTGCAGAGTCTGCATGTCCTCCCTGTGGTTGTGTGGGTTTCCTCCGGTTGCTCTGGTTTCCTCCCACATCCCGAAAGACATGCTGCAAGTGGATTGGACATGCTAAAGTTGGCCCTAGGCATGAGTGCGTGCATGTGTGTGCCTTCTGTGGAAGGTTGGGCACCGGGCTGGCAACTCGACACCGTAAAACTCCACTGCCAATCATGAGCAGACAAGGTGATCCGTTGTGGCAACCCCTAACTGTGAAAAGCCGAAAAAGAGGGAGAATAACTTAATAAAGACAGGAAGGTATATCAAAGAAAAGAACACATGTACGTTTCTTGTTTTGTGTGCAAGGGGCCAATGATCTGAAAACAGCCCAGAGGTAATCTTTATCCACCACTGGCCAGATGCATTTTCTTTGGATGTGGTGCAGGTTTCAATGCTGCTCCAATGAATGTGAGTTTCAAGGGCAGAGAAGTTTTAATGCCAAGTCTATTTTCATTGTGAGACAGTATTACTTTGTTTATCAGATGTCTGTTAGTGTTTGTGCATTGATGTGCTGCAAAATGTAAAAATAAAATCCAAATAATCTTTGTAGAAGTAAAGCAGTATGCACACATTAGTGTTTATGGTAAATGGGGTGAAATAGCCAGGTAATGGGACATTGGAATAGCTGCAGGGGGACTATGGTGCCATATTTTGATTGTCTGTTTTTCAGTTTGTGTTCGAAAGTTGGTATCCCATAATTCCATTGGAGTGGGTGGGGTTATGTAATTATGTATGCAAATTAGATGTTAATCACCGTACAGATTTGTCCCTATTTTTTATGACCCTTGTCCAGATTTTTGATGTTTCCAGGTTGAGAGGTATGCTTTCTGCCAAATTATTAAGTCTATGATGTAATTTATTGAAGCTTTTGATCACTGCAAATTGGAAATCCTGGCAAATAAGGGAGAGAATGCTTTGTATTGAAATAATTACAATGTTTATCATACTCACGTTTATTCAAAGCAGTTTTCAAAATAAACGTAATAACCAAAGTGCTGGGCGGGGTTTGGGTGGTCCTTGCTACTGCCCATCTGGTGGAGTAACGTTCTACTAATACAAAACCCAAACAAAGATGCTTACTGTTAATGTAAAACATTTAAGAAGCAGAAAAAGCGCCGGTGATATTGTAGTTGAGGCAAAAGGGCTCCATGGAGCCCCCCACCACACTACCTGTTGCCCCCATCCTGGTCTACCTACATCAAATAAATACTGGAAAAGTGCCCCTGCAAGACCGGCACCCTAGGCGGCCGCCTAGTTGGCCTATGCCTAAGGCCGGCTATGAGTTGAGGGCCTCACCAGTTTGTTTCGAGCAGAAGTGGGCGTATCTCAAATTGAGTGACAACCCGGTCTGCATATTTAATTTGCTTGTGCATACATGATATGAAAATATTAAATGTACACAAACGGTTAATACAGTATCACCCAGGAAGCTGTTCTTAGTAAAGATCCTGCCAATGATACTGAGGAAGAGTCGGCTGTGACACCTGCACCAAAAAAGAGTCCATTTGGACATTAATTGGGACAGTGAACCATCGCATTCCGACTCTGACAATGAGAACTATAATGCTACACAGTAAAAAGCCTGATGACGTGTTTTGACAGTTTCATTTTTTTGCTGACTATAGTATATATTATAGTGCAATAAAACTTGTCAATTACAGATGTTGGTAACAGTTTACTGTTATATTTACTGTCATATTACATGTCAATGCACTTTTTCTTCAGTTGTACATTCAGAGAGAATGCATATTCATGAATGACATATCACTGGGTGGGTTTTGAGCGGGGCTTGCTACTGCGCATCTGGTGATGCCCTCAACTACATTATCGCCAAAGCGCCAATAGGTTTGGAGCATTCATTTGTTTCCGCACAATGTTCTTCATTTCGCTTTTTTAAGATCAACTTTTCTTGTCTGTCTTAGCTCCTCTGGGTTTGCATGAAAGCTTTAAGACAATAGAATAAATTAATATAAGACAACAGAATAAAAAGCATGGAGCTCAGTCAGTAGGACTGTTCGATGTTTTGTTATTAGAATAAATTGTTTGCCTACATATAGTCTATGTCAATGTTTAACTCACTCCACAATTTCACCTTTAAGTATGAAAAAGAGCTGCAAGCTTTCAAATAAATGGGAAAAATGTTTATTGAAAACATTGTTTTATGTCACGCTTCTTTTACGACAATACTTAGAAACCAAAAGAAAACAATGCTTCATTCTCACTGGGAACTAAAATAGCACATGGACCAGAACAACAGATTACAGTTTAACAGTAAAATGACACTGTAGGAGGGAAATTATATGACATAAAGAAAGTGGGTGCTGCATTGGTTGGCCTGAATTCACATCGAATGTCCGACACTGGGTTTCAGTCTTGCGCTAGGCAGTCAAAGCTGGCAGTATGCATGTAGACACCTTGTAAATAGATTCATAGGTAGGTACTAGGCTATCTGCCTGAGGGCATTTATAAGCCTAGCCAGAGTGTGTCGGCTTTCGCCACCCCATTGATTAATTAATTGAGCCTCTGTCAAGCAGAGCCAATGAAGTAATCCCAGGGGTGTATTTTCTGTGACCCATCCACTCGTCAAGGCTTCTCTTGAAGAGTGTTAGTGAGGGACTCTGCCTAATGCAGCTAGGAATTTTGTTCTAAAGCATGGGGAGTCTCTGTGACAGGAATCTATCCCTCCAGAGTGTTTTATTTATTGTTGTGGTGAGGTTTAGCTCACTAGAGTGCGTGGCTCGCAGTGACTTGGATTTCTTTAGGTGGAGCATGTCCATCAATTCTGAGTTGGACATGGCTTTGTAAGTCAGGCAGTGATCACTTCTGAGTAAGCAATATGCCACTGAGTACAGCCGGAGTTTTTTCAGTCAGGCTGCATAGGACATATGTTTGAGGCCAGTAATCCTCTTGGTGAGGTGCTTTTGTGGTCTTTCAAGCTGTTGGAAGTGTCTTGTGAGGTACATCCCAAATGGGACATTGTACTCTATGATGGGTCTGATGAGTGACGAGTAGAGGGGCACTATAACCTCTTTATTTCTAGAAGCAAACCCCTTAGTAATTAGATGGGCCACATAGAAGGATTTCCTAACTACATTGGCATTATGATTGTCAAAGGAGAGATTACTATCTACCTGGGTCCCCAGATCTCTTATTACCTCTTCAGTGTTAAGGGGGCTGCCGCCTATGTGGTAATTCGTGGGTGTTTTATTTTTCCCAAATAGGATGACTATGCATTTTTTTGGCATTTAGCTTAAGGCCATGACTTTGACACCAGGTGTCTGTCTGAGTATGGCCTTTTTGGAGGATGTCCGTGTCAGCCGTTGAGTCAATTATGACTCCCAGTTTGCAGTCATCAGTGAACTTTGTTAGCAATAGTCCTCCTGTGTTTGCCTGTACTTCTGAGAAATATATGCCGAACAGTAGGGGTCCCAGAACCGAGCCTTGCGGGACACCACTTGTGACTGGTTTAGAGTCAGACCAAGCCCGCTATTCTTACCGTGTGAGTTCTGTCTGTAAGTCAGTTGCCAACCCATCTTGTGACATAGGGGTTTAGGACAGGATGGTGAGTTTTTCTATAATACCCAAGTGAGGAATGGTGTTGAACACCTTGGCGAGATAAAGGTAGGCTGTGTGAACCACCTTTCCCTGTCTATGGCCTTGGTAACTGTCTCAAAGAAGTCAACCAGGTTTAGTAGGCATGATCCGCCCTTAAGAAAGCCAAACTGGGTCAGGTCAAGTATTTGGAGGTCCCCAATGTCTTTGTTAATGAGTTCCATAATGATGAGCTCCATAGCCTTGAAGACCAGGCTAGTCAGGCTTATGGGGTGATAGTTACCAGGGTCAGTTGTGGTTCCTCCTTTGTGGAGCAGAATAACCGTTGCTGTGTGCCATTCTATGGGCATGTAGCCTGTGGAGAGGCTGAGGTTGAACAGCGTGTTTAGGTGGGGGGTTCATTTGTTCTGTAGTTCGTGCAAGATGCAGCCTGGGACACCATCTGGTCCCACTGATGCTGTGTTTTTGGCTTTTGAAAGGGCTGTTTTCACCTGTGCTTCTGTGATTTCCTGGACACTACATTTTTCTGGTATTGTTGTGGGCCCTTGTGAAGGTGAGAGGATGGTGAAGTTTGCACTAAATCTATCTGCCAGTATGTTGGCAATATCAGTAGGTTCAGTATATTTTGTGCTCTTTGAACTATCTCAAAGCATATCTGCGAGTTGCCACTTAGATTCTTGACATAGCTAAAGAAGGCTTTTAGTTATCTTTCGAAGCCTTGGCTATTTTTCTTTCGAAGTTAGCCTTGGATGATTTTATGAGGGACCTTACTTTCTTGCTGATACTGATCAGGGATGTCTTTCCATCTTGGGATTTGCTTTTTTTCTGAACTAGTTTCCTCCTTTTGTTGTATAACCTGTTTATGGCAGGGGTCCACCAGACTGGTTTCCTTCTTTTAGGGGAGTGAGTCTTGGTTTTGCTAGGGATGGCGTGATCCATGCATCCTTGTAGATGCTCATAGAGTGCAATTGTAAAGGATTCTGCATCTTGGGCAGTGTTATCCTTTAGCGTGGGGGCTGTGAAACTTACCACCTCTGCCTTAAGTAAGGCGAAGTTTGCTTTAGAAAAGTTTTTCACGTGGTTTCCTTGGTTGGTGGTGGTGGTGGGGTGTGGACATCCAGGGTGATTAGTTTATGGTCTGATCTAACCAGTGACGGGTTGACCTCTTGTACCAAGCACCTGTCGCCCATGTTGGTGATGACCATGTCCAATATGTTGTGGCCTCTGGTAGGGGAGTTTACCAGCTGATTCAGGGCATTTGAGTTGATAAATTCCAGGAAGCACTGAGCTTGGGAGTTTGTACTCAAGTAGTTTTCCCAGTTAATGGTAGGGTAAATGAAATCTCCCAAGATCAGGGTGTTCGGTAGGACCTTCATGTTTTCCAGTGTCTCCAGAAAGATGGAGTGGTGGTACTGGGTCATGGAGGGTGATCTGTAGCAGGCCACAATTTGCATTGCAGATTTGCCCGATGTTAGTTGCACATGGATGATCTCAGAAGTATCATTCTGCACCACTAACCTGGAGGTGTGGATATCCTTGATGAATATGGATACACCCCCCCTTTTGTGTTTTAGTCCATGTTCTGTGGCTGAAATGTGTGGTATGAGTTGTAGCCCAGTAGTGCTGGAGTGCTCCCTGGAGCCTTGAACCAGGTTTCAGTTACTGCACAGATGTCGATGTTCTCCATACTTAGGAGTGCTTCGAGTGCATGCATTTTGAGATTTAAACTCCTGGCATTGAGTAGCATAACCCTCATTTTTTTACTTGTGCTTTTTACGGAGGTGGGTTTGAATTTTGAGCCTTGCCTAAAAAAGGCACTATGGGGGCAGCAAGAGCTTTGGCCAGTATTCGAAAGCCAAGGGGTGACAGGTGCAAGTCATCTCTTGCAAAGCAACGTGGCTTGTTGAGTATGCCATCCCAGGCTGACAGACACTGGATCCCCTTTGAATGACACCAGAAGCTTAGCGAATTGTTGAAATTGATCATTTTTTATTTTATACTGAGGTATGATTCTTGGTGAGGGTAGGATGCTACTCAGGGTCAGGGTCATACCCGCCTGGACTACATGATCAGAGAGCTCTTCCAATTCTCTTTTCATGTAGTCCAGGGAGGTACAGCTCAGGTCATTCACACCAACATGAACAATGACAGAGTCGTATTTATACTTGTTCTGGAGTGACCTGTGTGCTTGTGTTATGTGGCAGATTCTGGCTCCCGACAGGCAGCTAACAGTAACCTTCTCCTTGTCCAGCCTAGTGAGTGGGACATCAGTCAACTATTGCTAGTGTGTTAGGTATGTTATTTTGCCTTAAGGGCTGTGATTGTGTGGCACATTGATTTTGTGTTTGATGTGTTGTCCGGCTTGTGACAGGAGGTGCAGGTTTTGTGGGTGTCTGCTTTGGAGCTCTCTGATGCTTTTGTACATTTTTATTTAGAGCCTACGAGTATGATTTTGTGTATTTATGTGTATTTTTTGCCAGTGCTGGTTTAGTAGGTCTATGTGAGGCTGGATGTGTGGTGCAAGTGTTAACCTTCTCCTCATGACTGTCTGTTCCATTCTTTGGTGGAGATACCTTAGCCTCCAGTTTGGCTGTATAATTGCATCTGTCACATATGTTAGTGTTTTGTGGTAAGAGGAGAGGGCTGTCTGTGTACATGAGGCAGTTGTAACATTGCCTCAGGATACCCAGATTCACCAGCTGGACTGGAGAGTATACCTGAAGTTTCTCTTTGGTCATGCCTGGATAGTAGGGTGAGCTGCTTAGTCGCTTGGTTGGTGAGGGGTGGATAAAGAGCCTTGCCCTGCTGGGCAGTCAAGTGTCGGGGTATATTAGTGCTTGCTATTAGGTCTGAGCAAGTGCTGGACTGTAGGATGGTTTTTGAGTGCTTAGGTTGAGAGTTAGACTAGTTTCAAGTGAAAAAAACTGAAGAGGAGACTTAGTGGAGCTGGGAATAATTTAACCCTAGCTAACCGATGCTGCCCGGCGCATAAAGCCGTGCAACGCGTTTTTTAAACTACTAACTTCTGGGCTGGAACCACTCCTCCAGGGACAGATGGCTGCTGAAAGTTCCCCTCTCTCACAGGTGAACAGAGAAATTTCCCTCTATCCAAGTAAGGTATGGGCAACTCAGAAACTTGTAACACAGCCCTGAATTCAGCACTAGTCTGAAAATTGGACTATACTAGCTTAGAAAGGCGTGAAACAATAAATTTATTTATTTATTTTTTTTACAAGATAAGGCAAAAACAAGTAAAAAGTACACTTAAAACAGCTTTAAACGACTACAAGCGATCAGAAAAGGCTATTGCACTTTAGTGTGTAGTCTACAACAGTTAAACAATTTATTTAAACAAAAAACAACTTTTTAAAAGTACAGGCAGTCAAATAAGTAAAATATGTGAAAAAAACAAGCTTTGAAATCACAATAAGTGCTGGAAAATCAGCGTTTAGGCGGAAAACAGTTAAGTACAGCAAGAAAATACAGAAAACTGATACTCAGTCACTCCAAAGTCTCTCTTTTAAGCTAGAAGGCTTATATCAGTTTAAGGCTTTCTAGTAGGTTAGTTACAAGAAAGATGGGAAACAAGCGAAGATGTGGTCTTTTAAATCCGAAAGTTGAAAGAGATGGACAACTTCCTGAATGGTCAATAAACTACAATTCCTGGGCCAAGAACCACTCCTCTTGTGGTAGACAGGCTACCTAGTACTTACCACTCCCACTGATAAGTAAGAAGGCTTCCCTCCAACACAGAAAGGCTTGCAGGGCTTAGAAGCTTACCAACAGTCCTGGATACAGCAACTCTGTATCTAGACTAGGCTAGTAACAGGAAAGGTAGGAAACAAGCGCAAGTGCAACTTTTAAGCCAGAAAGTTGAAAGAGATGGGAAAAAACTGCCCAAACGGCCAGTAACTACAATTTCGGGGCCAGGAACCACTCCTCTTGTGGTAGATAGGCTACCTAATGCTTACCACTCCCACTGATAAGCTAGAAGGCTTCCCTCCAAAACAGAAAGGCTTGCGGAGCTCAGACGCTTACAAAGAGTTCTGGATACAGCAGGCATAATGGCTGAGGGTTTTTTTTCTTCTCTTTTATATACCTAAGCAATTTATATATAAATATATATATATATGTATATATATTTTTTTTTTAAGACTTTTTCTTATTCATTTATAAAACTTTATAAAACATTTATGGAAAAAATCTGCCAGAAAATTAAAGTGGTGGCATTGTTGTTCGAAGTGGTGGATTTAAGCAGGGGTGCGCGCCACCCCCTTTTTAAAGCTGTTGATCCTGGAGAAGATGCACTGCACCATTCTTTTTTTTGAAGTCAGAAAAATATACTGCCAAAACAGTACATTATCCGATTTCCGCTTACATTCTTTTTTACTGTTTCAGTGCACAAAGCTTCATTTAAGAATGCTCTATTCTCAACATAATTAAGTTAAAGGAATTGAAAGCTATCTACAAGGTATTTCATTGTTAGCAAAACTCACGCAGAAGCCAGAGATGTAGTTTCACCCACTTTTCTCTAACTGGTTTGACTCAGAGAGTGTTTAAATCTACCCAGCTGACATTAAGAAAAACATTTGTGTTTGCTAGTATTTTAACAGCCAAGTTGGCATCTCTATGTACAAGTCTCAGTTTCTATGCAGTGCTTTTTTTATTTATCATTTGTTAAACCGGTAATTGTTTGTTCTATAGTCTGTTTATCGGCCATGACTATTGGTGTCCACAAGTCCCAAGGAAAAGTTACATACTTATTATTACAATGACCCCCCATTAATATTCTAAAATGTTACACTAATTGGTCAGCATGAACGTTGAAAATCAGAGTTATACTAATGGAAAAAAGTCTGGTCGCCCGGACTTTTTCCATTAGTATAACTTTTTTTTTAAAGCAATGGAGAACGTAAGATTTCTGTTGCTTTATCTCGCTATGTTAAACGAGTTTATAAAAAAAATGGTGCTATAAGTGCTCACACCAAACCAAGAAAAATAAAAAGTTTAACCTTAAGTCTTTATTAGAGACAGGTAGTAGTTGTAGTACTAAACATGATAAAAGATGTGGAAGTAGACCATGTGGGAGGTGTTCCTATTGTTCATATATATTGCAAGATTCTTCTATTTCCCTTGATAATAAAAACAAGAGTCATGTTTTCTTAAAAAGTGGTAGTTGTTGTTCCAATAAGTTAGTTTATATAGCCATCTGCATCACCTGTTCTTCCTTCTATGTAGGTAAAACAGAGAGAATGTTCAAAACTAGAATATATGAGCATCTCTATGATATCAAAAATAAAAAAGACACTAATGCTTTATATAAGCATAGCATTGTATGTGATGGTTATCTATGTTTTAAGTTTGGTATACTTGAATTTGTAACTGTTGAAACAAGGGGTGGGGATTGGCAAAATACAAGAAAGAGTTATTGTGGCAGTTAAGATTAGCTGCTGATTATCCACCTGGGCTCAATGAGCATATTACTATAATGCCAATTCTCAAAGAAAAGGCAAACCAAATCTAGTAATGTCAACAATGTTTGCTATAACTAAGTGTTTTTGTGGCAGTATTTTTGTACTCTTTTATGGTTATGTTATGTGGATATGGTTATTTATGATGAAATTATCTATTTTATTGAACCTAATTCTTGCTTGTATACTTTAGTATGTTCTTTTCCCATAAATGGAATTGACTGGTTTAGAACCAATGCAGACCAGCAACTTGTATTTAAATGTAAAATTTGCAATGGCAGTTTGTTCTGAAGAAGTCATACTAAATGATGAAAGTGCTTAACCTGTTTGTTTTATTGTTTTTTAACATTAAACAAAGATTGCGGACTCGCAACGCTGTGCTCTTTTATTTTCCATGTTAAACGAGTTTAACAAAGCGTGACAGCTTCAAAAAAAGTAACGGAGATCTTCCTATCTCCGTTACTTTTTTTAAAGGTGTCTTGCTCTATTACATGGGTTTAACATAGCGAGACAGCTTTAAAAAAAGCAACGGAGATGCTCCGTTTCTTTTTTTAAAGCTGTCTCGCTATGTTAAACTCATTTAACATAGTGAGGAACTTTAAAAAGCAACGGAGATCTTGCTTTCTCCATTGCTTTATTCAAAACTGTCTCGCTATGTTAAATGGGTGTAACATAGAGAGACAGCTTTAAAAAAAAGCAATGGAGATTCTCCCTTGCTTTTTTAAAAGCGGTCTAGCTATGTTAAACTCCTTTAACATAGCGAGACAGTTTGTAAAAAGCAATGGAGATCTTGCTTTCTCCATTGCTTTTGCCCACAGCTCTGATTACTGTGTAAGCATATGCATGCGCAGTACATCAGAACTGCTGCAGAATACCAGACAGCTGCGGAAGGGCAGCAAGGAGGCATTATACAATGACATTATTTAAGAAAAGTACTTTTTTTTTTCTTAAATAATGTCATTGCATAACAATAACCAACTTCTGGGTGTAGGTAATGTTGGATTTACCCACGGTTGTCTTTGTTTGGCCACTCGGGCGCCTCGTGACCAAACCACACCAACCGTGGGTAAATCCAGCATTACCCACACCCAGGCATGGGTTATTGCTATAATATAATATAATATAATATAATATATATATATATATATATATATATATATATATATATATATATATATATATATATATATACATGTCTTTCTCTGATCTCCAGTTAAAGTCCAGATTTTCATCCATCCAAATTTAAACATTTGAGAGACAGAAAAGTTGCAGTCTACAGTTATTAAATTATGATATATAACATTACACGCTTCTTATACTTCAGAAAATGTGACTTAATTCATAATAGTCAATTCAATCAGTTACCTATGTGAAGAATGTTGGTATTTAAGTGGTAGCTGGTTATCTAATAGTGTAGTTGATTGAATGTCATTCCGGTGTTTGTATTTGCGTTTTTAAATATATGTCACGCTTTTGTAGGTATTTTTCTTGGTTGTGGCATTTAAAATCATTCCGGTGTTTGATTTGCGTTTTTAACCATTCCAATAAACTTGGTTCTGTTATTTGAATGTCATTCTAGTGTTTGTATTTGAGTCTTTTACCATTCTCTGGCCTTTTTAAATATATGTCACGCTTTTGTAAGTATATTTCATTAAATAAACTTGGTTGTGGCATGTTTGTATTTCATTTTTCTGCTTTCTATTGCTTACTGCTTATTATGTGAAACTGACAGATACATTCTGGTGACAGCTACATGACAGCTAATTACTATTAATGTAGCTTGGTAAGTTGTGGGCATTTAGGGGTGGGGTTTGCTACTGCGCATCCTGCGAGGTACTACACTGTTAGATAACCAGACTACCTATCGTCCTACTACCCACTTACACTTCTTCTACCCCCTAATATTACCCCTATACATCTTCTCCACTCTACCCCCCTTTTCTTTCCGTTTCACACACCTCTCATTATCCTGCTCATCATCCCTTTACTAAATTCTAATAGTTAAAATAAAGGCTTCTCTCTCCTCCTATTTACTAAAACTACTGATTTATCACTCATCCTTCCATGCTACCCACTTGCCCATATTCTGACTGTTCTAACAAAAGACTGCTCACTGGCTCTGTTCGCTTAACTCTGCGTATAAACCTACATACTCTGTTCTTTAATTGTAAACGTGTCCAACCGTAAGCCCTGCATATTAACATACAAAATGCCTTGATTCATCAGCATGTAGCATTATCCAAGCTTACGCAGATGAAAACTGGAATACGAATGCACATCCATTCCAGAAATAATACCTTGAACTGTCACTTTATGTAATGTTCGTATATTGAAGCACGGTAGTGCAATTTATTGTCATTGTTAAAAGAGTACCTTTGTCCGGAGCTTTTCTCCCCAGACCTCCGCTGAAAATGGTTTCCATGCCAAACGGATCTCGCCGGTAAACAAATGTTAAATAAAAATAAAAAGGATAAAAGTACATCTCAGTGCATAGTGCACTTAACATGCTATACCACTGCCACTTATTATTGCTCCCAGTCCCAGCCCTGATGAGTGTAATAACGAGAAAAAAAAAAATCTCTTGGGTTGAAAATGCATCATGTTACCACTGCCCACGACTGTCCATAAAGATCGCTTTTTTCACTCATTAAAATCCCTTATTTGGGCTACTCTTCTTACCAGAGTGCAGTTACTAATATAGCAATAACACGCCTGGGTGGAGGTAATGTTGATTTACCCACGGTTGGCGTGGTTTGGTCCCAAAGGCGAAGCCCGAGGACCAAACAAAGCCAACCGTGGGTAATCCAGCATTACCCACAGAAGTGGATTATTATTATATAATGACATTATTTAAGAAAATAAATAATTACTTTTCTTAAATAATGGCATTGTAATACCTCTTTCTTACTGCTCTTCTGCAGCTGTCTGGTATTCTGCGGCAGTTCTGATGTACCGCGCCCGCGCAGTACATCAGAGCTGTGGGCAAAAGCAATGGAGAACGCAACATCTCCGTTGCTTTTTTACTGTTTGCTATGTTAAATGGGTTTAACATAGTGAGACAGTTTAAAATAAGCAACGGATATCTCCGTTGCTTATTTTAAAACTGTCTCGCTATGTTAAACCCATTTAATATAGCGAGACAGCTTTTGTAAAGCAACGGAGATAAGATCTCCGTTGCTTTTTACAATGTCGCTATGTTAAAGGAGTTTAACATAGCGAGACAGCTTTAAAAAGCAACGGAGATCTTCGTTGCTTTTTAAACCTGTCGCTATGTTAAACTCTTTTAACATAGTGAGACAGTATTTTTAAACAACGGAAAAGTCCGGCGACGGACCTTTTCGTTAGTATATTGAGGATTTACAATGGGCAGCTGGTTGGGCTGGCCAATCAGCGCTTTAGGAAGGAATTGTATAATATAGCAATATTGCGCCTGTGGTAATGCTGGATTTAACCAAGGTTGGCATGGCTTGGTCAGGAGGGTGAAGCCCAAGTGGCCAAACAAAGCCAACCGTGGGTAAATCAGCATTACCACCAGAAGTGAGTTATTGCTATTATCTAATGACATTATTTAAGAAAAAATAATTACTTTTCTTAAATAATGGCATTGTATAATGCCTCCTTGCTGCCCTTCCGCAGCTGTCTTGTATTCTGCGGCAGTTCTGATGTACTGCACATGCGCATGCCTCGCAGTACATCAGAACTGTGGGCAAAAGCAACGGAGAAAGCAAGATCTCGCTTTAACTGTTTTCGCTATGTTAAATGGGTTAACATGGCGAACAGTTTAAAAAGCAACGGAGAATCTCGTTGCTTTTTTTAAAGCTGTCTCGGTATGTTAAACCCTTTTAACATAGCGAGACAGTTTTGAAAAAGGCAACAGAGAAAGCAAGATCTTCGTTGCTTTTTACAAACTGTCTCGCTATGTTAAACTCATTTAACATAGCGAAACAGTGTGAAAAAGAGTTATAGTAATGGAAAACGTCCGGGCGACCGGACCTTTTTCCATTACTATAACTCTGATTTGCAACGTGCACGCTGACCAATCAGAGTGCACGTTTTTGAATATTAATGGGGGGAGTTGTATAATAAACTATTTAATGTGGTAAGCTAGAAGCTGAGAGCATACCTCTCAAGAGCAAACAATCTGGACAAAGCCTAAAATTATGGGAGGACAAATTTTAAATATCGCTCTTACAAACTTAAAAAGTTGAACGAATAATAGGTTTTGCATTAGCATGAATTTTCTGAAGGATGTGGAGTCTTCAACTCAAATGTTTGTCATTATTTAATGACTTCAATCCTCAGTTATTTGTCAGACAGGTACAGATTTTAGCAGGAACTAGAGTTGCCACCTTTTCAAATGCTCAAAGTGGGACATTTTTGGTACAAATGGCAGTTTTTGCAGGCCGAAACATGTCCACAGCCAGTACAAAGAACAGAACTTCACTTTTTTGCCTAAATAAAAGCTTATTCTTGTAGCATTTTAGTCAGGGGCGGCTTGTGGCATCGGACTGCCGGACTGCAGCCCCCTCAGCTAAATTATAAGTGAGACAGTGATTCAATCAAAATGTAAAAAAAAAAAAAAAACAAAAAAAAAAACCTTTTTTTGGTTTAAAAAAAATTTCGAGTCCGCGACTCGAAAGTACGCACATGCGCACTGTAACCGCCTCGGGCTGCGGCGGTTTTAAACATATATATATATATATATATATATATATTTTTTTTTTTATTGCAGCCCGGTGGAGTCAATGAAGGCATCATTGTGATGCCCAGAAGTCTATGCGGTTCCAAACCGCATAGAATTGGAAGGGGCTCGGACTGTGACGTCCGCAGGCACGTCATGACGTGCTTGCTGGGCTAAATGCTGCTGATTGGTTGGCGCTCTCTTCCCGGGCTTTATCATGAGCTGGGAAAAGAGCGAGAATCAATCAGTCAGTTGTTGGCTTGACTTGTGGATTGTCGTGACCTTTTTTTTAACTTTTTATCGGATTTTACTTTTTTTTTTTATTTGGGTGGATTTTGTCAGCTGTGCTGCAGCCTGTGCTAGAAGAAAGAACAGAAGAACAAGAGAAAAGAAGAAAGAAGAAGAAAGAAAAGAAGAACAGAGTGAAGGTGCAGAATTAAAGTAAGTATTGTAATTTCTAATTTGTTATCAATACACAGCTCTGCATTCAGAGAGCACCAAGGTGTTACATATGAGTCAGTATGCTGCATTTCTGAGTGTTATGATTTTTGACAGAGTGTAAGTTGTACAGCCATGATGTCTGTTTTAAAGTGCACTATATTAAACTGCTAAATACAGTAAAAGTTTTTATGTTAAAATATTAACTGCCAGAAAGGTCTGGAATGTAGTCAGGCATTTTTGTTAATGACATCTTGCTGGGCATTAAAGTCCATTTGCCTGCTAGAGGTGATCTTGCCAGGTGATTGGAATGAAGGTAGAATATTAACTGTTAGTGGCATTGCCTCTGACGGAAACATCTTTTGGTTACAGCACTGATATAAATGAATCCATCGTTGCTTTAGCATTCCCCTCTACTTGTGGGGTTTCCTGTAAGCTTGGGGGGAATTTGGTTTTTCCGACTGTTAATAACCCCCTGGGCCTTTTTGCGTTTCTAACTGTGTACCATCCTTTTCAATTTTGGGCCTAATGTTGGTTTTCTGTCTTTTTTCCGATAGCCATTTTTTGGTATTGTGTATTTTACA